>NC_082701.1:4182982-4514671 GCF_949987515.2 Delphinus delphis
ATACATAATTCTGGATGGGTACTCTTTAAGATAAAGTAGGAGAAACAATTTGGTTTGAGATCCGCCAAACATGTCAGTGGACATTTTAATGGACTTGAGATTTAAAGCTTTCCTATAACGGAAACTAACATTTGGCCAAAGATTTCTTTACCTCCCATAATCACTTAGAAGGAACCAGGGGCTTGTACTTCACAAAGGGTGTATTAACCAGTATTAGATTAATAAAAACAGAAAATTATGTATCTCCTAGCTTCAAGTGAAATGGGAGAGGGGAGAATAGGGCATTTCAAATACAGTACAACCTACTAAATATAAGTTTTATCTTATCATCTTAGGGAGACTGTTTTTCTCTTCATGCTTCACACTTTGAAAGAAGACCTACAGGAACTTTTCCCCTAAGCCAAAGAGATACATTGATATTGATTGTATTGCATTAACTATTTAAACAAGTGGCCTACGTCTTACTTTCTCCCTAAGATATGGATACGTTGGCATTATTTAAACCATCATAGTATGCTATGACTGCGGAAATACTGGTTGTCTTCATTAAAATGAGTATTTCTTGTTCCCAAACACTCTGTAAGGATCTGACAGTGAGAGAACTATAGGAGTGAGGAATTACTCACTTCCCATGATTCAGTTAATGACGAGACCTGATTCCTATCTAAGATGTTGCCTATTGTTGATGATTTTTTATGGTTTAAATATGTTTCACTTTCTTTTGCAATACGTGCATATGGACAAGGCGAAGTGATCTATGCTAACAGATTGACCCATGTATACAACTCAACGCATTCTGTAGAATAAAGGGAAATTTTTGTAAAAGATATCGAGGTAGGTATTTCACCCATATACATTTTTAAATACCACAAGTCTATAGACCACATGTGTACAGATAGAAAAACAAACATGAAAACTCTAGAGGTATATTTTGATTACAGATGCCAGTTACTTGTGGTTGGATTTTGCTCTGATTCCGTTCAGGTATGTGATCTAGGAAGCAGTAAAAGGTAGATGTTTAAAAAGTAAAATACAATAAAGAAGAAAATGTAAAAGAACAGCCGGACATGTGCATACGTTCGGTCTATTAGTGGCGACATACTGTGATGAAAGGGTCTAAGTATTTAGGCTATTTCATTAGCAGAGAAAATACACATGTCCTTTTTTTTGCTTTCATTTGTGACACCACTGAGATTTTAGCTCAGATATCATTGACATGTAATGGGCACTAAAGTGTTGTTACCAGGGCAACAGCTAGGAAGGTGGTGTTACAATGGCATTGGGAGGGTCTCATTTCCTACAATGAACAGGCACTGACCTTACAAGAACAAATAAAAATTGAAAAGAAAGGCAATCCAGGAATGGAAAATGTGTATAGTTATGTCTTTCTCTGATCTATTAAGTTCCCAGGATTCTATAATAGATCAAAAAACCTAAGTACAAAGTAAAACTATTCATTGCCTCCTCTTATTTGGTTAATTTGACTGGAACACTGGGTATAAAATAATTTGTTGGAACAAGATATATGATATGTTTAATAATAGTGTTAGTTAATGCTGACACAGCTAAAGTATGGGTTCAGTATGGCACATATCGTTAGGGAGTGAGCACAAATACGTACGCATGTGCATCTTCATACACATACGTGCAAACACTAACGCATTCATATACAGTAAGTTCCCTACATACTAACGAGTTCCGTTCTGAGAGTGCGTTCGTAAGTCCAATTTGTTCATAAGTCCAACAAAGTTACCCTGGGTTCCCAACTAACACAATTCTTCTGATAGTACCTTGAAAAGTACAGTCGTACAGGACAACAGCTGGCATACAGGGGCTGGCATGGAGTGAACAGGCAGGAAGAGTTACTGACTGGAGGAGGGAGAGGAGGTGGGAGAGGGTAGAGCTGAAGGATCGCCAGCAACAGGAGACGGAGGGCAAGTGCAATTTCACTCGCACCTGACGTTGACGGCACAGGTTCTGGTTCCTTGCTGGATTCGATTCTGTCTACCCTCTTGAAAAAATGATCCAGTGATGTCTGTGTAGTAGCTCTTTTTTTTCTCGTCGGAGATGACCCGGTAGCACTGGGTTGCATTCTGAATGGCTGCTGCAACCTTCGTGTACCGTTCTACGTTCGGGTCCTGTGCCTCAAAAACTAGCAGTGCCTCCTCAGATAAAGAAAACCCCCCTGCCATTTCCTGCGTCGTGAATCTCTTCGCTTCCTCCGTTACTTCTTCTTCCTCTTGTCTCTCTTCATCCCTTCTGTGGGGCTCCAATTCTTGGCGCTTATTAGCGGTACCAGCTACATCACTGCTGCTTTTACGACTGCTTCCAGACATCCTGGGCTTGAAATAAAGATACTGTACTACTGTGTACTCTATACAGTCCTGTACAAGAAAGTACACAAAGGCGCAACCACTTGTAGAGGCTGCACGCACGTGACAATGTACGCCAGACACGTGAACTAACTTACATGATTGGACATGCGAACGCTCGTTTGCAACTTTGAAAGTTCGCAACCTGAAGGTTTGTATGTAGGGGACTTACTCTAGTCATTTTTGTTTCCTATAACTTGGAAAAAGGAATTAAAAACAAAAAACAGAATTGAATGTTCATTCTGTGCTTTGCTACAGCCATTTTGCTCGTAGTAAACTTACGGCCAAGTTCTCCCAAGAAAAGTCTAATCAAAATGGAGCAAAACAAAGTAAATCTAACTAAATTGACAATTTTAATTGATAAATAATGTAATACAGTTAAGATGAAAGAGTTATTTAAAAGGAAATTATGAATATACTACATTTTTATTATGTCCATAAGTATATTTATAAGATGATAAAAGGTGTCATTTGATGAAATCTAAATTCATTCCTTATTTTAAAAAATTATAGAAATATATATTTCCTTACTATGATAAAGAACATTTTCCTCAAAACTAAGAGATCAAAAGCAATGGAGGCACTCACACTAAAATCAGCAGGGTAAATCTGGAGACAAATATCACCACTATTATTAAAATCTATGGTGTACACACACACACACACACACACACACACACACACACACACAGATTTTAAAATGGCCTATAACATATGAAAAGATGTTTAATCTCTTTCATAATTTGTGAAACACATATTTGAAAAAACACTGACATCATCTTTCCCTTAGATTTGTGAAAAGTGAAAAAATTCTGTTTAGTGAGGATGAGGGAAAATAGGCCCTCTCCTACATGGACTGTGGATGTGTAACCTCCCACAAACCTTCCAGAGGGAAATTCAGCAATACCTGTCAAAACTACCCATGCACTTCCTTTTTAACCCAGGAATCTCACTTAGAGAAATTTGTCTTGAAGATCCATCTTCGACAGTATGAAAATACACAAAAATAAAATTATTCATGCATCATTATTTGTAATTGCAAAATGCTGGAAACAAAGGAAATGACTCTATTTAAGAAAGCAGGTAAATGAATGATGGCACAGTCACACAATGGAATACTATGCAACTGTAAAAAATGATAAGGAAGATCGCTATCATGTACTAAGATGGAGTGATTTCTGGAATATACTGTTACATGAAAAACATGAATAAATTTTTCTACGTATGTTCATAAAAGAAAGAAGGGGATATAAAAATACGTATGCATCTTCACATTTGAGAAAAAGAAATCCATGAAGAATAAGCCGGAAACTAACGGTATGGATCACCTAAAGAGGATCGGTGAAAACGGGGTGGAACTTCTGGGGCCTGGGAAGACAGCATTAGAGATAGAAAAAATGAGGCTTCTGAGTTTGCTTGTTTTGTGTGTACGTATACAACAAACCAACAAACTCAAACAGATTTTTAAGGAGAAACCCCGAATGGAATACAAATAGTGATAAATGAACCCAACTGCATTACTAATGAATAACACAACCAAACTGAATGGGCTGGGGGAGAAAAATTAAACTTAAGTAAATTGGTCAAAAGCATTTTACTGTACTGTGAGGCTAAATACTTGTACTATAAGGCTAAAGCCAAAATAAGTCACACAAATATTATACTCTAGTTAGAAAATAAATTAGCAATACCAAAGCCATTTTATGTGTATCCCGGAATTGAGAGAATGAGTAAATATACTGTGGAAAATGAGAGCCAGGTTTCACATTGCTGGAGAAAGGAGTTATAAATAAGGAAAGTGGGAAGACTAGAATGAGCCTTGTGGGTAAGACTGGAATCAGAGGAGTATAAACTCATTGTTTAATAAATACAGATAGATGGACAAACGTGCATGCACATACACGGATTTCCTAGCTCCATCCATTGAGAGGGCCTTGAAACAATTGTATCTCTAGCAGTGATCACATTAAGGGTCCCAGATCTTGGGTTTTAAATATCATTTTCAAATAAAATGAACCAAGATTCCTTGGAGAAGGTGCTGGGGCAGGGAAAATACAAGATGAGTCCGGGGTAACAAGATTGTTGTGCCAGAAAGAAAAGGAGTGTTAAAAAATTGCTGGAAACATGTCAAAGGAAGAAGCCCCCAGTGATCAAATCTGGGACAATTTGAACAACAAAATAAAGAGTAATAGTGACAGATTATAACCCGTGAAATAACTGAGTCCCAGTTAATGTAAGTAATTGAATGCATAAACAAATGAGGGAAAAGGAGAAGCTCTTGAAGCACACAGAATTTCAATTAGTAAGCATAGAAGGAGTGGTGGACATATAAAATCAGCAGTTGGCAAGAACACGCATTAACAGTTGTTGCAAGCAAACGTCACCCGTGGATGCTAAAATTAGTAGGCAAAAAGTATGGTGAGAAATAGGATATTTGCATAGTCTCAAATTATTTATCCACAGTATACTTACTAGTTATAAAAGGAAATACAGTAGTTACAGTGGAGAAAGATGATGGGCAATCTTAACCACATGATCAAAGTGAACATCACCAGTCATAAGACACACAGACCCCATGTATGGCCTCATGTGCTACAGTAAGGAGGACACAACATCACTTTCTGCGATATTCTGGCCCCAATATGTATAACTTCATTCTAATCATGAGAAAATATCACACAAACCTAAAGAGGAACATTCTACAATAGATCTAGCAACTATACTTCAAAAGTGTCAAGGTCATGAAAAGCAAAGACTGAGAAACTGTCCCCAATGAAAAAGACTGAGGAAACAAAACAATTAAATGCACTGTGCGATCTCGAACTGCATCCTGACCCTAAAAAAGGACAATGGTGGGAAGATGACACATTTGAATAAGGCTTGTAGATCACTTGGTAGAACTGTACTTAATTTCCTGGTTTTGATCATTGTATTGTGGTTATTTAAGATAGTATTTGGGGAAGCTAAGTGAAGGACATATGGGATATTGGGGGAATTAGTTTTACAACTTTTTGTAAATTTAATTATTTCAAACATTTTAAAAGTTAAAATAGAAAACACATAAGATAACTGACATATTTTCAATGTGGAAATTTTAATCAATACAATGACCCCTAAAACAAAAATATGGTGATATTCTAATCATCTGACATTTTTGTGACTATCTACTGGGGGAAAATAGAATTGATTTAATAATAGAGCTCAAAATAGATACGGTATAATTTAATAATTCAAAACTCAATAGGTTTCTAATATATTAGCAATAGTCAGAAAACGTAAAAATATATATTTGCATGAGCAAAATCCATACTATCTTAAGAGTAGGCTTAAGAAAATTATTAAAACTATGTAAAAAAATAAATAAAGCATCATTGAAGGACCAGAAAAAAGATACTGAATTAGGAGACAGTACTATTTTCTTGGATGGAAAAACTCAAAATACAAAAGATGAAATCTTTTCAAATTAATTTGTAAATTAAGTAAAATTCCTATTCAAATGATAACGATATTTTTAAGTTGCCAAAGTTAATGTAAAATTTTCTGAACATTTAGACCATTTGGGAGAGAAACATAATAATGTGGAAATTGTCCAAAAACTACAATAATTAAAAAAAAATCTAACTTCTCTAAATAAATATTCATATTCAATGGAAGTTCACAATTATTCAGTAAACAATACTTGGTCAGTTGGTAATAAACTCTTTGTTAAGAAAATTAGACACTCATATTATACCACAGAATAAATTACTATTATAATAAATAATTTACTTAAAATAAATCATAAAAGGAGATAAAAGTATTCAACCACTTTTTTTTTTACGATTAATTTAAATTTACATACAATTTAAATTTAAACATATGTGTATGTTTTACATGGTTGAAATTCAAGTAATTTTCTCTGCATTCCTTTTTTCATATATATTATATTGCAATCATTTTATAATGTCTTTATAATTTTCATAATTCATCATTGTAAGATTTCACCATAAAAGTGGTACATTTAACCACATTGATTCAATATAGTTTAGTAAACATTCCCTTTAAGTTTGAATGCTGGCTTGTTTCCCATCTTTGCTCCTATAATTAGTTTGGGTAGGAACATCTTAATGTGGCATTTTATTACCTCTGTTAAATACTTTCTTGAGGATCAGTTTAAAATAGCAGAATTATTGAGTGTGAATATATTTATAAGTTTTTGCTATTTCCTGTGATAACAGATAATGCCTTTCAAACTGTGTGTGTATGCATACACACAATTTGTAACAAACTTATGTAAATATAAGTATATATATATATGTGTACATATACAAAGTTTTATAAATATAAAACAGTATGTATTATATATGCGTTTGGATTTTGTTTTGCATTTAATAAATGTGACCTTACAGTCTTATGAAGGTTAATTTTATTTGCATTTTTATATTATACCTCTGGATATTTATTGGTTACAAAGAAGAAAATTAGAGCAGTTTTGCTTTTTAGCAAGTGGAAGTGGGGTAAGACATCTGTGATCTCTAGCTCTTACCAAAAGCCCAGAATATGCTTTGTTTGAAAATCAGTCTATAAGATTACAGTTCTTTGCTCTTCACACTTTTTACTCTGGGTCAAATTGGTTCATTTTTTTTAAATGAAATAACCTCCTTCTATTTTGTCCTAAAACAAGGAACAGGAACAAAAACAAATACCCTCAACTCTGGCTTCCATCTGTTATGGAGCAAGGAGCATACTCTGTCCTGCAACCAAATGCAATCCAGCGGTTGGAAACATTTTCCCACATGCTTCTGAAGTCCATAGGAGCATTACTTGATCCAGAAATTATCTCACTAACTTGGAGGCCAGTGGATTTCACACTGGGTAGGACTTTAGCACAGAGAATCCACATGCTGTTTTTGATATTCATTAATCATCTAGCTAATTTGTTTTAACACAGGAGCGCTGACAGCAAACGAATGTTATTACAGCAACGGTGACTGCATAATCCAGACTATTATGGCATTAACATTTACGAAGCTGGCAGGTCCATGTTCAGATATGGTGAATGTTGTCTTTCAGTCTAATTGCAAATATATCTATATTTAATTCACATCTGCTATAATCATTGGCTGGACTAGATGGGGCCAGTGGGATAAATGGATTACAACTTTGTGTTTTTTCTTATTTTTATATTTTTCTTTGTTTTTTTTCCTTATTTTTATTATTATACCTTGCAATCCTTTGGTTTATAAATATGGTTGAATAAATGTATGGATTTTATTTTAATATTCTGTAGTTTAAAAATGTATTGTGCAACATACCATGTGTTCAGAGTATGAATTTAGGTGTCTTGCAGCAAATGGTAGTGAAATTAACCCAATTTGGGAAAAACTTTGTCTCTACTTTATAAAAATGAGAGAAGTAAAAAAACTTATGGATTTTTTTCCCCCAAGTTTGCAAACATTCTTTATTTGAAAACTATATAACCTCATGTAAAGAACAGGTTACTAACTGGAGAGCTCAATTAAAGTTTTAACTTTTCAAAATATATTTCTGTTTGTTATTTTATATTATTTTCACTCCATCTCTGAAAGAGATCATTTTTATTTTGTTAACAATGATGCTTAAATAGATTAAACAACTTTAAGTCTTTTAGCTTGTTAGTATCTGAACTGGACTCTTAATTAATGTCTGCTAATTACCAGATTTAGGGACCACCCATTAAACAACACAACATCATTGCTTTAGGTATTCCATGACTTCTTGGTTTTAATAAAATTATAAGCTGAATCTGGTATCCAGAACTCCAAGATAAAAGACCTCTTCTTTCTTCTTTCAAACATGTAACACGGACATCCCCTTCTTTCATCCTCTTGTCAGTGACATTTCAAAAATTACTCCCAAGAAAGAAGATATTCCACTTTTTTTTGAGTTGGAATTTTCTAAGAATCATTACAGAAAGTATTTAACAATGTATTTCTTCATTCACTTTATTCCCAGAAAAAAAATATAGTAAATGCCTTGAATAGATTGAGAGACATTACATACAAGGAAGAATTGAGATGTGTGAAAGGACTCTTGTTCACTGCACCAAACTACAACTTTCACCCACTAGGATAATAGAGGAAATAAATGGTTCTTTCCCTGAAATGTTTACATTGTTAACTAGAGTCTTTTAAACAGTAGCAGAGCTGTGGTTCTCTTGATTTGCTCACTCATTCTGTTATTAGAGAAATTCTTAACTTCTTCCATGGGGAACTATTTTTCTGTCTTCACTCTTTTCCTAGGGCCCGTTCCCAGTTCATCAGGATCCTGTCAGGATGTTGAAAGTGTGTCTAGGCTTCTTCCTTCCCATATGTGGTATAGTTGCTCAGGTATCTCTGGCACCAAAATGAGCTCGTAGGTTTCATGCATGACAAAAGGCAATTTGATATTTAGTCATTTTGTTTGTGGAGTGCTGGCCACTCAAATGCTGGGAGTATTTAAAATAAAACATGTGTCTATAAAGCTGAAAAAATAATATGCACCATGGACACAGAGGAGGACTTTTTCACAGTCAACAAAGTCCAGCTTTTATTTATCACGCAGAATGAAATATGCTGATAAAATAGTGAATTAAAAATATAATTGCTCTTTTAGATTTGAGCTGTAACTTTAAATGATTATAAGTAAATAGCATACAGACAAATACATCTTATAATTTATTTCTAAAGAAACTTTTCATTAAATTAAGCCATTTATTTGAGAAGATATTACCACATGGGAACTCTGAGCTGTGTCTTTTAGGGCAAGGGGAAGGAATACCATAGTATTCAAAGGAATACTGGCAGTCTTTAACCAATAGGCTGTTTAAGATATAACACTATTTCAGAACCCAAATACAAACATTAGGTCCCTGTATCTAGCTTTTATACAAATATCTCCTTACTTCAATTCAGTGTTTTTCTCTGAAATACGAGTCCTTATGGTTTATTTATTTTGTACTGTTAGTGTTTATCAAATTGCAATGACTATAAATGCAAACTATTACATAAAGGACTTTAAAGAGAGTTAATAATTTTCATGGAGATGATTCAAAAATAAAACCATAGCTCATAAAAACAATATTTGAACTTGCATCAGTTTAAGGTACTACCATCAGAATGAAAATGTCCTTGTGTTATAAACTTAAAAGGGTTATTTGGATATGATCGTTTCTTCTTTCTTTGATTAGTCATACCTAAGTTTTACTTTTCCTGTTATATGAGGTAGAGTATGCACCAGGTAATCTGATAATAATTATTAGATAGAGAAAATAATTATTTTAAAGTATATTTTGGAAGCTGCAATTAGCATCTTAACTTGGAATTTGAGTATTATTATTTAATTTACTATGTAAACATGTAATTCAGTACATTTATATAATTTGTTTAAGCAAATTACTCTTAAGAAAATAAACAGAATAGGTGCTTTTGTCTGGAACCAGACAAGGACATCCTCAGGGCAATTTCCCGTGTACTTACTTCCTTTCTTTCATCTCGGGCCCTACGAAGGAGGCTATCCTAAGACTTGGAGCACTCATCCTTCAAAACTAAGTATCAATCAAGGGCAAAAGGACAGGTCCCTATTTTGATATGTGAAGACAAGTTGATTTGAAAATCATTCTGCAGTGGTGATGCTTGGAGTGAGTAGCAAAACAAAAGTCAAGACAAGAACGGAGTTTTGAATGCAAGACCTTGTTTTGGTTTGTTTGTCCATTTAGGGAAATTGAATTCTTTCTATGTATTTGAAAGAGTGTTTTTCTGATGAATTTTTTTTCATCTTCTAGAACTATTTTAATTTTAACTATAATCAGAATATCAGAACTGACATTTTAGCACTATTTTTAATCAAAAAGTATATATTAGAGTAAAGATTGCTTTTGGAAATTGTAGTTAATGTTTAACACGATAATGCTCAAATTTCACCTCTGTTGAACCACAACGAACTTCCGATTTGCTCCCTAAGCCTTAAAATAATACCATGTGGGAGAAAATCACTCACCAATTTAAAACACTAAATATGGAGAGGTTTCCTGAAAAACCGTCAGCCGGACTCTTGTTTTCAGTTGAGGCATAAGAAAGCAAAAGCAAAAAATAAGTGAAATGACCTATCTCAGTTCCAAATAATAGGTGGCTGGAACTCTCATGGGAAATCAGAGCCCCTAAGTTTATAAACTAATGAGTCAGTCATCAAAGTACTTGCAATAATTTTGGTTTGACTTCTCAGGATGAACCCGAGTTCAGAATATACACCTAATCAGGGTCTTGAAAACCTAGCAAACTCATGGCTTGCTCTTCTGATTGTATTTCCTAAGCTAATTGGTTATTTAGGTATAAGGGTCTTTGTTGATAAGCTAAATTTATGTATTTATGTCTCCAAGAAAAAGGTAAAGCCAATACTTTTCTATCACATTTTAACTAATTTTAGTTTTACTTATATCAATATAATAGCGTATATAATTTCAAAATAATTTTCCCCAACATTAGATGATTTTGCTACTATAGTAAATAGTAAAGAAGTGTAGATTTCTACATCTCCTAGATCTAAGTAAAATTAAAATAAATAACTAAGTAAAGCAGTGTGATAAAATATTTGATTCCAAATCTACCTTCTTCTTATTAGTCATACTTTATAATAGAAGCATATCTGTTAAAACTGATTCATTTTAGTTTTTATTTATAGTGTCAACTTTTACATCTCATGGAGCAGCATAAGAGGCATACTGAGGACGTTTTATCATGTGGTGTATGTTCATTTGTATATGTATAAATATTACAGTATATTTCTTGGAACTACAATAATAAATGGAAGGCCCAAAGGAGAATTGTAAATGCTGGTAAAGAAATTTTACAGATTATTTATATTTGGCCATTTGACAAAGCAAGAGCCACCTTAGCCCACAGCCCGTATAAACATGCCAGTAAGTCCAACTCGAGCACTGGCGAACTGGTGAAGCTTAGGGACATAATTTCATTTGGAAATATGATAATTTGTCTCTTTTTGTATATGTAAAATGTTGGCTGGTTGTCTTGAGTTTATGATATACATAAGTCAGAGTCCACGCGTGCTCCGCTTAGAGATGATTTGCCCGTTTCTAGCGTCTCTTTTTCCATGACTTATGTACATAAGTCATGTACATAAGTAAACGTACATACACAAATGAGTAAAATAAAACTGACCTGAAATGATTCGCAAGGTCAATATTTGACAGCATTTAGAGAACTAACACATTTAAAATCAAGGTAAAGTTTTAAACAGTGGTCATTACAGCATGATAACTACAACCAAACAAAAAAAGGAGAAATAAGAGAGCATTCTCGTTTCCAGCTGGTCTGAAGAAAGAGGGAAATAAAAAGAGAGAGAGACAGATTCAAAGAAATCTCCCATGAGGACATGGTCTCATGGCATTTCTAACCTGATTTCTAGGCCAGAGAAATTCTGATGGATATTCAAACTTTGAATGGCTATGCAAATCAAACTTATGAACCTTCGGAGAGCCATTCTTCATTAGGCTTGACTTCAGTGGGGAATCAGCAGTAAGAACAGATGGGATGCTAAGGCAAAAGGTCTCCATGCTAATCATTCAAGAAAGACCAAAACCAAGGACAGGATATCTGGTAGATTCATGATCGTATCAGCCCTCCAAATTAGAAGGCTTCTCTATGGGTTATTGCAGATGCCAGCTGAATTTTAAAGACGTAGTCAGAATTATTCCATACTTCTGCACACGAAGAAAATATAGTTCCCAGGTGAAGAGCAAAGCATGCCCTTCAATGATACGAGCCAAGGGTCAGTCTGGAAAATCCTTATTATGAATGTAATTTTTATACCACGGGGCCAGAAGTTAAGGAAATTAAAGTTCAGACTCACTTCGGAGAAGAACCAAAATGAGAACCAGAGGAAAGATACCCCAAAACACCACCTGTAAGGCTGTGGGAGAGAAAATGTTAAAACTTGTGTGCAAGCATAGACTCCCAGTTCTGTTGCCAAGTTTATGAGTCGTGAAGCAAAAGCCGAAGGAGCTTCCCTCCAGTAGTTTATGGGAAGCGTGAGAACAGACAAATCTCTTTTCATTTCCACCAAGTACTTTTTATAACAAGCATTTTAAGACATGCTAATTCATCAATAGAAAGTTCTATCATAAAAGTACAAATAAAATGTAATAAAAGAAATTAGAAAAGAGTAATTCCCCTTGTAGTATAAGTGAGTTAAAGCCTAGTCTTTCATCTTCCAAGGTTGAATTGCTTGGACCCCAGAGGACCTAAAATCTTCACTTATTGATTGCAAAACTAGCTCAGCAAGTGCTCTCTTTCGACTGCATTCTCTTCTTCTGCATTTTACAAATGAGTCATTTGACAGAAGATACCTTATTCTGTATTCTACATGAAGGAAAGAAGAATAATTTCTTAGACTTCTCCTCCTAACTCACATAGCAATCAAAGTGAAAGAGAAAAAACAAACACAAGCAAAACCTATCAGTTTAGAACAGTATCGGTGTTGTTTCATTTTCCACATTTTGTTCTTTCCTAGCTTTCTTCCTTCCTCCCTTTTATTTCTTCTTTTCTCTCTCTCTCTTTCCCTCTTTTTTCATACTTTTTTCCTTTTCCTCTCCCCCCCCAACACTCTTTGTTTCTATTTCTTTTTTTTGAAAGAAAAGTTATTTTTTAAAATCACCACTAAAATAGTATCTCAGACCTGAGCACTGGAGCCCTGCCTCTCTCTTTAGGCTCCTTGCCACAGAGAAAATGATTTATTTATTTATTAGGACAGAAAAAAAAAAAAAAGAAATGGGAAGTGACATTTTTTTTCAAACATTGTCAACATGATGACTTGACCTTTGAGATAGGCCGAAGGAATAAAAAGCAAGAATTCTTTCTAAGGTTTTCCTTCTCAAATGCCTGACACCAAGTGTAGCTAATTGTCAGCAGCATTATGAAATTCTAAACCCATTCCATGAACCTTTACTTAGAAGCAGACTTTGGCCGAAAATGACTCAAGCAAACTTTCCTGCTCCCTCCTCCCCTTTCCCTCCCCTGGTTTTGGTTGCTTTCCCTCCATCCATTGTACGACGTCCAAAATTTCACATGGAAACACCCCATGGCTTATTTTTCATTGCAGGTTAAAATCAACTTTAATTTTGTTATTTTTCCCCCCAAGATGTCGCCCATCTCATTAAAATGATTTAGGCTTTTTCTTTTGAAGAGTTACCTGAGGTAAAATCTAATTGATACACTGGCCACCGAAAAATGATGCCCAAGGCAGGAGTGGTACCAGCCAGGCTGATGCATGGCAAGCCACCATAGAAGGGGCTTGATTTCACGCCATGATTTAAGATACCACGTGCTCGGCTCTGGTGATAAAGCATCTGTGGTTGTTAAGCATTTGAAAATAGAACTGTATTTCCTCAACAGAGAGGAACTAACCGACATTAAATATCACATTTATGTGCGTAACAGCCATGTATCGAATGACAAAATGTAACGAAGGATCCTGCTAGAGAGATGTTTAATGCCTAGTTTAGCTGAGGTCGAAGTTTTGTGCCGCCTTTTATTCATTATTGGAAGCTCCAGTATTGCCAACATGAGTTACAAAACCGTCCATTTAATGGTTTAAATGAAATTATGTTTTACAAACCGGGTTTTCAATGTGGTAATATGATGCATTCAACAGTACTTAAGGAGAAGACATAGGAAAGGATTTAAAGAGCAGCTTCACATATTTCTTTAGCAAAACAAAGCGACACTTTACAATCAGTGGTATATTATTACTGAATCGGACCAGTGATAAAAAAAAATTGTTTTTAATCAGACTAAATTTCTGTACTGCAAAAAAACTATTCAACCCTGGTGAGGGTGAAAAGAGCTTATAGAGACCAAATTAGATAGAAGGTATTTCTTTTTACTTTTCTACCCTTAACAAAACTCCATATCAAACGGTAACAGAGGTAATCCTGGCAAATCTCTCTTTGCAGTGGCAACATCTAGGTATCTAGGCTCACTTTCTCAATGTTTCTGCAAACAGTAATTAACATATGTGGTAGCAGGAACATCGGGGATTTGAATCAGGACTTATTGCAAGGGTCATGGCATCAGGGTAATTTATATTCCTGTCTTTTCGGCATACAGTCCAACTGGGTTTGATTCTTTTTCTTTGGACTCAAACACCTGATGTCATTTTGACATTAAAGGACTTTCCATTGAGTAAGAATGGAAAAGGATGCAACTGATAGCCCACTGGTTCTATAAATTTAAGAGAAACATGCAATCATCTTTCCAGAAGCAACTTCCTGTAGTTACAGACTCATCATCATCCCAGTTAAAAGATATTTCTTATGCCAATACAGCCCATTAAGCTAATTATTTGGTTTGCAAAATTTAGAAGGCATACTGTCTTTCAGTGCTGCATGCTTCTCAATGTTAGAAATGTCTTCCTTTAGTCTTTTAGTCTTTCTGGGAGCATAAGAAAAGAAACGTATCTTTGGAGCCCAACAGATATATATTTAAATTCCAGTGCCTTCCCTTACTAATCATATCACATTGGGGAGTTGACTTAATACCTCCCGTCTGAACCTTGTTTAGTTTTCTCATCCATAAATCAAGATAATTTGGTGAGAAGTATAAAAATGCATGTAAATCACCAAGCAGAGTCCTTGGCATGTACTGGTCACAACAGCAGAAGTAATGTTAATAACAAAAATGTCAATATCTACAATAGTCACTTTTAGCCTATTGGAGGTTCTGTCTTGGGAATCTAGGTAAACTGTTTTTATCACTGTAGTTTGCTGTCAGAATAAATTACAAACGTTCTGTCTGGTTTTTTATTACTCACATACTGAACTAACTCGTTAAGTTTGCTAAAACTGATGTCTTAAGTATACAGCTTCCTAAATTCCATTAGGTTGGTTGCAAACTGGATTAGGACTTCCAAACCCTCTGTTCTTCTACCCATTTAGTACCCCTAGAACTCGCAGAAGAGTGTTGAACGGCTAGTAAGGGAAAAGGCGTCGCGTGAAATTTGCCAAACAGACGTTGGTCGTACCCATGATATTTTGCCATGAGCTAAGACTGGCAACTTCCTTAGTCTTCATTGCACACTGGACTATAATAAGTGTTTTCAGTTTCTTGGAAGTGTATATTCTGAGAAGCCTCCACCCATAGACAAAAAACTGGGGTAAGGGTTTGCTGGCCACTGCGGTGAACAATTTTTGCTTCAGCAGCTTAACATGTTCTTCTTTAAACAAGGTCTCTAATTTAATATCACGTTGACACGCTGCCATTGCTAATTTTCCAAAACAATTTTATCCCAAATGCCTGTCCATTGATGAGGAGATAAGCCAAATGTGGTATTACAATGCAATACTCTCTGTTAATAAAAAAGGAATGGAGAACTGAGACACACAGCACAGGCCAGCCTCAAAATCATTATGCTAAGTGAAAGAAGCCAGACACAAAAGACTATAGAGTGTATGACTCCATTGCTATGAAATATCCAGAAAATGCAATCTATAGAAACAGAGAGTAGATTAGTGGTTGCCAGGGACCGGTCTTGGGGAGGGGGAGTGACCGCAAAAGGGCACCAGGGATCTTACGCAAATGACACAAATGTTCTAAAATTGGATTGTAGTGATGCTTCCACCACTTGGTAAATTAACTAAAAATCATCGAATTGTACACTTACAATGAGTGAATTTTATGGTACGTAAGTTATGCCTTAATAAAGCTCTTAAAACAACAACACACGTTTCACACTTGTACTTTTCCTCTGAGTTAACACTGATGGGAGAAAACAGCACCTTGTTTAGTACTATTGACCTCAGCATCTTTGCTGTAACACACCCAGCGAAACTTTAAAAGCGCATCATAAGGAAAGCACCAGGGCTGGAGCCTTGTCTGTGACACGCAGTTTGTTGGATGGCTGCTGGTGGAGTCTCCACGCATAACCACATGACTCTCAGCTTTGCTATTTCTGGAACACGTGGTGAAAACGTGTAAAAGACAGGTTCACAAAGCTTCAAGCATCAATGTTGGGACTTGTGTGTAAATTATCTTTATTGCTTCTTAGATTTAACTATCTGTCTAAAATGTTGACCCAACAAAAAAACCATAAGGGGAGAGTCATGGAGAAGTATTTATTTATTTGTGTTTGCAGTGCCCTCTCTGTCAGATGTTTTACAGATTAAGAAGGGAGGGGAAAGTTCTGCACGAGGGAAAACAAACCGAAGGCCAAGTTTTCTTTCTGTCATTACTCTACTCTCCCCACCCCCTCCCTCTTCCTTTTTTTCCAGCCCCATATTGCGACTTTGACAAATGACAATGCAAGAAGAGAATTTATGTTGGGTCTTGGAGATTAGCACATTATCACAAGCAAAACAGAGCCCTCAGCCTCCGCCACCAGGGAGCAATTGAAAAAGTCTTTGAATGTGATGCATGGGTCAAGACCCATTTCTGAAGAAGTGAGGATACTGTTGTGCTGGGACAGGTCTGGATAAAAGCGCTTGGAGAGCCAGGTGAAGACACTCAGGGCTGGATGAGGCGCATTTAGCCAGAAAGCTCATTTTGGAAAGGAAAGAGGAACCGGGTAGCTCCCCGAAGACCTCCGTGTTGAATGATTTAAGGCTACCTGTAGGAAATGCCTTTTGCTTTATTGCTTTTTAGTCTCCCTTCATTTCAGGGAAACAATGAAAAAAAAAAAGCACAACACAGACCTTCCCTTCCTTCGGTTCCCCAGGAAGTTTTAGTAGGAACTCTGTCCCATCACCATTCCTGTAAGACTCTCCCACAAAAACAAGATGGTTTGCAGGTGGGATCCCAGATTAAACCTCGGTGGGCAACAGAGGGTTTCAGTTTTTGAAAAATGTTCAATTATACGCACACTACTTTTAAAAGTCTGCAGGCTCAGCTTAGAACATTGGCCTCAAACATCTGAGAACATTGGTCAAAAAACCATTTCAGGAAAAAAAACCAAGCATGAGTTTTTGGACTGAAATACGCTCTGGGCCTACACACTATTAATCCATTCCTTAAATTCTCAATAAACTGGACAAAATAACTTTAAAAAATTATTCAAAAGAAAAGCTGTTTCTGAAGGTCCTAAGTAGCCAAACATGACTGACCATCTAGCTGGTAACTTGCTATTCACAGTGTATCATGAATGAAACCTAAGTGAGGATGACAAACACGTAATGGCAAGTGATGAGTATTCATGATATGACTTCCTGAAGACTATTGATTGGTGCTGGGAAATTCACATCAATAGACGAAGGTTTCTCGGCCTAAGAACTGCTCACGTTTTGGGTCCAATCGTTCTTTGCCGCGGGGATGTCCGGTACACTTAAAAATGTTTGGTGGAATCCTTGGTTTCTATCTACTAGATGCTAGTAGCATCCCCGCCCGACCTCCATCCCCCAAACAGTTGTGTCAACCAGAAACATTCTCAGACAATGTCACATACCCAGAGGCACTGGGGGCGGGGAGCAAAGTCAGGTCTGAGAACCACGGGTTTAGACAGAATCGTTATACACTTCAGTTCAGACACTGCTTTTGGGTGTGTCAGCCTCCCCAGTAAAAGCAAGATAAAGATACTGGCAGCATGTATGACACCTTTCTGTGGAAACCCTTGGTTTAGAAGTGAAGCCTAAATATTGCTTTTGGCCAAAATTCATGTGGCTACTGGGTGTTGGGTGCTACAATTATTCTTAAAGGGACAGACATCCGCTCATCACCGTTAGCTCTCTGGACCCACACGTGTGGGTAGCTGTCCACACACTAGTAAGAGTAACTACAGATATTGAATGATTCACATGTGCCAAGTACTTAGTGGAGGGCTCTGCCTGTATTATGGTTTTTAACCCCACAAAAGTCATTTGATGTTGGTAACTATGACCATACCTATTTTATGGATAAACCCTAAATAAACTTACCAAGGTTATTCAGTAATGGATGATTCTGGGGTTACCCGGTTTAAAGAAAGCATTTATTAAGAAGGTTGAGGTTAAGGATCCATGAATGAACACGATTCATAAGGTGATCTCCAGGAACGATAGGCCACCCGTTGTTCCTTTCCTAACCTGGGGATGAAATATGCTCTCCGTGACTGCAGGGGAAATTCAAGTTACTCTCCTGTGTGGTCTAAGTCTACAGACATCAAAATGATTCTATTACCTAAGAGATCCTGTATGTCTCCATATTTCTGCCACTGCCACATCTTCCCTACTCCTTTTCATTTTCTAGGTACTTAGACTAAAGCAAGGGTACTTTACCAGTGCAATTTTACCCTAAAAGGGACACTGGCGATGTCTGGAGACATTTTTGGTAGTCGCCTCTAGAGGAATGCTACTGGCATCTACCGGGCAGAGGCTAAGGGCGCTACTGAACATCTCACAACACACAGGAGAGCCTCACACAGCAAATAGTTATGCAGCACAAAATGTCAACAGTGCTAAGGTTGAGTGAGAAATCTTGGACTAAATGCAATCAGCTTGAAATAGTAAACAGGAGTCCCTGCTGTAACTTCTTTGGGAAACAAAAGTTCTTATAAATTAGTTGGGATATATCATTAATATTGACTTTCTGGGGATGGCCAATTAATCATCCCACATACCGCTCCTTTTGGATTATAAACAGATTGAAAAATAGATTCAGAGATCAGGTAGAACTCTAAACATCAGTTCTATTACCGTTAAGGTTGGACTGCAGAAATCAGCCTAGACTGGAAGCCAATGTAAGTTGACTGCATCTTTCCCTGTGAATTAAATGCGCCTGTGCACCAGTGGAGCAGTTAGAGGAGAGTGAAATTATCCCCAGAGGGACCTGGGGCGGTTAATTTTATGCATCAATCGGACTGCACCATGGGGTGCCCAGATTAAACGTTATTTCTGGCATGTCTGTGAGGGTGTTTCCAGAGATCAGCATTTGGTGGTGGACTTGGTAAAGTGGGCGGCCCTCCCCAGTGTGAGTGAGAATCACTCAATCCACTGAGGGCCTGAGTAGAACAAAAAGCAGAGCACGGGGGTATTCATGCCCTACCTGCTTGTCCTCTTGGGTGGGACACTGGCTTTCCTTGGACTGGGACTTACATCCTTGGTTTTCCTCAGTTTCCAGTTTGTAGACAACGGATCAGAGGGTTTCTCAACCTCCAGAATCATGTGAGCCAAATACTCATGATAAATCTCTTTTTATATCTGTTGGTTCTGTTTCTCTGGAGAACCCTGAGTAATATAGGACCCTAGGATGCTTAATCACGGGGTAAACGAGAATGAATTCGGCCTGCAGGCTGAGAGGAAGTGACTGTACAGGCATCGATTATTGTCATCAGCTCACCAGTCAATGCCATCCCCACTCATCCCAAGAATGAGCAAAGGGGTATAAAAGTCCTGCTATTTGAGAGGGTGGCAGTTTTCGCTGTATGGGTCATAAGCATAGGGGGAGGGGCTCTCCTTCAGCCCAAAAGTCTTATTTGAAGGAACAGCCCCAAAGTCACTGCGTCACATGGGGAAGGCAAGGGGAAGTCGACTAATGCAAAAGTATTGACAACTGGAAGAGATTTAGTTAGATATTTCTTGTAGAACGATGACACTAGTGACAGAACTATTCAAGGTTGGTATGGGTGGACTTCCCTGGTGGCACAGTGGTTAAGAATCCACCTGTCAATGCAGGGGACATGGGTTCAATCGCTGGTCCAGGAAGATCACACATGCCGCGGAGCAACTGAGCCTGTGCACCACAACTACTGAGCCTGCACTCTAGAGCCCAAGAGCCACAACTACAGAGGCCATGTGCCACAACTAGTGAAGCCGGCACACCTAGAGCCCGTGCTCCTCAACAAGAGAAGCCGTGGCAATGAGAAGCCCGTGCACTGCAACGAAGAGTAGTCCCCACTCGCCGCAACTAGAGAAAGCCCGTGCGCAGCAACAAAGACCCAACGTAGCCATAAATAAATAAATAAATAAATAAATAAATAAATAAATAAATTTTTTTAAAAGAGCTTTAAAAAAATAAAAAAAGATTGGTATGGTTGAAGCTGAAGACAGACAGATCTGTTAGAAGATGATTTTATGCTACAGGTGAGAAAAGATGGAGTCTGAACTAGTGCCGTAGAAGTGAAATGGAGAAGAGAAGGTAACTATGAGGGTGATTATAAACAGAGGATAATCTAGAAAGAAGAGTCTAGAGAAATTATCAGGTTTTTAGTTTCTATCCCTGGGGACCTAGAAGATGATGCCGTTTATTCAACAAACATTTAAATAGCCCTTACTATGTGGCAGAGACTAGGGCAAACAGTTTATAAACATCAATTCAGTTCATCATAATAGTGGTTCCTATGAAATAGGAATTATCATTATCCCCCTCTACACAGAAGGAAACTGAGGCACATGGGGATACCATCCCTTGCCCACTATAACACTGCTGGTCAATAGTGAATTCAGAATTCAAATACAGGCAGCGAGTCTCTAAAATGTATGACCTTATTTCTAACCCATGAGTATATTTCAACAAAAGCACAGTTTTGTGGAAAATAGAATACATTTTCTTGGACATCAGACTTTATCTTTAGTTTTCTGTGGAACAGTTAGCATTTTTCTCAACAAATTCAAAATCTTGGTACATTTTAAGAAAATCCGAAGCAAGAGGTTCTGTAAATCTTGGAGTTAATTTTTTTAAATATTGCAGGAAAAGCTATTCTGTGAAATACTCATTTTGAATTCTAAAAAAAAGTAATAGACCACAGGGAAATATTTCTAACCCACTCATAATAGGTACAGTCCAGTATAACATAAAAATGTGATCTGTTTTTATAGTAAAGGCCTAACCTTTATCCACCTAATAGATTGGGCAGGTGAACAAAGTACGTAAATGCAGTTTTAAGATTTCTAGATCCCTTTCAGAGTCCTTGCTGGGAAGAAGTTGCTAAAATTGTCAATCTCTGACGTTTTCTCACCATCATCCACCACTCACCCACCACCACCCCATCTCACGTCTTCATCTATATATCTGCGTCTATGTCTATGTCTACATCTACATCTGCATCATCTCCATCTGCAATCATCCCTTGGTATCTGCAGAGGATTGGTTCCAGGATCCCCGTGGACTCCCGACCTGCGGATGCGCAAGTCCCTTAAATAACGTGGCGGAGTGCAGTCGGCCCTCTGCATGCTTGGGTTTCACATCTGTGGACACCGAGGGCTGACTGTATATGCGTATCCTGGCCCCATTAACTATCGGACTTGGAGGCTTTTTCCAGCTGCAGAATCATCTGTTCCCTAATCAGAGTATCTCTCTCCTGTATTAAGTTTTTATATTAGAGAAATGTTCTTCTTTCCTTAGATTTAACTAATCTAAAAAAAGCAATCTAAGATAGGATATTATGAACTATTCTGTTACCTCCTCAGCTTTTGGTGACAATGCCTTAACTCAAAAGGACAGTGCAAAAGAGCAGAAATTTGGGAAATCTTTGCAGGACAGTGGGGGACATATTTGGGGTAGGAAGTACCTTCAAGTCTATATTTTGCTCCAAAGGTAACTCTTACAAGAGATGTATCACCAGAACCCTAATTCCCTAACTTCCCAGGACTAATAATTTAATTTCAGAAACATAGAAAACAAAAGATAAAGGGACCCTAGACAGCAGTTTTAAAATTTTACTTTGTTTATAGCTTATCGCTCAGTAAAAGTATTGGTTGAGTCTGTGAATATGCAGGTTGGGTAAAGTTTTAACGACCTGATAAAAATGCATGTCATTTTCATAAACACAGAAGTGGTTGCCAAAGCAGAGCATGCTATTAGCAGCTGTTTATGTCTCACAACACAAATTAAAACCTTGTTATACAAGAGGAGACATAGGTCCCTTTCAAACTTGATATTTTAAATTTTATGATTATATATTCTTTTGAATGTAACTATCTACATATTTGCATTTATCTTTTTTTAACATCTTTACTAGAGTATAATTGCTTTACAATGGTGTGTCAGTTTCTGCTTTATAACAAAGTGAATCAGTTATACATATACAGATGTCCTCATATCTCTTCCCTCTTGCATCTCCCTCCCTCCCACCCTCCCTATCCCACCCCTCTAGGTCGTCACAAAGCACCGAGCTGATCTCCCTGTGCTATGCGGCTACTTCCCACTAGCTATCTGTTTTACGTTTGGTAGTGTATATATATCCATGCCACTCTCTCACTTTGTCCAAGCTTACCCTTCCCCCTCCCTGTATCCTCAAGTCCATTCTCTAGTAGGTCTGCATATTTATTCCCGTCTTGCCCCTAGGTTCTTCTGCCCATTCTCTTTTTTTTATTTTTATTTTTTAGATTCCATATATATGTGTTAGCATATGGTATTTGTTTTTCTCTTTCTGATTTACTTCACTCTGTATGACAGTCTCTAGGTCCATCCACCTCACTACAAATAACTCAGTTTCATTCCTTTTTATGGCTGAGTAATATACCATTGAATATATGTGCCACATCTTCTTTATCCATTCATCTGGTGATGGACACTTAGGTTGCTTCCAGATCCTGGCTATTGTAAATAGAGCTGCAATGAGCATTTTGGTACATGACTCTTTTGAATTATGGTTTTCTCAGGGTATATGCCCAGTAGTGGGATTGCTGGGTCGCATGGTAGTTCTATTTTTAGTTTTTTAAGGAACCTCCATACTGTTCTCCATAGTGGCTGTATCAATTTACATTCCCACCAACAGTGCAAGAGGCTTCCCTTTTCTCCAAACCCTCTCCAGCATTTATTGTTTCTAGATTTTTTGATGATGGCCATTCTGACTGGTGTGAGATGATATCTCATTGTAGTTTTGATTTGCATTTCTCTGATGATTAGTGATGTTGAACATCCTTTCATGTGTTTGTTGGCAATCTGTATATCTTCTTTGGAGAAATGTCTATTTAGGTCTTTTGCCCATTTTGGGATTGGGTTGTTTGTTTTTTTGATATTGAGCTGCCTGAGTTGCTTGTTTGTTTTGGAGATTAATCCTTTGTCAGTTGCTTCATTTGCATATATTTTCTCCCATTCTGAGGGTTATCTTTTCATCTTGTTTGTGGTTTCCTTTGTTGTGCAAAAAGCTTTAAAGTTTTATTAGGTACCAATTGTTTATTTTTGCTTTTATATCCATTTCTCTAGGAGGTGGGTCAAAAAGGACCTTGCTGTGATTTATGTCACAGAGTGGTCTGCCTATGTTTTCTTCTGAAGAGTTTGATGGTGTCTGGCCTTACAGTTAGGTCTTTAATCCATTTTGAGTTTATTTTTGTGTATGGTGTTAGGGAGTGTTCTAATTTCATTCTTTTACATGTAGCTGTCCAGTTTTCCCAGCACCACTTATTGAAGAGGCTGTCTTTTCTCCACTGTATATTCTTGCCTCCTTTATCAAAGATAAGGTGACCATATGTGCGTGAGTTTATCTCTGGGCTTTCTATCCTGTTCCATTGATCTATATTTCTGTTTTTGTGCCAGTACCATACTGTCTTGATTACTGTAGCTTTGTAGTATAGTCTGAAGTCAGGGAGCCTGATTCCTCCAGCTCCGTTTCTCCTTCTCAAGATTGCTTTGGCTATTTGAGGTCTTTTGTGTCTCCATACAGATTGTGAAATTTTTTGTTCTAGTTCTGTGAAAAATACCAGTGGTAGTTTGATAGGGACTGCATTGAATCTGTAGATTGCTTTGGGTAGTAGAGTCATTTTCACAATGTTGATTCTTCCAATCCAAGAACATGGTATATCTCTCCATCTATTTGTATCATCTTTAATTTCTTTCATCAGTGTCTGATAACTTTCTGCATACAAGTCTTTTGTCTCCTAAGGTAGGTTTATTCCTAGATATTTTATTCTTTCTGTTGCCATGGTAAATGGGAGTATTTTCTTAATTTCTCTTTCAGATTCTTCATCACTAGTGTATAGGAATGCAAGAGTTTTCTGTGCAGTAATTTTGTATCATGGTATTTTACCAAATTCATTGATTAGCTCTAGTAGCTTTCTGGTAGCATTTTTAGGATTCTCTATGTATAGTATCATGTCATCTGCAAGCAGTGACAGCTTTGCTTCTTTGCCAATTTGGATTCCTTTTATTTCTTTTTCTTCTCTGATTGCTGTGGCTGAAACTTCCAAAACTATGTTGAATAACAGTGGTGAGAGTGGGCAACCTTGTCTTGTTCCTGATCTTAGTGGAAATGCTTTCAGTTTTTGACCATTGAGGACGATGTTGGCTGTGGGCTTGTCATATATGGCCTTTATTATGTTGAGGTAAGTTCCCTCTATGCCTACTTTCTGGAGGGTTTTTATCATAAATGGGTGTTGAATTTTGTCGAAAGCTTTCTCTGCATCTATTGAGATGATCATATGGTTTTTCTCCTTCAATTTCTTAATATGGTGTATCACATTGATTGATTTGCATATATTGAAAATCCTTGCATTCCTGGGATAAACCCCACTTGATCATAATGTATGATCTTTTTAATGTGCTGTTGGATTCTGTTTGCTAGTATTTTGTTGAGGATTTTTGCATCTATGTTCATCAGTGATATTGGCCTGTAGTTTTCTTTCTTTGTGACATCTTTGTCTGGTTTTGGCATCAGAGTGATGGTGGCCTCCTAGAATGAGTTTGGGAGTATTCCTCCCTCTGCCATATTTTGGAAGAGTTTGAGAAGGATCGGTGTTAGCTCTTCTCTAAATGTTTGATAGAATTCGCCTGTGAAGCCATCTGGTCCTGGGCTTTTGTTTGTTGGAAGATTTTTAATCACAGTTTCAATTTCAGTGCTTGTGATTGGTCTGTTCATATTTTCTATTTCTTCCTGGTTCAGTCTCAGAAGGTTGTGCATTTCTAAGAATTTGTCCATTTCTTCCAGGTTGTCCATTTTATTGGCATATAGTTGCTTGTATTGTAATCTCTCATGATCCTTTGTATTTCTGCAGTGTCCGTTGTTACTTCTCCTTTTTCATTTCTAATTCTATTGATTTGAGTCTTCTCCCTTTTATTCTTGATTAGTCTGGCTAATGGTTTATCAAGAGACAAAGAAGGACACTACATAATGATCAAGGGATCAATCCAAGAAGAAGATATAACAATTGTAAATATTCATGCACCCAACACAGGAGTACCTCAATACATAAGGCAAATACTAACAGCCATAAAAGGGGAAATCGACAGTAACACAGTCATAGTAGGGGACTTTAACACCCCACTTTCACGAATGGACAGATCATCCAAAATGAAAATAAATAAGGAAACACAAGCTTTAAATGACACATTAAACAAGATGGACTTAATTGATATTTATAGGACATTCTATCCCAAAACAACAGAATACACATTCTTCTCAAGTGCTCATGGAACATTCTCCAGGATAGATCATATCTTGAGTCACAAATCAAGCCTTGATAAATTTAAGAAAACTGAAATTGTATCAAGTATGTTTTCCAACCACAACGCTATGAGACTAGATATCAATTACAGGAAAAAATCTGTAAGAAATACAAACACATGCAGGCTAAACAACACACTACTTAATAACCAAGAGATCACTGAAGAAATCAAAGGAGAAATAAAAAAATACCTAGAAACAAATGACAATGAAAAAACAACAACCCACAACCTATGGGATGCAGCAAAAGCAGTTCTAAGAGGGAAGTTTATAGCTATACAAGCCTACCTTAAGAAACAAGAAACATCTCAAATAAACAACCTAACCTTACACCTAAAGCAATTAGAGAAAGAAGAACCAAAAAAACCCCAAAGCTAGCAGAAGGAAAGAAATCATAAAGATCAGATCAGAAATAAATGAAAAAGAAATGAAGGAAACGATAGCAAAGATCAATAAAAAGCTGTTTCTTTGAGAATATAAACAAAATTGCATTTATCTTTTAAACTTTCTGTCCTTGCTTTTGTTTTTCTCTATGTGTGACTTTGAAGAGGCACAATACAAAGATCTGTGAGTATAATGGTATATATTCAGGTAGATAGTTGACCGTCTATGTTATCTTTGCTTTTACTAAAGCAAAATAGTAAAATAATGAATTTTTATTTTGAAAACTTTCTCCTTTTTGGAAAATTTGAAAATTAGGAATATTTTACACTGATAGTTTTCCTGTGTGGAAGTTGCACTCTTTAAAGAGATCACTGAGTCATCTAACATGTCATAAGCTTCAGATGAGAAGTAAATCAATGTTTTGAGAAAGTGCATGTGTGACTGTGAACTGTTACATTAAGGGGAAAATAATGTGGTTTGTCATCAATCTCTCCGTGTGGCAAACAAGGGCTGACTTGTGGAAATTTTGGAGGCTTTTATTTACAGAGAAAACACAGACCCCGTGCTGCTTAGGGTCCTATCAGCCCGCACTTTCAAAGGGATCACATCTGAAAAAGAAGCTGCTTAAATCATAACCTTTACGGATAGTCTTATCCATAAGCAGACCAAAATTACTTTGTTCCTGTGAAGAAGAACAAAACCTAAAGAATTTAATTATTTGTGAACTATTCATGAATATTTTGATCCTGGCTCAAGGCTAGAGTTGGAAAAGAGAGACAATCACTGACTGCTGCCAAGCAGGGTTTCATGGAAGAAAAATATGGAATATTTTTGCCTCAGGACAACACCCCATATTTCCAGGTTTTGTTTGAAGAAAAGAGAGGTGTTGCTAGAGACAAGTGATCCTGGGGTAGAAATGGAAATAAAAGCAGACCCTCTGAGAAAGAAATGGGATATGAACTGTTGCTGGGAAGAAATTATTGCAGTGATGTGTTTTAGTTATAATGCTCAGATTATAACTTACATTTTGTGAGAAACATATGGCCACGTGCTAAACGTCCATATGCCATGGTTAATGACATTGAATTCCATTGATACTTCTTGTACTACTGATCTTACTTAGTGGTTGGAAAGTTCATAAATGTACAAGTATGTGTGTACACAAACACACACCACCCTGACGCATCTGGTAGAGGCAAGTAGCTCACATGTACTCAGCGCTTGACTTTTGACTTGATGGCTTTTGCCAAAGTTATGGGAAGAAGCATCACTAAGCTGTCTTGGGGCATGATCTGTTCCCTTGTTTCTGTGTCATTCAGGCCTTAGATGAAAAAAGCACTCAGCATAGTGGCAAGAGCAGAAAATTGAACACCATATAGATATTAGCTTTACTATTAGCTCTTCTGCCTTTCAGTGTTGTCCACCTGGGTAAGTAGTTTAATGTCTCTGAGCATCAATGTAAAGAAGATGATACAATCTAACTCTGAGGTTGTTGGAAGGATAAGAAAAATTGATGTGAAAAATCTAGCATCATCTTAGGCACATATCACATGCTTGAAAAACAGTGCAGGATTTTTTTTTCCCTCTCTCAATATACATTAGTTGCCTTTGAGCAGAATAAACACATTCAGAATTCTAACACACAGAAGCTAGCCATGGTTCTGCACCCACATCCATGCTCCAAATCTTGTCTTTCTACCAAGAGCCAGTGTGTAACAAAACCACAGACTAGGCTCCTGGGTAAGAAAGGTGTCAACGATTGAACATATATTCTTTTTCCTCTTTCTTCTCAAGTTTAGGATGAACAAACAAAACATAATTTAAATTTGAGAACCACTTAATGAGGATACCTATTATATAAGATAGAGATGTGCTGCATTGATTTACTTAGTCAGAAGTACAAGATCAACCCACTGCTATAATTATTAGGGCATCTACATACTAAATACTTCCAAATAGGGACCATAGTTCTCAAGTTGTTGATTTCCATTAGAAGTTAAAATTATTTATTTTGTGCTGTTAAGTAGATAAGTCTTTTAGAGAGTTCTGTGCCATATATATTTACAGCTTTAATTTTATATATATATATAACTATATATATAATTTATGATTTATATTGATAATATATAATTTACATATAATATACATGTATTTATATATTATATAATATATAATTATTTATAATTCATATATAAATGTGACATAAATACATAAACAAATAAATAATAAACACATAAATTTTGTGTCTCTCAGGGTTAGACACTACTGTGTGTTACTTGCTGAAGTTACAGCACTGAATATATGAGAAAACGTCATTTCCTAAGGGGCTTATATTTCTAATGAAGGGAGAGAGGCAGCAAACTAATAAGCAAATAAATAAATATGACCATTCCAGATAATGATGAGTGTTGAGAAAAATAAAATAGGGTGCTGGGATTTAGAGTGACTGAGCTGATGGGTGAGGGAGAGGCAAGGGACTGAGAGGGACGAACACCTGACATCAGTTATTTGGGGATGGTCTTTCTGAGGAGGTGTGGTTAAGGCAGAGGATCAGCCAGGTGAGAATTTCAGGAAAGGGAGCTCCAGGCTGAAGAAAGAATGCAGGTCCCGAGTCTGAAATGAGTTTAGGTGTTCAAGAAACAAAAAGAAGGCCAGTGTGGGTAGAACATAGATAATAGAATAAGGGATAATTAAAAGGGATAACAGAATAAGATGGAATTGAAGAGGGGGTCAAGGTCCAGATCCTGGAGGTCCTTTTGAACCAAGGTAAGGAATTTGGGTTTTAGGCCAAGTGCGACAGAAAGCCACTGGAGAGAGCTAAGTAGGGGCATGAAATGTTGGGGTCCAAGAGTGGAAGAAGCCAGGTACGTTTTCAGGTTGTTAGAGTGGTCCAGTGAGATAAAATGGAGGTTGGGGTCAAGGAGGAAGCAATGGAGATGGAGGTGGGTTCCTGGATTTGGACATAGGGAGCAAGAGGCAGGGAAGATGGACAAAGAAGATGTGGTGTGGGTACGCAGTGGAATACTACTCAGCCATGAAAAGGAACGCAATAGTGCCATTTGCAGAGATGTGGATGGACCCAGAGATTGTCATACAGAGTGAAGTAAGTCAGAAAGAGAAAAACAAATATCTTATAATACTGCTTATGTGTGGAATCTAGAAAAATGGTACTGGTGAACTTATTGGCAAAGCAGAAATAGAGTCACAGACGTAGAGAACAAACGTATGGATACCAAGTGGGGAAGAAGGGGGTGGGATGAATTGGGAGATTGGGATTGAGATATATACACTACTATGTATAAAGCAGATAACTAACGAGGACCCACTGTATAGCATAGGGAACTCTACTCAGTGCTCTGTGGTGACCTAAATGGGAAAGAAATCCAAAATAGAGGGCATGTGTGTACACGTATAACTGGTTCACTTTCCTGCACAGCAGAAAGTAAGACAACATTGTAAAGCAGCTATACTGCAATAAAAGTGAATGAAAAAGGATTACTCACATGTATGAAGCTCATGCCATCCTGTTCGTGAGTGTGTCCCTGACGCCTGGCACAGCGCTGGCTCACAGCAGTCAGCATGCAATAAATGTTTACTACAATTCCCAAAAGACAAGCCCTTTTCTAAGTGCTTTATATGGATTACCTCATCTGATTCTCACTTCCTCATGGGCTAGATTCTATCATTTTCCGCATTGTATATAGAAGAAAAACTAAAGTTAAGTAGTTTGGTTAAGTACTTTCCGCAAGGATAACCAGGAAGTAGTGATGCTTGTAAAGCAAGGGTAATTTGTCTGACTTTCAAAGCTCACGCTCCTGGGCTTCCCTGGTGGCGCAGCGGTTGAGAATCTGCCTGCTAATGCAGGGGACACGGGTTCGAGCCCTGGTCTGGGAGGATCCCACATGCCGCGGAGCAACTAGGCCCGTGAGCCACAGCTACTGAGCCTGCGCGTCTGGAGCCTGTGCTCCGCAACAAGAGACGCCGCGATAGTGAGAGGCCCGTGCACCGCGATGAGGAGTGGCCCCCGCTTGCTGCAACTAGAGAAAGCCCTCGCACGGAAATGAAGACCCAACACAGCAAAAATAAATAAATTAATTAATAAAAACTCCTACCCCCAACATCTTAAAAAAAAAAAAAAAGCTCATGCTCTTATTTGCTACTTCTGGAAATAAAGAGTAAATGCAAGTCACTAGCATCTTCCCCAGAAATTATCTACATGGGGTCCCTGTTTAGTGGTATTCCCACTGCTTAAATATGTTTTGTCCTTGGTTCCTGGTTTAATAATCATAAGAGCTAGTATTTACTGGATCATTCCCATGTGTCAGGCACTCTACGAGATATTTTACACTTACTAGATGAATTTAATTCTGACACAAAAGCTATGCGATAGATACAAGTACTATGTCTGCTTTATTGAGAAAATTAAAGGCAGAGTGTTTATCCTAATGTATTTCATTCCAAAGCCAATGGTTTTTACTCAGAAGTTATGGGAATAACAAATAAACATATAAAAGTGATCAACACCAGGGAAATGCAAATTAAAACAGCATTAGGCATTACTGTACATCCATCAGAACTGCTAAATTTAAAAGACTGACAAAATCAAGTGTGGCAAGAATATGCAGAACCTGAAAATTTCATGGGGTGCTGCTGGAATTTAAAATGGTGTAATTATTTTAGAAACTCTCTTATCAGTTTCTAAAAAATCAAGTATACACCTACTGTGGCACAGTAAGTCCACTTCTAGGATTTTATCCAACAGAGATGCAGACATTTGTGGCAGCTCTTTTGATTCATGTAACACTTACTGAGTACTTACTAGGTACCAGGTAGGATGTTGTATTAGTTAGGGTTCTTCAGAGAAACAGAAACAATAAGACGTAGAGAAAGAGATTTATCATGAGGAATTAGTTCTTGTGATTACGAAGGCTGAGAACTCTAGACCCAGGAGAGCCCAGGGCATGGTTCCTACTTGAGTCCCAAGGCCTGAGAAACAGGTGAGCTGATGGTATAAGTTCCACTCCAAGTCCAAGTCAAGTCCAAAGGCAGATGAAGATCAGTCCCCCAGTTTAAAGTCAGTCAGGCAGAGAGAGAGAATTCTTTCTTACGCCGCCTTTTATTCTGTTTAGACCTTAAGGGATTGGATGAGGTCCACCCACAGGGGCAAGAGCAATCTGCTCCTTCAGTCTAACAGTTCGAATGTTAACCTCATCTAGAAACACCGTTACAAACACACACCCAGAAATAATGTTTCACCAAATATCTGGGCATGTAAAATTAACCATCACACGTATTAAGCAACTTAACAACGATATTTCACTGTATACGCTATGAAGAGCTCCCACTAGGAGGACTATATATCACAGTACATATACACAGACACAATACAATCGTGTCTGTCTGGTGATACGATTACTAGCGGACCTTCTCACTTTCAAACCGTTCAGTTTGAATAGTAAATTACTTAGTCACCTAAATTCAAATCCATGTCTTTTTCCCGATAAGCTTGCTATCCAGTATGGTATAAAATCTGCTACTAAATTTTTACACTACCCTGACCCTCCCCCTGCTGAGTGATGGAATAAGGCTGAAGATTAAAACGCAATTAAGCAACTGTTTTGCACATTACTTAGGAATCAAGTATCTATATGTGATTGAGAAAGGTCATGTGCACATGTCTTCATAACAAAACGGCCTTTTCAAATGTCACACCTGCTTCCCAGCTCTCAAGCATCAGGATATTTTCTCTCATTAACAAGGTGGCAGTCTCACTGCATACAAAGTCCCATAACTTTTTTCCTTATGTCTTAATATTGTGTTTGATTTAAAAGAAACAGTTTTAGTATATATTATCTAATACGATTCTTGAAAGAATCTCCTAATGGAAACAGAGTAGACACCATCTAACCAGGCCTCTAAGCCATAAGAGTCCCTGTTGTCTCATATCTAACCAGGACCATTAAGTCATATCTAATGAGGGCCTCCTAAATCATTCCTGCCTGTATACACTTTCTTCCTTCCCCACATCCACTTTGTTAGCTGATTCTTACCGTCATCTTGGCTCTCCTCGATGACTTTCCTACATCCCTCACTGTTTTTCATGCTGCTAGAATTTTCTTCCTTCAGGTCAGCCTTTGTTAATTAATCTACAAAATAAAAATCTGATCATGTCTTTCCCATGCTTAACAGATTCAATGGCTCCAGTCCCCTTAGCATGGCATCAAAGGACCTTCACTATACAACTCATTGCCACATTTATTACCATTCTTTCCCAGACTCTGTGATAGCCATTCAGAACTAACTGAAGTGGTCCCCGAATATCCTGTCGAGGTTTGGGGCTTTAGAAATGCTTTTCCCTCTCTCTGAAAGTCCTTCCCCAAATCCTATCTGAGTAACTATTATTTGCATTTCCTGTTTCTGCTTAGGTATCATATTCTCCTTTAAGCTTTTCCTGACCCTCAAAGACTCCAGCATTCCATAACACTTTGCAGACATTATACCAGAGCACTTACTAAAGCATATTATCATTGCCTTGATAATGTTCTGACGCACCTTTATTCTTCCACAGTTTTCTATCTTAGAAAACAGACAATCTGATGGCAAGAGGTTAGGGTCACTTTATTCGTTATCACATTCCCAGGGACATTTTGCATCGCCTGATATACAGTCGGAACTCTGAACGTTTCCTAAATAATTGAATCAATGAATTACTCTCTATTTTATAGAAGTAATAAAGAGTAAACCAGCTACCCGACTAAAAAAAAAAATCATTACATAAGTACATAAATAAATACCTAAAATGATATAAACATAATGAAGGAGATCATAAGAATAGATGGGGTTTGAGGGGTGGATTGAAGGTGTGGCTCTTCAGAAAAATTGGCCATAAAGGTCTTTTCTAAAAAGGTTTGAGCTCAAGTCTAAGTCATACGATTCAAAGCCAAACACTAATAAAGTAAGAATTCGTTTTTCATATTTGCTCTGGCAGGAAGAATAAATTCCCTGAGGCAATGGGACAGTAGGCAAATAAGTCTGAATGAGGAAAATGTTTGGAAGAATTTCAGGTAACGGAGAGATTCCACCTATAGAATCACCCTCATAGGAGGATGTGAGTACATGGGGCATAGCATGAAACGGAAAGATCAAAAAAGTTCAAAGATGCTAACAGGAAAAGAAGATGAACGCTAAGATACAGAACTACTGAAGATTAAATTCTACCAACATTGAACTTTTATTTATAACAGAAAAGAATCAAGCAACATTTTCTTTGTGAAGAAAACGGGGCTCACTTAATCATTGTTTGGGTGTGTCTCCTCTAAGAAGAGACCAAAACTGCCAATGATCTATATTCACACATTTTCTCTCTATAAATCAAAGTGAAAACTAATTAAACTCTGAAAAAAATTTTCTAATTTCTACACATTTCTTCTCTCCAAAGTGAGCGTATCCTTTTCATAAAGATTCTGAGAGCGTATTCCAACAAATTTGGTCTTTTCACTGAAGCAAATGATTACATTTATTGTTTTTTTAAACATTAAGAAGGTGATGAGCTCATTTATTGTTGATAAACTTTAATGGCATCTAAATAAGAGGGTCAGTTTTTTTTTTTTCTTTTCTCATTTGTCTGTTGTTTCTTCGCTCCCGCTGGACCAGTAGCAGCCTCCAAATGACATGGCGCTAAAGCAGACCTTTTTTTTTTTTTTCCAATTTGAAAGAAAAAAAGCAACCTTCACCTCAGCACCAAATGAGGCAGTTCATGCTGGTTTTGGAAAAGGAATTAGCTCCAGAGAAAAAAATAACAAACCCAGTCCCGAGGTCTTTCCTATATATCGAAAAGGCCAGTTTGGAAAGGAAATGCTGAAAGAGAAACAGAAGGTGCCCGGGTTTCTTTATCATACCTGGAGAAGGATATGCTAAAATCGCCACGGCTCTGCCCTGGCGCCAAAAGCCTTCATTAATTTTTCTCTTTTAAAGTGGCACCCACTGCTCTATAAAATGATCTATTGGGACTTCAAAGCCGTGGCAATTGCATGTGGCACAGGATGTACGCAATTAATTATGTGATGCCTAAATGACAGGGTGTAGGAAAAATAGGGGAGAAGAAAAAGTTTTTAAAAAAAGCAAAAAAAAAAAAAAAAAAAAAATCCAAAGTAAACTGAAAGACCTAGTTGTCTGCCTGCCAAGAACCAGTAGCCGATAAGGCCTCCAGTTGCTGTGGAAACTCGGGCCTCCAGGAGCCAGAACCCAATTTCAGAAACCACAAAATCAACATAAACGTGTGCAAAAATAAAAAGGTTTGTTTGGCAAGTAATAAGGAGAAGGCTACCAATGTACAAAACACATGAACCAAGGTGACCTCAGCCGATTGAAGCCGTAATGACGGTGATGTCCACGGCAGGTGTGGCACCTCTGAAATGAGCGGTAACAAGACACAGTCCACGCTGCTTTCTGTTATCAGGTAATTGCTACCTTTGTGAAATATTAACCTCCCGCCACCTCTTCCCATGCCTCACCTCAAAAAACATAACACCACCCTTCATGAAAGCAATGTTAAAGACCTTGATTTTATCCCAAGAGGCCAGAAAAAAGACAGCTAGACTTTTCACTTGTTCCTTAGATCATGAATTACATTCTCTGTCATCCAGGAAAAGGAAAAATAGATTATATATACAGACTTCTATATCCCTTATGCAATATTTGCAAGGAACAATTACATTTGAAAGTAAGAGGCAGGCTTCGCATGTCAACTCTGAATAATTACAGACTTTAATGTTACTCTGAAGTTTTTATTTAATTTATCGAAATTTGGAATATAGGAGTATCACCTAAAATAAAAGCCCTTTAATGGGTGGACAACTTTTAATGCATCTTTATAGCCCCAGAAATTTACAGATGTAGTATTCTTTTCTGTCTTTCTCTCATTTCCTTTACTATGTGCTCTCCTAGACACTTAATCAATAGGTTGATTAATCGTTTGCTTAGGTAACACCAACTCTGTATTCTACCTAGCACTAAACCCAGAGGACTTTCCATATAAATTTCAGAGAATCCACAAACTTGGGATCGTATAGAAAATGCACCAGCATACTTGGTTCTGAGAAAGTGGCCTCAAATTCCTTTCCAGAAAGGAAAATCTTTTAAAAAATGAATTCCAGACAGATAAACGTATACAGAAGAAATCAAACCCAAACCCTAGAAATGTCAAGTGTGTGTCAATTCACTATAGGAGCATCCACATCTTTGTTTCCATCTTGAGCCTAAGCTTTTACTCCTTAAATTGAGAATTAAATTGAAAATATATAATTCCATTTACAATAACCCACATTGTCTTTGTTTGTATAGAAAACTCTACCTCTGTGGCAGAGACTCTGCTAACACGTATCACGTCACTTCCTTCATTTCACGGGCACCCAGCTAAGCCACATCTCCTTGTGACTGAGTTCTGGCCAGGGCAATGTAGGCAGGACCGATGAACACTACTTTCAAGGCTGGCCCTACTAAACCTCTCTTATCATCCTCCACAATCTCTCTAGATGCCCATTTGCCAATTAGATACAGAAGACCCCGCGGAAGCCCTCGAATCCCAGAAGACAACATATCTCCTAACGGAGGGAGTGTGGCTCCCTGGCTTACCACCTGGAGAAGAGCTATCCAGGAGGGCCACCTGACCAGGAACATCGTGCTGGACTTGGCAGGAATGACAAATACGCTTTCAATATGTTGAGCCACTCAGGTCTGCAGCAGTGGTTAGCACACTGCATATGCCCTAGCTACTGCAGCACCCTTCAAGGAGCAACCTAGGCATCAGCAACGTCTGTGAAGCAGGCTTTGAGATCTTAAGGGATCTTCCACGCACATCTTTTCCTGCTGCATCCAGCTCTATCAGAGCCCTAATCGCATATGATTGTCCTATAACTGTTCCTGTAGTAAGCATACCAGGACTATGCTTGTTTTATCAACATTTTCCAGGTACAGCACACTAAAAATGCATGTTGACATTTGGAGTCTAGGAAATGTTATCTACCTAGTAAGGATGAGGATAAAAACGCCAGAAATGTCCACAAAAGATACGTTCTTGTCCGCCTCTGTCAAAAGCAATTTTGGTAGCTCTTTAAAAAGATCAGTGGGAAGCCTGGACAACTGAGGGAAAACGCGAAATCCTGAGCCTATATTTTGAAGAACAAAGGAATGAGAAATACCTTCCTTCTGGGTAAGAGGCAGAGGGAAGGCTCAGGGTCTTAAGCTCTTCAGCACTGTGCTGCATTTTGACCTTCAAGTATCTGTTATTGAGCAAGAGAATTATAGGTGATTTTTATTTAATTTCTTTTGTATGATTTTCTATAATTCCACATTTTATCTACTAAATATACACTGTCATTTTATTGTTAGAATAGATGAATACTTGTTATTTGTTAAAATAATGCAGGTAATCTGCATTCAGGGTAAGTTTAAGACAGCCTACAATATTAAAATATATTTAAATAGTACATTCAAAAAAAGGAGAGATCTTGAAAAATCAACAAAATAAAGTCCTATGATAATAATAATCTTACAATGTGTGGGGTGTTCTTTTAAGTATTGTGCCTACATTAACTTTAACATAACTTTAATATTTAGTAACATTCTCATAACTTCCAACAAAGTAGGTAATCGTATTACTTCGTTTTTACAAACAAACTGAAGCACACAGGCATTGAATAACTTGCCTAAGGGCACTCAGCTAGTACGTGGAGGGGCTGAGATCTCAACCCAGGCAGTGCACTTTTTTTTTTTAACTTTTATTTTATATTGGAGTCGAGTTGATTTACAATGTTGTGTTAGTTTCAGGTGTACAGCTGAGTGATTCAGTTATATGTATGCATGTATCTATTCTTTTTCAAACTCTTCTCCCATTTAGGTTATTACAGAGTACTGGACAGAGTTCCCTGTGCTGTACAGGTCCTTGCTGGTTGTCCATTTTAAATGTAGCAGTGCACAGGCAGTGTACTCTAAGGCACCACACCTTCGGATGTTTGCAAGAAACAAAAACAGAGTTTGCCCTTGGGTTACTCTCTTTCAAGGCAAACAGGGAATAATAGGTTATACAGATTTATCTTTCCGTTATACACACACACACACACACACGCACATTTGTCTGGATATACTGATGTTCTCCTAGGCCAAAATTTTAAGGGGAATTGATTGTTAAAGTTATTGAGTGTGAAAGTGGGCAAGACTTTCAACTGTATTATTATAGAATATACAGAAATAAAATCCAATCTAGAAAACAAAAAAAAAAGCAATGAATCCGTACTTGAGTTCACAAGGCATGGCTTTTCAAAGGTTTCATCTTTTTGTGGGCAACGGTGGATAAAAATATCTTCACTAAGAAGATGGGTCATTGTTGGAGATAACCTAGCTATTTTCCCGTTCTCCTCTTAATGATCAAAAACTACTGCAAAGTTCAGAGTGGAGCAGAGTTAAACAAAATCTCTTTGGCAAGATTACGTCTTCCAAAGGGACTTGATTAATCTAATAATGTTGCACATTAAATCAATTTGCGCCAAGAAAATGAAAGCCACACAGGGTGATATATAGCCTATGGGAGCTCCCCAAACGAACCCCAAGCCCCAGCCAATGTTTTAGTCTCTTACTACTTCTTTTATTTTACACAGAAAATTAAATTTTAGCAGTTGAGTTCTACTTTCATTTAGAACGTCCATTAAAAGTCTGGCTGTAATATTTATGAATACCAAAACAAGACCACCAGGGCACGTATTTGCTAAAAAGCATGTCTCAGTTACAGATCTACCAAACAGTTCCTCAGACATTAACAATGATGACGATGATTTTAAAAATAAATATATATTGATATGTATATATATACAAATTATGATCTAAAACAAACTGTATTTAACAAAGAAGTCCAAGTTGGAGGAACAGATAAAAGGAAAAGAGAATAAAACTTTTTAAATGTTACAACAAAATTCCTTTTTGTGATTCAGAAGAACTTTCCTTCTGTCACTTCGATCCTGGGGTTAGAAGATGGAGGATCAGGCTCGACGAAACGCTTGTCAGATTTCATTATTAAACCTTCAGGGGGCTTAGCTGGTGGCGCAGTGGTTGGGAGTCCGCCTGCCGATGCAGGGGACGTGGGTTCGTGCCCCAGTCCAGGAGGATCCCACATGCCGCAGAGCGGCTGGGCCCGTGAGCCATGGCCTCTGAGCCTGCGCGTCCGGAGCCTGTGCTCCGCAACAGGAGAGGCCACGACAGTGAGAGGCCCGCGTACCACAAACAAACAAAAAGTTAAACACTATTTTAGGTTCAGCTTCAGCTGTGAGGTGATCCTTATCTTTTTCCCTGGACAAACTTTATAAAAATATAATATTTTCTGAGTAATAACTTTCCAGACTATAACATCTAAATCATTAAATTGTTACACTGTTCTCCCCAACCCAATGCAATGGAAAAGGAGAAATAAAAGAGGAAGATGAAGTAGGAGAAACAAAGAGCCTTTCTTCACACTTTCCCAAGTCTTAAAACTTCGTCCATCCTCTCCTGACACTCTCTCAGTAGCAAACCTATTCTCGTCCCTTCTCTCCACCATCTCTGCTAACTCCCAGGGAGCGGGGCTTCATTTATTCACTGCAGACTGGACTCTCCCAGAAGTTTCATTTCTTTTACATGTTTCTGGGCACAGAAAGGAGGTTATGCAAAGACTGGTCTTGGGATTATACAAATTTTGATGGTTCCTGCCAACAAACTGCCTTTTCCCTAAACATATCCCCCTCTTTTTTTGTATATAAAGAAAGAAAGCTTCTCATTTAAACTACAGGCCTAGGGAGAAAAATGAGGAGAGAGGGCAGGGATATGGAACAAGTTGATGAAAAAAATGCATCAGAGTTCTTAAAGGTTTTGCTCTTCTTCTGAACTTAATCTAGTAGCATTTTCAGTGTCACTGGATTGGCTTAATTGGAGGATTTAGGTGCAACACCACGCTGTCATTCACAGACTGTCTGTGTGTGTGTGCGCGCGCACGTGTGACCGTAAGCATGATGACTTTTATACTGTAGAGAACTGCTGATATAAAAATCATTCTGCAATGAAAAGAGGGCATGGTTTTTTTCTAGTCAACTTTCAAAGGAACTCCTCTGTCATCTGGACCCAGAGCTAAGGTGGCCAACCTAGAGTTTTGCAGGGCAGATCTGCTGGGGTCCGTTTCTCCCTCTGCCTCCAGAATGGCAAAATGCCCAATACTCTCCTGGTAACCGTGTGCGCTCTGCAGCTCGCAGTTTTCTCTATCATTGACCTCTGCAGGCCTTTGAAGTGACTTCTTCTGGCTTTGCTCACTTCCCTGCCATTCTCCAGAATGCCTCTGCATGGTATTTGGACTGTAAGGAAGGTCCGACTGGAAAATCAAAATCTTGGGACCAAAGCCTCAAATCTGAACACCGCAGAGAGCCAGAGTTTGAAAAGTCTTTTTTCTCCAATACATTCTTTGCCACCAATGTACGTCATTTCTTAAAACAGAAGTACAACTTCTGAGGATTACAATGTAATTTGCCCTTCAAGTGTTGCCTTTTCCTTTGGTGGAGTAAGAGCTAAGATGTACACGGTCAGATCCAGTTAACTGAATTCTGAACTTTTAGGCTATTGGTGGGTCCTCAATAACATAAGTTAACTGAACTGAAGAACACGGCCCATCCGAGTGGATGCGGTAGGTTTTACCATTGTAACTTTTAGAACAGACTAATTTTTAAATTCAGGGATGTGAAAATTTTAAACCAAGACGATCCATATGAGTTTTTAAAAGGGATAGAGGATGCAGATTTACCTTGGAGGAGAAGAGGTTGGGGGCATCAGGCAAGAGGTCAGAACCTCAGATGATGATTTCAGGGGTTTCAGGGATTTCAGGTCTGAGCCTCAGGCCAGAAGAGGAGTGTATGAAACATCGGACACCAGGTTAAAAGTCTAGTTAAGAAGGAGGGCCGCTTATTATGGAGAAAAGGTGGAGAGTTGAAGCATGATGCTTGCTTGGACTGCTAAGGCTCTAGTCCTATCAGACTATCAGATTGATGCCGTTCCTCCAACCGCTTCCAACCAGGTTCTCTTTTACTGGTTCTGGATAAAACTGAGCTACACTGATGACTGTTACTGCTGCAACAGGGAAGAGGGAAGGGAGACAGAGTCAGGAAGATGCAATGTGTAAGATCTCAAAAGTACAGATCTGTGTGAAGTGTGGAGACCTGAATAGCTGAGGAAAGGAGCAGAGTTGGCAGGGTAGAAAAGAGTGTTTAGAAGAACAATAGTCATTAGATTTTGTTGTGATTAATACATATGCTTTTAAATATCCTATCCTTAAAATCACGGAAACAAGGAAACTAGTAAGACAGCCTCCTTCACCTTTAATAAAAAGGGCATGGTAATTTCTTCAGATACTCCCAATTACATGTACATTTCATGCAGATGATTTATTTGAAGGTCTTAATATGACTGAGTAGTTAGGAAATTATGTTCTTTTTTTTTTTTTTTTTTTTTTTTTTTGCAGTACGCGGGCCTCTCACTGTTGTGGCCTCTCCCGTTGTGGAGCACAGGCTCCGGACGCGCAGGCTCAGCGGCCATGGCTCACGGGCCCAAGCCGCTCCGCGGCATGTGGGATCTTCCCGGACCGGTGCACGAACCTGTGTCCCCTGCATCGGCAGGCGGACTCTCAACCACTGCGCCACCAGGGAAGCCCTATGTTCTATCTTTTGTGCTTGATCTATGTGTTATCTTTGGTGATGCAGAGGAAGTGATGGATATCAATTTAGTCAGTTTCATAAATGGTCCAGTTTGGTACACATATTATTCAAGGCCATCCATTAAAAACAGTAAATCTTATAGGTATACGTGAAATATTTAGGCAAATAGCTTATTTATTCTTAATATCATTATTATATCATGTGGCTAATACTCAACAACACATGAACTATTTTTTAAAGTGAATTGACTATATAATCATTTTCGCAGGCATTCTTATTTTACGTGAACCCAGAAGGTCGCACTATGGAGAATATGAAATGTCTGCGATGACTATACCTTATGGAGGAATGTGTCTGTTACTATCCTGGATCCAGAATCCTTTAGTCTCTAGATCCCTCTACTGACAAAGAAACGGGATCATATTTTTGTAAAACTATAAAAAACATGGTGTGAATTTCTCAAACCAAGAACACTCCCATCAGCAGTGTTCTCTTTCCACAGATTTCCATTTATTAATGTATTTAGTATGTTATCCAATAAATATGACCTATATATGACTAAGCTTTTAACCACTACAACTATAAATGCCAACTTATAAAAGATTTAAGAAATTCCATGATTTCATACAGAGGGAAAAGATTGAAAAATTACTCTATAATGACCTTTAATGTCAATCAAAAATTTGTATGTGAAAAGCAACTGATTCTCCATCCTGAATAAGGTTGAGATGACTGTGAGTAGCAAATAGATCTTGACTAACTGAAGAGAAGGATGTTAGTCTGGGGATATAGCAACACCTTACCCTGGGCAAGGTTTTACAATCCCGTTCCTTACGGCATTTTGTGAAACCGTCCACGCTAGTTTGAGATACGTAAACTGCAGGCTTACTAGCCTACAGTAACATGAACCTGAAGCCCTGTGAGATCTTTCACGGCCACATAAGTCTGGGAAATGTTACAGTTAATTCCCTGCCGTCACTTCACACACAGAACTAGATGTATTTCCTGGCTGCCTCCCTTTTTCTGTCAATGGCACCACCGTTCTTCCCGCCAGCCAGGCTTGAAATTTTGGAATTCGTTTTCATTCGTTTGGTTTCCTACTCCTTAGCCCAGTCACTCACCAAATTTATTCAATTTGTTGATGTCTCTTTCCTATCCAAATCTACCTTGCTTGTCCCGTTGCAAGGTTTTAATTCAAATTCCTCTTACTTCACGCTTGTTCAATTGTGGTGCTCTTATCATTGGACCCTTTCCCCATCTAAATGGCCCGTGGGTCACCACTAGATTAATCGTCTTTAAACATCACTTTGATCAAGTTATTCATCTTCAGTGTCTCTGCCTTGTGTTTATCTGTGTTGCACAGCTGCTGGTCGGTTCAGCGACAAATGGTCAGGTGATCACATCCACCCAAGAAAAACCGCCTGTGGTAACTGCTTAGGAAATTTACAAAGTTCCTTAGCGTATCAGTGACTTGAAGGAATCTCTCAATGGAAAACCTGGTTTATTTTATTTAGCATTCCACATTTCTCAAATTTAGTTGAACGTGGAAACATTTTTTTTCTATGTAAAAATTACTAACATTTCTGAGATTGGATATTTTAAATAACATACTATGGGAAACATTTGTGTCGTAATATGCCAACTCCTTAGGTTGACATATTTCTTCCCAATCACACTCTCTTCTGTCTAGTCTTGTAGTCTTCAAGATTCAATTCAACGCCACCTCTCTTATGAAGACTTTTCAACGCTCCAGCTCAAAAATCTAGATCAGTCTCCCAGGATATGACACATGGTAATTGTAACAGTCATAGAACAATTCCCAATCCATTCAATTCAATTTAGCAAAAGTCTATTAAGCAACATCCAGTTGCCAGACACTGATGACAGGAAGTAAATTATGTGATGCCTTACATGAAGGTGCTCACGAAGTATTTGGAAAATTGGAGATATTGCTGTAACAGTGACATGCAAAGTACTAGGAAAACTTGTTTGATTTGAGTTGGGAATTGTGGATGGTGGCTCATATAAAGCTAGAGAAAGAGAAAGATGGCCTCTGAGCTGTCTCAATATAACCAAAACCTTAGATAATTATCATCATTAGACAGTGAATTATGGTTAACTTATATTCCCATATTGAACTCAAAGGCTATCTTATCCTCTGGCTGTGCTTTGTAAGACAGAAGACCCTTGGTCACTATCACCTATTAAGAGTTCCTCATCGAGTTGAAAACTTATTAAATAACTCTTCAGTTACTTATTCTTCAGACTACAGAAACCCAGTTCTTTTTATCTTTTCTCAAAGCTCTGATTTTCTAAGCCTTTAATCATCATTCTGTTTTTCTGAACTGCCTCCAAAGTCTCATGCCTTTCTGGACTTGTCGCTTGCACAACTGGTTACTGTGCTGCATAAACAGCGGCGGAACGTCACGGATGACCGTACAACGTGGTAAGGATTGACTTAGTTAAGAACCCAACTCACAAATACTTATTCAGAACATCCCAACCCTGTAGTGCAAGACTTGGCTGTGGGTCAGAAGTGTTTTAATGGCCTGTTCATACAGCATTACATGAGGGTGATGATTTTTTAAAAATTCTTCTGGGCATAATATTAAACTACAGAAACACCCAAATAAGTACATCCACACAGCACCAGATATTTAAGAGTCATTTATGATTTCCACTGTTTATTTGATTAAGTAAATATGACATATTAAAAATATTTAAGGTATATATTTGTGTATATATATGTTTGTATGTGTATAATACATATATACTAGACTAAATATATATTAAATATCTAGTTATATAAAATTAAATAAGGCATGTAATAGTTTTTTTTTTTTCTTCACCTGGTTTAACTTTTGGGCTTTTCTTCGTGTTCTACAATGGCATATTTCCCACTACTAAATAGAGGAGGGAGGGTAGAATACGTCCTTAATCAGAGTGAACATCCCTAAATCAATCAAATTTTAACTTATAAATCTGTGGCACGATAGGCAGAGGGGGAAGACATCTCACTGATAAAGGAATAAGAACCAGACTGATGAGACTTCTTAAAAGTAGCAACAGAAGTGAGATATCACTGGAATATTCAGACAAGAGTGCTTGAGAAATTGTCAAACTAGTAGGGTGTACTAAGGTAGTCTAGCTTTAAAAACCAAGAATGAAATAAAAATGTCTTCAGATAAAAATCCAAAATTTCCACTAATATAATACATTTAAAAATATACTTTAAGAAGAGAAACAGTGTGTCTAGGAGGAAATTCAATATGTAAAAACAAATAGTAAGGAAAAAATGGCGAATATATATTGAGACAAACATTATCTAGTTTACAGCAATAATATTAATACTATTATTAATAATAAGTGATTCTTATATGAATCACTTATTATCACAATAGAATCTAAAAAAATAAAACAAATAAATGTATATAACAAAACAGAAACAGGCTCGCAGATACAGAAAACAAATGAGTAGTTACCAGCGGGGAGAGGGAAGGAGGGAGGGGTAAGTTAGGGGTATGGGATTAAGAGACACAAACTATCAATACTATGTATATAAAGTAATAAGAAACAAAGATATATTGTACAGCACAGGGAAACAGAGCCATTGTTTTGTGATAACTTTAAATGCAGTATAATCTACAAAAATATTCAATCACTATGTTATAAACCTGAAATATAATACTGTAAACCAACTGTACTTCAATAAAGCAAATAAATAGAGAAAAATAAAATAATAATTGATTTTTAAAGAACAGTAATTAAATACAGGAAATTGATAGCCTCTAAATTGAAGGAAGGGGGTTGAAAATAGGTTTCAGATATTGTTAAGCTTTGTACTTGAATAACCAAATATGTGTGATAAAATTTCAGGAGTGATCTCTGAAAGAGTAGTAATATCAAGTTTAATTCTAAATCTAGCTTAAAAATTTTTAAATGTTGAACTCTGGACTTAATTAAACATACATGATATAATGTCCAGAGTAACCTCTATGAAGGGAGAAATAGATTAATTAAAAACACAGTGGAATTTTTTAAAATCTGAAAAAATGAGAAGAAAAATAAACCTCAACAACTCAGAAAACCTTAATCAATCCTAAAGAATACAAGAAAGGAGTTTGAAAAAAGAAAAGGATAGATAGAAATTATAAAGCCAGACACTATAGATGAGCCCAATAACAGTGACAGTGTAAATAGACTAAACTTGCCATTTAAAAGACAAACATGATCAAATTGTACTTTAAAAAAATCCCAGTTTACAAATATGTATTCAGAATATACCAGCTCTAATCCCTCTGCTGCTCATAAGACACCTCGACAGATAAAGACACAGATTATTTTTTGTAAATAAAAGGACTGTAAAAAAAAGATATACGCAGGATATATTAACCAAAAGGTGGCTGACATCTCAATGTAAATATCATACAAAAGATAAATTAAGGCAAAATCATTATCAAAAATAGTTACTATATAATAGATAATAAGTAGTTCAATTCATCAATAAGATAAAAAATTTTAAACTTATATTCACCTACTAATTTAGCCCGAGAATATATATAAATGAATATAAATAAAAAATAGAACTGCAAGAAGGAATTAACAAATTCGTAATCACAGTGGGAGGTTTCAACACACCTATCTCAATGATAAATTGCAAACAGGAACAAAATTAAATCTATGGAATATTTACCAACACAACTAACAAACTTGATTTAATGAACATTCATGCAATTATGCATCTAACCACTGGAAAATACAACTTTTTCTTGAGTGTACATTAAAACTTTAGGAAACCTGAATGTATGATAGTAGGCCATAATTAAAGGCTCAATTAATTTCAGAAAATATAATAAGTAACATACTGGCCATGTTTTTTGTAAACAACACAATTATGTTAAAAGTCAAGAAAAACAACATTATATATCTGGTATTTAAAAATGCAGTTCTAAGAAAACATGATGAAAATTTGAAATATAATTATTGAATAAAACGGAAAACTCTGCATGCCAACAATTACGAGATGTGTAAAGAAATGGAGCTTCATGGAAGATTTACTGCTTTAGAAAAAAGAAAGGCTGGAAATCATGAGCTAAGCTTCCATCATTACAAGTTAGAAAAAGAATAATACACTAATCCTTAAAGTATAATAGGGAGGAGATAATAAAGAGCCTTAAATTAGCATAATAAAAAATTAAAAATCAGCAAAGCCAAAAATTGGCGTTTTGGGAAAACTGGTAATTAAACTTCTCTCAAGATCAAAAAGAATGACTAGGAATAGGAATGGTGCACAAATACAGATACAACAGAGATTTTTTTACAGGCCACGCAAATAACATTTTATCAATCAATTTCAGAATGAGAATAGATAATTTTGTAGATTTTCATTCTCAAAAAGAATAACCTGAAAAACCCTAGAATTATACTTTAGAAAAAAATAACGCATACATTTAAAATACTCCCACAAAGAAAATACCAGGGCAACAGGGTTTTATAAGACAGTTTTTCCAAAATTTTAAGTACAAGGTTATTCCAATCTCACTCAAATCTTCCAGAGAATGGCAGAGCCTATGTCTCAACTCATTCTTTGAAGCCAGTATAATTTTGGTAAGAAAGCCATGTAAAAAGAGCAGAAAGGGGGAAAAACAAGGAAAAGCTCACTTATTCATGAACTTTGCAAAAATTCCAAAGACTATACCATCAAACTAAACTGAATTCTATGCTGTATAAAAGGGATTCCACCATGAGCAAACTAGACTGGATTCAGTAATGCAAGGGCTGTTCAACAAACTGAAACCTACGGACCCACCACACTGCACACCACTTATACAAAGGACTGAGACATAGACTAAGGCAGCTGCCCAGAACCTTGCATCCATTCAGTGAACTGAAAAATTAAACAGCAACTGTCTCATATGAAAAAGACGTAAGCTTTTAAATGAGATAAAGCATATAAAGTGCAGTGATTGACAGATGGAAAATGATCTACAGGTAGGAAAAAATAGTATTCTTTTAACTGCTTTATGTTTCGCCCAACCCTTCACTCCTCCCCACTGTTCACTAAACCTCTTGGGTTCATGGAATCAGGAGTGTGGAAAAATAGAACATTAATTACAGGGGTTTTTTAAAGCGATCTTCTAGACTTTAGATAATTTAGATGCTCTTTAACTATCTTAATTATGGGGCTTTGAGACGGGTAGGGAAGACGGGTAAAGCTGACTTTGGGAAGTTATTGCCAAGTTAGAAGGTGAATCAAAGATGCTGAATTGTGATACCTGGAATGATCCAAAACAGTCAAAGGAACGAGTCACTCAAGTAAACTGAGCTGATTTACACCTGAATTGTTGCAGGTCACAGTGGTGGAATCAGAATGAGTGTTGAGCCCTGATTTTAAATGTGTATAACTGTTTTTACTGTGATGTCTATAAACCACAGAAACACTCTTTAGTGTCATTTCACATTTCTGAGTGTTTTCTCTAGGCCCCTCTGCTAATTTCTGGAATCTCTCCATTCAGAGTTGGAGTCATAATCAGATTTGGCCAGTCGATACCAAGGCAACTGTCTGTATGTTTTCTTTCCACTGTATCGCGGGACGCCAGCACACAGCTTAAGAAATAGTCAGGAAAATGAAGCCTGTTTCTTGAAGGGTTGATTAAGTAAGACAAAGTCAATTAACATCTGATTCCTCACAGGTTTCTGCAAGCAAATTGTTCCAATTACCCAAAACCAGTGAGCAAATTGTGAGCTAATTAAAAGGGGCAGTCATGACTCCACTGACATGATCCTGCCACTGTGCTGTCAGAAATTCTGGATAAGACCAATTAAAGAGCAACTTGAAACATGCAAATTTTGCTGCAGGAAAGTTCTCCTCTATAGTACCAGTGTTTATATTAAGATACAACTCCTCTGTATTTTATTTAATTTTAAGCACATTTCAAGTGTAACGTGTTTATCTTCACTTTACATTTTTTTAAACAATTCATTGCTTTCATTTAAATATAAAATAAATGCAACATCTTTACAAAGAGTGTTCAGTATATATGTTGTCACAGCCAGGACATTTTACAACTCTATGGAATAAAAGATAGACTCCACTGTTACTGTTTATAGTCTGTAATAGGCAACATAAAAACAAAGTCCACGTCAGCTATGTAGACAGCATACCTTTATGAGCCTGTTAAAATTTGTTTTCATAGGCTACTTAGTCATTTCAAAATAGAGCCTAAACAAACTACCATATATTTACTCTGGTTGTCACCAAGAATTAAGATTTGATCTCATTATGTAGGTGGTCATTAATGCAGAGTTGCAGCAATTTCTTTATCATCAAGAAGCTATCAAGCACCAACATGGAATGGGCCAGCAGATAGGATGAGACAAGATTCTTTCTTAACGTGGTTAAAGCAGCATTTTTAATGCCACAATATCAGCCTCCAGAGCAGACAGAAATCAGGCTTTTCTAGCGGACACGGTTTGGACAAAGAACTTGTAATGTTGTACTGATAAGAACCTATAAGAAATTCCAGCTCCATCTTGAAAGGGGAGGAAGTTACGACTTTGTTTTTAGATATTGGCACTTTCAAGATAATTTAAATGAAGCTCATGGTCCCTGGTTTTTAGAAGAATACAAAGTAAGTAAAGCACGCTTCTGAGAGTATGATAGCCAGAATGGTGAATGATCAGAAGGGCAAATCACATGAAGAACATTTTCAAAGTAATAGGATTGTTTAGGGCTGAGGAAACAAGCCAGTTAGCTTCAGACACTTGAAGAATGATGCGGATGCGTGGTGGCTTAGACTTTGTTCTGTGGGTCTCCCACCTAAAGGGATCTTGCCCCCTCATAATGTATGCATTACCTGATTACATTCTCATTTATGACATCTTTTATTTAATTTTTATGCTGTGATTTTCCTTTAAGTATGCATTTCTAAAGAATTAAATGCAATTTTATTATACATCGAGTAGAAAGTAATTAATATTTGTTTCGTGTGTACTGTGCGTGCGTAAGACATTCTACTGGATGGTTGTTATCCATGTAACTTACTCAATGCTTACAGGTATCCTACGTAGTAACAATAGTTATTTACATTGTTTACGTTAGAAAAATGAGGTGCAAAATATTTAACTAGTTTTCCCAATGGCACACTGCTAGTAAATGATGGAAACCAAGATTCAAACTATTTTCTGTTGGCATAGTTTTGTTTTTCATTATACTAGAGTAGACCAGTCAATGTTTATAGTATATATTTTTAAAAATTTGTTTGTTAAATAAATATTTATTAAGTACCTATTATATATCAGATACTATTCTAGATACGGGGAATGTATCCATGACACAAAGTCAGAGAGAGAGAGAGCAGACAAACAAACTAGTAAGCAAATTATATCAGGGGCTAGACAGTGATACAGACTATGGAAAAAATAGAGGATGATAAAAGACTAGAGGACTCGGTGGAGTGAGTTATACTTTTAAACAGGGTGGTCAGGGTAGACTTTCTTGAAATGATAACATGTGTACATCTATGAAGGAGGCGAGTTGACCATGTGGGTGTCGAGAAGGAGAGTGTTCCAGGCAGAGGGAACAGTGGTGCAGAGACCACAGGTGAGAGAGGGTCAAACATTTAAGAGAAACAACCAGGAGGCCGAAACGGCTAGAGCAGAATAAAGCATTTGAAGTTTATAATGGTTATATTTCAGTCTATGTGACTGAAATATAACCTATATGGAAATTCTTTATAAGAATTATAAATCTTCTTATAAGAGGCGCTATTTTATCCACTTAAGAATTGACATGTTGGGACTTCCCTGGCGGTCCAGTGGTTAAGACCTCGCCTTCCAATGCAGGGGGTGTGGGTTCGATCCCTGGTCGGGGAGCTAGGATCCCACAAGCCTCGCGGCCAAAAAAAACAAAACATAAAACAGAAGCAATACTGTAACAAATTCAAAAATGGTCCACATTAAAAAAAAGATCTTTAAAAAAAAGAATTGACATGTTGATTGACCATCTATTATGAGTGAACATTCTAGGGCATGAGATGCATTAGTGAAAACAACTTGTATTTTCATGTAATTTAATCCCAGTGACCATAACCAAGCCAAGTGTATCCCGAATTTAATCTGCATTAATATTAGGAATTCTATTTATATAACAATTGCACGAATGTGTCAAAAGAGAAATTTCTCCATATATGTCTAAGATAATTAGAAATTTTAAAACCCACTTAACTTACGTTATAATAAGTGTGACAAAAATCAATGGATGATAAAATACTTAAACGTAAATGGAAGAATTCCCATTATAGTCAGAAAAGAGGGATATCCATCATTACATCAGTTATTCTAGAAGTTCTAGTCAATGCAGTAAAATTGACAACTAAATAAAGGAGACTACCTGTCACTATTTGTAAATAAAATATTCTATATCTAGAAAACACATGAGAATGAAGTGAATAATTATTAGAAATCAAAAGGGAATTGCATAGGCAGTGTTTCCACCTCTCCCCCCAATTTACACAGATACCAAATAATTTTCCTATATATGCCAGAAATAACCAGTATGAAAATATGATATCCATACACTGAAAACTGCAAGTATTTATGGGAAGTTAAGCAAGGATTCAAATAAGGGAATGCCCTTAATTGAGAACACTCAATAATGTATTTTCCAAAAGTAATTTATAAATATTTGTTAGTTACAATTAAAATCCAATATGGTATTGTTTTAATTGGTGAAATTGTTCTGGAGTTCATCTAAAAGATAATAATTTGAGTATAGATAAGAAAATGATGAAAATAGGGGAAGGGTGATAAACAATAAAACTACAAAAATAAAAATATGTGGCATAAGCAAAGAATAGAAAAACTGGACTAACAGAAAAACCCAGAAGTAAATACATATGTGTATTTCATTGAATAGTAAAGTTAAAATGTCAGATCCTCCGAGAAACGATGGACTCGTCCGTAACAGATGCCTGTCCCTTCCTGCTCGCCCCTTGTGCCTTGAGCTCAGCAGCGGGATCACATCATCATCGCTGAGGATCTAATGCGAGGATAATTCAAACAATGGGTCGTCTCACAGAAAAAAATAAAAATATAGAACGCATGCAAAAAAAAAAATCCCAAATTAGCTTTTATTGTAAAATTTTGTTTGAACAGTGCTATCTGATTAATAAAGGTTTTCACTTTCCAAATGCCATGGTGTCCTGTAGATTAGCCCTAAGATCTCCATCACCAGAAGTGACTCCTGTGTCACAGAAGCGTCCAGGGAGCCCTAATTCAGAAAGCAGACAAAGTAGACCGCAGGGCGTTAAAAACGACTCGCGCCAGTCTGAGGCATCCACAAACCAGTTAGTGCACTGGCAGTCACACTGGCCAAGCCCGCTTTGGGGCATTACGTGAACTATGCAATCAGCTCTTCTGCCACAGTGGCTACACAGTGTGGGTGATATTGGGCGGATGCCTGGATGATTCCATTTTTATCTAGAGAAATATCAAAGTTGTAATTTCTGTCTTATTTAAATTTAGTATACCTACTCAATACAAAAAATACAAAAGCACACACACACGTGTATGCACACACTTGTACACACATCCAAATTTTTGTGTATTTGTATCACCTAAATGAAAGACTCTCCCAACAATCTGGAATACTATATACACATATGTGTGTATGCATATACGTATACCCCCACACAAATATGCACACACACATATATATACACACTATATACATATGTGCATATATACAAATATATGTACCAAACACATACATGCACACACATGTACGACATACCATATATACATGTGTGTATGTGTACCTATATGTATGAACAGGTTACAAGTATATATATGTATATATAGCACACATACATGACACATACATTATATATATATATTTTTTCTTTTAAGATAATTCTCTGAAGTCTCTTTGTCTTGGGTCAAAAGGTTCACATAGTATTTAGACCTTTAAAAACAAATTATCCCATTTTCCTTCAGAAAGTTTATGCCACATGTTCATTAGTTTTCAAGGCTGGAGAATAGAGGGAAATACGTCCTTTTCTAGGAAAACTTTCCCTTCCTCAATTAACTCGTAAAATACTCAAGCTGAATGTGGGGATGGAGTAAAATGCAATGTAATCAATGGATTTGATCTGTTTTAAAACGTTCCTCTGAAAGGCGATTTGTAAGCCCAAACTACACTGAGCTATAGTTATAATAATTATCCAACTAGTAAACAGACACAATTTCTAGAACACAAAGAAAACACAAACCTAAAACAGCTTTGGTTCTCAAATTGCCTGAGTGCTTATCATAATTTTTCTCATAAGAATCTTTTCTATTTTTTAAAATTTTAAATAATGATTAGATGCACAACTAGGAAGGAGGCTGGAAGAATGTGACTTTAATCAAAGCTTAGTAAGAAGGTGTCCCAGTTTTTATTAACCTTTGCATTCAGTCTAGATATGCACTTTGTTTAAAACACACATTGATAGAGGAATGCACAGGATGAACTTACTGACCCAGGTAGCCAAAGAATATAGGATTTGATGATTTGGTCACCGATACTGAACAGAGCTATCAATAAAAGTCCACTCTAGCTAAGAGCCAACCCCCTTTCCTGAAAGTCATTCAATGACTAGGACACTGATTCAATGTGTGGCTGACCAAGAGCAAAGCAGAGGCACATGTCTGCGACTTTCATTACAGATGGGCTGAGTCTGCTGCCATTGGTTTTGGCCAGGGTATCACTTTCCCTTTTCATATTTCTAAACCACTTTGGCTCTGAGTCTGTTCCACCTTAATGCTCCAGCTATCTCAATAGAATATATAAGTTCTATTGAGACTATCTGAATATGAGGCCTCCCCAGGATCCTATCTTTGGGGCCTCCATCAAACCTGCCTTGTCATAGAGCAGACGGACGAAACCAGCATGTTACTAAGAAGGAAAGAAATCTGTCCAACCTCTGATGGGCTTATGATTCATCCTCTGATGGCTCACAGGCCTTTCTGGACAACAGTGATTGGCCATCTGGTTTCACTGGGGATGATAAATTCAGCAATAAACATGACTCTTGGTCCTCTGTCCCTCTAAATCCAAGTCACAAATACTGTGAGTCAGATGTCCCCACCTACAAGCACAACGGCTCCTGAGCTCAAACGCTCCTTTGACACAGCCCATGCCACCCAACTTCAATTATGCCTGGGCTACATTTCTTTTGGAGGCACTACAGGATTTTTTTTTTCTTTAACACACCACACACACACGCACACACGCACGCTATTTTTTTTAAGGAGGCAGAGGCATCCAGCCAAATAAACTACGTTAAGCAGCGGGTTCCATTTTAGGTGTTGACAGTGTATAATAAATCCAGGCCTACCTAACATTTACAGGAACGTTATAAAATGAGTGAAATGGCATGAGTTGGTTACCAGGCCAACCAGACAAACACAATAAACAGGCAGCAGTGACAGGAGTAAGTTACACCATCTCTCCGGTCTGAAATATATCACTTTACATTAGTCTTTGACCACGTCGAAAGCTCTTTGTTTTATATTTTTCAAAATGCTCTTTTACAACACAGATTACTAGTAAATCTTTTCAGATGAGGAAGTTTCTTTTTTCCCCCAAAACTTGCATAGCTCTCGAAAGCAAACATTTATTTTTATTTTAACTCTAATTAAAAAACAAATTCAAGTCTTTAAGAACAATGTTAAGGCTCAAATCCTGAAGGTCCCTTCTGGCAGATTAAAAGAAAAAAAAATTTCCCTAGACTAGAAAGAAAATAAACAATAACAGTAGTTAGTATACTTGGCTGGTTTAAAATGTTCTGCTAAAATGGCCGCATTCTGCGGTGCTGTTTAACCCTTTAAAAGGTAGTCTGCATTCTGAAGTACTTTCTCTCCTAATGGAGAAAAAAAAATTTTATCGTAAGGAAAGAGTTTTAGAACCTCACAGCTTATCATCGTAGCTGGTAGGATATTAGAAATCATCAGACAACTCCTTTATTTGACAGAAGAAAAAAAAAAGAAAGAAATGGATTAGGGTTTTTGTATAATTACTTAAAATAATGACATCTCATTTCTGCTATTTATACTATACAAAAGTATTTGCTTATATTACTTTAGCCAATTTCACATAAATGAAAAAAGCTCTAGCTCACTTTTTACTTTCAGTATAGGTTTTGAGCAGCAAATTAAAGTAGAATAATTTAGAATTTTCCATATGAAATGAAAGAAAACTACTATATATGAAAAACATGTATAAAAAAACACTCGGTTTAACCAAGTTTACTTGACCTATACAAAACATTGCCAGATTATCAACTATCCTTCTAAAAGGCACACTTGTGAGTAGGGTGACCAACTCACCACAGTCTGTCTGAGACCTTTCACGTTTGGGCCCTAAAAGCTCATGTCTCAGAAAACCCCGCAGTTATGGGCAAACAGGTACGCTTGGTTACCTGCTTGTGATGGTAACTTATTTTCCTTCCATTGTTTTACAATATATTTAACAAAAACTTGTTTGTAAATTACTATGAGGAAAATTTTACCCTTACCTAAAAATATTAAAAGCGAAATAATTTCCTGATAATGGTTCATTTGTTTCTCATTGATAGAACCCATATTTGAAATCTATTTCTACAGCTGGAACAGGGGCTTTAGTAGGAGAGACTCTGCATATAGTTAACTCACATCATATTAAGTTTTTAATTTGTAGCTCTATCACTGGAAAAATTTTATTGCTGATAGTGAAGGAGAAACAAGCCTACTTTCCTGTTAACTGCTTTATCATTCCTTTACTAGCACTACCAGGACTTGGTTTTAAAGAAAACAATGTAGCTGTTTAGGAAAACTGGAGATGGGAAGACAGTAAGGTTAGAAGGAGCCCTCCCAGAACTTGGTTACAAACTATCATAAATTCTCAACACTTCTTAGAAGTGGTACCATGTAGTGCTTTGGCATCTCTAAGATTGACTGTCTTTTTTTTTTTCTTTTTTTTAATAAACAGCACAGAATTTATTATATTGACTGAAGAAAAGGCATAGTTCTTACTTTCTGTGGGCAGACTAGTAAGTCAACTCTAAAAATATCACTTTAATAACTCCCCTTTTCTACTTCTATATTTTTGGCAGTTTACGTCTATACACAGCTTGACATCTAATAAGTTAAAGCTTGAGAAAATTAAAATTTTCTGTTCAAAATCTTTCTGTTAAGAAATAAATGCATGTAGATTAATAATTGTACTAACAGGCCCAATTCTTCATCACTTGCTGTTCCCATCATATTCTTTGCCACATGGCTTTGAAGTTCCCTTCTTTTTTTTTTTTTTTTAACATCTTTATTGGAGTATAATTGCTTTACAATGGTGTGTTAGTTTCTGCTTTATAACAAAGTGAATCAGCTATACATATACATATATCCCCATATCTCCTCCCTCTTGCGTCTCCCTCCCACCCTCCCTATTCCACCCCTCTAGGTGGTCACAAACCACCTAGCTGATCTCCCTGTGCTATGCGGCTGCTTCCCACTAGCTATCTATTTTACGTTTGGTAGTGTACATATGTCCATGCCTCTCTCTCGCTTTGTCACAGCTTACCCTTCCCCCTTCCCATATCCTCAAGTCCATTCTCTAGTAGGTCTGTGTCTTTATTCCCGTCTTACCCCTAGGTTCTTCATGACTTTTTTTCTTTTTCCTTAGGTTCCATATATATGTTAGCATACGGTATTTTTTCTCTTTCTGACTTACTTCACTCTGTATGACAGACTCTAGGTCCATCCACCTCACTACAAATATCTCAATTTCGTTTCTTTTTATGGCTGAGTAATATTCTTTAACTAGGTGGGGTCTATGTCCTCATCCTTTGAAACTGGGATGTGCTTCAGCCAACACAGCAGGAATGACACACCCCAGCTCCAAGCCACGGCATAAGGATCATGTGCGTTTCCTCTTCCTCTGTCTTGATTCTCTACCTTTGTCACAGAAACTTCCCAGCACCAGCCTGCTAGAGACTGAGGAACACAGGCCCCGTGGCCATCTCAGTCCCAGCACACAGCCATCAAACTGCCAGAGGAGAGCTGAATGATCCCATCTGAGACCAAAGAACCACACAGCTGAGCCCAGCCTGAATCAGCAACTAACTCGTAGATTTATGATTTTTAAAATGAGTATTGTTTTAACCCATTTATCTTTGATGTGGTTTGTTATGCAGTATTATTGTGACGATAGATAATTGGTAGAAAATATAAAGAAAAGGGCCTCCATAACACCCTACTCCCATCGAAATACGCAGACTCTGTAAAAAAACCGCAAAAGGGTTTCGGCGTCAATATCTCCTCTAACAGCCATGTTAGGGTTTGAACTGCAACCTTTCTGAATCCCATACTCCAAGCCATTCTATGAAATAAATAAATAAAATTTAAAACTAAAAATTATTTTAAAAATCACATGCACCTGCAAAAATATAAAGACTGAACATCCTCTAGGAAATTTCCATTTCAATAGCATAAACATATATTGTGTTAGTAAAATGCAATAGTGAACCTCTAGATTTCAAAACTACAGGGAGACAGTTTGAAGAGGCATTTGGCATATTTTTGGACATTTTAGAATATGGCAATATGACTGCCACAGCTAGAGCTAATTAATCAATTAGTTAATCCACATCTTATTCCTAGAGCTCCATCTATGTCCAGCATGAACTTTCTGGAGATAATGACATATTTAAGCATGTGTACTGGAGACCTGCTACAAAAGGCATTGCTTCCATTCTTTAGGGGCTTTAATTTCTAACATTGCTAACTGTCAATTCTCTGTTCTGACTGTATTCTATATTAAGTATCCAATAAACAAAGATTTAGAACTTAAACTTTCCGATCTTTGTTATTACCTGAAGTTTGGCACATATTAAATGTTTATTAAGCTCGGTTGGGGCTCTGTGACCACCTAGAGGGGTGGGATAGGGAGGGAGGGAGAGAGGCTCAAGAGGGAGGAGCTGTGGGGATATATGTATACATATAGCTGATTCACTTTGTTGTACAGGAGAAACTAACACAACATTGCAAAGCACTTATACTCTAATAAAGATGTATAAAAAAACCCTAAATAAAATGACCTGCTTTAAAAAAAAGTAAGTTTAAAAAAATGTTTATTAAATGAATATAATAATTAATGGAAAAATCGAAAGAGATGATTAAATGCTCTATGGGAAGAGATAACTTACTGTATTTTAATAATTAGGACAATGATAATAATAAAACAGAAAAAATGTTAAAAATATAGTTCAGAAGGGAGATAAAAAATTTTCTATTTTAAAAAAGAATGGAGAAAAAAAAAAGAATGGAGAGAAACCTGACAATCTACAAAAGATGGATTCTCCTTGGGTACAAGAAGCAAGACTGTTTCTGTTACTGTAACTCCTTTGACATCATTCTTACCACATCTTATGGCCATTTCCACTGCACAGCTTCAAATTTTTAAAAATTATGTAAAACAGATATTCTATTGACCAACCATGGTCACTCCCATTCTTGAAACCTACCCTTAGAAAATAAACAGAAACGAAAGGGAATTGAATGTAGTAAGAAAGGAAAAAGTGGCAAGAAAAGACAATATTGAATGTCACAGACTACCATGAAATACAAGAAGCCTTATTTTTTGATGCCCAAGTTTGAAAATACTGCACTTAAATGGTAAAGAAATAAATGGTGAGCTGTCTAAAATGTTTAGCTGCAGAAGTTGCTAAATAATCCATCTTTGAGTAGCTGTCCACAGCTGAATAAACCTGCCTTAGTGCATGAACCCATTCTTAAGTTTTGCCCGGGTTCCTGGCTACGTGTTATTTCCCTCAGCCACCTTTCCCATCTCTTGCTCACCAAGCTGTTTGGAAGTCTCTAAAGGAAGGGTGGAGTGAGTCCCATAACTCCTGCTCTCTTGCCATTTTTAGCTGCCTACAACCTTTCCTGGCTGCCACAGTTTATAGACTTGGGCTTGGTGGCCTTTCCAAATAACGAGCGTCTGGCTCATGAACCCTGAGGGGGACTCTTATTAAATGGAGATGTGTCCACTCCACCGTATGAAAGCAAAGAAGGGGCTTGAAATGTCAATGTGTGAAAAGTCAAGGTTAATGGAGTGCAAGATTTTTGCAAGAGAACGGCCACCCTGCAATGACTAATTAAACTGAGGTCCCGATGGCAAGCATCTGTAAAGATGCCAATTATAGATTCACATGTTTTTGCGTGACACTGTTTTCCTAGAAAGATAGGTAGGAATGATGGCTTGCTTTTAGCGTTAGACACCATTTCCTTCCGCCCGAGACCTGGCCCATGCCTGCCCTTGGCTACATATATGCGCACAATGGATGCTAACCTCATAATATACCCTGGGCAGAGAACAGACACCAAGCAAATCCAAATATCTGTGGCCAACCCAGAAAAAAAGAGTGGATCTCTGGTGAGTAATCAAATTTCCCACCTCTGTATTACCACACCCGGGCACAGTCAGCACAGGCTTGGCTGCCAACAATTTAATTAAAAGATACTTGCTGGATGTGCAGTGAATCCTGGTGAGTTCCTTCACCAGAGCTGCCTCCTAAGAGGAGGTGCCCGGACTGGTTCAAGGACACAAAAGATAAGAAGGAAAAGAAAACTCCTGAAAAGACACCACCAGGCTGAACAAGGGTGAAAGATTTAAGCTTATGAGGCACAGCGACAAGTTAGAATGAGCTGGACTCAAATTCTCCCACTTTGGAATTTAGAGAAGACAACGCCACCTTTTTTTCTCTCCTACTGAGGCTTGTATTTATATAGTGTCCTCAGTCTACTTTTCTGCTTAATAGTCCTGCACAGGCTGATTCTACAGATGATATTAAAGTAGTCTGTGTTCAAAACACATTAACAAACTCCACAGCGAACTGAATTAAGAAGGTTTCTTCACTCCAACACTTCTCAGTTCCTTTACTGCACTCTAGTGCACCGTGAATGGCTGGAAAGCGATGAGATACTGTAGATTTGCCGCGCCCCCCCCGCCCCCCCCGCCGCCAATAGACATGGATACACATCAAGGGCTTTCAGAATTTAAATTTTTAGATTTTTAAAATTTTTGTCAATGTGCATTGAGTGTGGTACTAAATAATCAAGGCTTCTAAGAGGAGAAAGAACGAGAAGATGTGGCATTTGGGAGCATTAGTCTGGCAAGGGAATTAGGATATGGTGGAACAAAGTGATAGAGCCAGGCAATCAGTTCAATGTGCATTTTGTTTCTCACCATAATCCTTACAGAAGATTGAGAGGGAGGCATGGATATGACTCATTCAAGAGCAAACTTAGGAGGTTTGTGGAACTTTCCCTATGCTAGGAATCAAGAAAGAGGTCAAAGGTAATTCTGAGGTTTCAAGACTGGAGAAGAAATATATTAATAAAATTGGGGCAGGGGCACTGGAGAGAAACTCAGTTTTGTATTTGTGGAATTTACAGGAATGAGTGTCATTTGGAAGTATGTTGATAAAACAGAGAGTGAGCCTAGCAACAATAATCATAATTCTCAGAGATAAGATTTGCTCCAAAGGAAGAAATGTAAGGCTCTTGATGTCAATGATAGACTTATAGAGCTATACTGTATGATAAGAAAGCAGGTAATAAAAATAACAGCTGAGGGCTTCCCTGGTGGCGCAGTGGTTGAGAGTCCACCTGCCGATGCAGGGGACGCGGGTTCGTGCCCCGGTCATGGAAGATCCCACATGCCGTGGAGCAACTGGGCCCATGAGCCATGGCCGCTGAGTCTGCGCTCCGCAATGGGAGAGGCCACAACAGTGAGAGGCCCGCGTACCGCAAAAAAAATTAAAATAAAATAAATAACAGCTGAAAAAATCTTGAAGGGATTAAGGGAAAAATATCTTAATGGGTATTGTGCCACCTAACTGAATCAGATACAGAGGTTAAGGGGAGCGTGTGTGTGTGTGAGAATAATTGCTGAAGAGCGAAAGGAAGTTTGGAAATGAGCTGACTTTCATGGAAGTTAATTATAACAGTTTTGGTTAATATTAATGAGCACTTATTAAATCCAAGAAATATTTTATATAGATAAAACCAATTCATCATCAAAAGAATCTTATTATGTAGATCCCACCCTTCCCTTTACCAAACAATCTTAGTGAGGTATAATACACACAACATTTACCCGTTTCAAGTGTACAATTCAACAATCTTTAGCAAATTTACTGTGCTGGGCAACCATCACCACAACCTGTTTTAGAACATTTCCTCATCCCAGTGAAACCCTTCATATACATTTACAGTGAATGTTCCCATCCTCAGCTCTAAGCGACCAATAACCTACTTCCTTTCTTAGACATTATCTGCAGGTACTGTTTTATCTTCATTTTACATCTGAGAAAAATTTTACCTTATCTCTTTTCTAGTTCTAAATAAACTTGCCCCAATTGGTCTGCCATTTAACAAACAGGATGCCTTTGAAAATCATTAGTAAACAACACCACCAAAGAAATAGCTCATGCTAGAACCATAATATCTCCAGTATGGGAGATGGGAGAATTTCTTGTAATAAGTTAGTGTTTTCCATGTTCAAAAAAAAAAAGCAAGCAAAGAACTAAAGTTATGTTTCAGCATAAGAAACAAGGTCTTACAAGAAACCTGGTACCAAGGAGAAAAAAATGATGTTTTACTCTGAGTGGAGTTTTCGAACACCACCAGCCTGGCTAGGTGAGTCTGCAGAAAACGGGATTTGGCATCCTCCGGGAGAAACCCTGATAGGTAATTGCATTGTGAAGACAGCCAGTGTGGTGGGCCAGGTATTTGAATTTGGCCCACAGTTGGAGAAGGGGGCAGGAATGGACCACATGGAAATTGGCACTCAGAGAAATTGCATCTGGAAGGCAAACTTTCCAGGCTGCTGACGGCTCAAAATGTCAAATTGTTTGAAAAAACAAACACTGTGACATAACAGATACATGCAATGAACTTTTCAAGATGTTCCCAACAGAACAGCATGCAGTAGTTGGCACAATGTACTTATTCCCCAACCCCCAAATACTGCCCCAATAACCAGAAAAAGAGGAAAAAGAAAAGGAAACTTTGAGACTTAAGTAAAGTTGTTGAAAAACCAACTCCACTGGCTGGATTTGCTCCCTGCTCTCCCATTCACACAGTAATAACTGGATATTCTCTGTGAAACTCAACCTTTTTTTGAGTGCCCCAGTCTTCTGCATCTGGTAAGTGTGCATTCCTAAATTCTGAAAAAAAAGTCTAAATATTTTATATGCATTGAGATTAAACAAAGATGGGGCTCAGACAAAAGTACAGAAATCTGTCCAAAAATACGTTATGAATGGAACATTCCTTCAATGAGCCGTTAATCATTGATAATTGAGCCTGTGAAGTAGCAACTGGACATTTGAGATAAAAAGAAAGTTGGTAAGAAGAATGAGATGGTAAATCTTCCAGGAATTTTAAAAATACAGTCTGATTACACAAAGTATAAAAGTGAACGCTTATTCTCTCAGAAGATATTTGCGGTTCACTGGAAGACTGCTTGGAGTTTCAATTGTGGTTTCTTTATTCTCACTCATGCTTAAAAAATGTGATGAGTGTAAGAAGCTTTACATCCATTTTCAAGGCCTAGTGTATATGAAGTCTCCCCAGCTCCTATCTGGCAAGTGTCCCTCCGGCTTCTGAAAATGTCCTTCATCATTCACCTCAGTGCCTGGTGTTCCATTATCTTTCCCAATCACCTGTGTTATCACTCGGGTATCAAGTCTATCGAGCATCCAAGTGTTTTTCCTTTTCACACCTTCTCACTTTTCTTCTGTGTTTACATAAATGATTGATAAAACTGAAGTCCTAGAAATACGAGCATGGATCCTTTAAAAATGTCATTTGTGTTAGGCATTTAAATTTTCCAATTTTCTCATTGATGTGAAGAAGGCAGACACCTAGACATAGTGAGAAACAAATGGCATCTCTCTGTGCTCCGTGTCTACCTTTCTCATGCTTTTTTTTTTTTTGGCATTTTAAAAATTATTAAGACTTTATCTTTTAGAGCTGTTTGAGGTAAACTGCAAGATCAAAGGGAAGGTGCAGAGATCCCCATATGCTTCCTACCCCCTCATATGCACGGCCTCCTCCACTATCACCTCCCACCAGAGTGGGACACAGGTCACAACGGATGAACCTACACTGACACATTATCATCACCCAGAGTCCATAGTTTACCTAGTCACTCTTAGTCTTGAATATTCTGTGTCTTTGGACAAAAGTTGAATGACTGGTACCCATCACTATGGCATCAGAGTGCTTTCACTGCCCTAAAAATCCACTGTACTCTGCCTGTTTACCACTCCTCTTCCCCCAGACCTTAATAACCACTGGTCTCTTTACTGTCTCCATAGCTTCGCCTTTTCCAGAGTGTCATATAAGCGGGATCACACGGTCATTAGACCTTTTGGACGTTCGCTTAGTAAGAGGCATTTACGTCTCCTCCATGTCTGTTTATGGCTCATTTTTTTTCAGCAATGAGCAATATTCCATTATCTGGAAGGACTGCAGTTTATTTATCCATTCACCTGCTGAGGGACATCTTGATTGCTCCCAAGTTTTGGGGATTATGACTAAAGCTGCTATACACATCCTGGTGCAGGTTTTTCATGTAGACATAAGTTTTCAATTCGTTTTAGGTAAATACCAAGGAGCGCAATTGCTTGATCATACAGTAAGATTATGTTTAGTTTTATAAGAAACCACCAAAATGTCTTCCAACATAGCTGCACCATTTTTCATTCCCACCAGCAATGAATAAGTGTTCCCGTTGCTCTGTATCCTCCCCAGCATTTGGTGTGGTCAGCGTTCCTATCTTTTGTACAATAACATATGATGGCATGTACATCTGTTTGGTTAATAGAACTATCAAGAAAAATCAACTTGGGAAAACAGATAAAGCAAACAATCACACCTAGCAGTTAGTTCCTCCTTTTCATAAAGCAACTGGTTTTTTTTTTCAGTTTTAGGCTTTTTTCCTTTTCTTCATTTGTTTGTGTTAAATCACATAGATAAACATGATTATTTTAGAAAAAGTAATAGAAAGTACAGATAAACAATAGTAAAAATCACCCATAATTTCACATCTCAAGATAAAACAAAAACACTATGAACATTTTCGTTTACATCCCTTCAGAAACAAGCCTGCACACGTGCCTAAACACACAAGGCATCCATCAGCTCTTGCTGCATAACAAACTATCTCAAAACTTATGGACTAAAATAATAGCTATCTATTTAGCTTATATTTCCCTGAGTCAACAATTTGGGCTGGACTCATCAGGAAGATTCTTCTACTGCCAGTAGGTTAGGTGGCTCCATTTCTGGGGATTGTCTAGAGGTGACCGGGGCCTAAGTGTCACATTATCCAACCTTGTTCTAACGGCGGCAGTAGCAGGGTTCCTAGGAGAAGCAAGCAGGCAAGTCCCCATGCACAAGCTCTTTCTGAGCCCCTAATTGCGTCACATACGCCAATGGTGTATTGGCAAAGCAAGTCACTCGGCCAATCTGGAGTCCAGGGGTGGAGAAATAGACTCCACTATCTGATAGGAGGGTTTGGATAGGGGGCACACGCAGCCACGTTTGCAGTCTTTCCTAATCCTGCCAGCCAGGGGGTGGAAGACTAGAAACATTTTGGTTCGTGTTTTATCAAAATCACACAAACCCACATTAAATTAAAATGTTGAACGTGGATAAAATAGATGACTAATGAGAACCTACTGTATAACACAGGGAACTCTACTCAATGCTCTGTGGTGACCTAAATGGGGAGGAAATCCAAAAACAAGGGAGATATAGGTATATGTATACCTGATTCACTTTGTTGTACAGTAGAAACTAATACAATATTGTAAAGCAACTATACTCCAATTAAAAAAAACTGTGAAAGCGTATCCTCATATCCACACGTATCGTTCTACCTCTTGTTTTAAAAAGCTGCAGCGTTGGCCTGTTTAGCTGAACCGTAATTTGCCTGACCTATCTCCTGCAATTCAACTTCCGAATATTTCCAGTTTTTCACTAAGCAGCTGTCATAAGCATCTTTGTGCATTCATCTTCATGCCTATCCATGATTATTTTATTATATTGCCCTGCAGCCAGCTTATTTACCTTTCCGAGGAAATGCACCCTTTGTTCATTAGAAGACGTGGAGAAAAGAGAGTGCAAAGGAGGAAAATAAAGTCCAGGCTAAACCCTTGATTGTTTATCACAACTTGTCACCACTACTAAAAAAACGAAAATGAAAACAAAAAAATGAATATAAAGATAACTATAAAATCATCATAGAACCCCACTTGTTTACAGAGAATAATGTGTACGTATATTCTCAACTTATCCACTTTCAGTGTATTTAATACACTGTTTCAAACAGTCGGAGCAGGACCATTTATTTTTCACTTCTGATGGCATCAGCCCGGGTGGCTGGGCCATTTCCTTTATGTTCTTTGTACTGTTGGCACAGAGGTGTTGGATGGTCAGCATATCCTGAATCAGCTGCCACAAATTCTTACTTGGTCTGGATAGGGTTCGCCTACCTTCGCTGCCTTTCCTGGTTAGGCTCCAGAACACAGAAGACATCAGTCCACTAAGTGCGCTTTCACCGGCAGTGATAACCTTGGTGTCCTGGCTCAGCTTCCTCACCTGCCTCTGGGCTTCCCTGAATTCACTAAGTACTTCTTCATCGCTTTCTTCCATTTCAAGAACAAGGGGAAAACTATAGCACTTGATGTGCACCTGTGTGTTGTGGGTACCCAACAAGCCAAACAAGAGAAGAAATAAAATAAACACCTTATTATAGGCAAGCTGGACCAGGTCCCAGAAAATGTCTAAAAGCTTTTGTCTGCAGAAAACCAAACTCTCAGGGCTGATAACGGTGACTGGATGTCAAAGGTATAATAAGAAATAAAGTTCTTTAAAAACAAACTGCAAACACCATAAAATCATATTGTTTTCAACTTCCCTATTTAGTGGCTTTGTTATGTGTGTACATTACAGCAGACATCTAAGCCAACGGAAGACAAGAGTCTTCTAAGCTTGTCTTGTGTTTATACATGACTTCCGGAATTAAGGTTGCACACATGAGTTTTTTATTCACCCAGCATAATAGATCTGGTAAGTCTGAGAAATAGAAGAGTAAAGGGTTTGAAAGGATGCTTCATTTAGCTGTTTTTCTTCCTTTTATGATAGTTGCATTTTCAGAAAAAAAAAATCAATTCTTTTCATCATGTGTTTTTGACTTTCCATGGCTATTTTCAAGCTCTTAATTCCTAGTTCATTTATTTGTTTGTTTCTGTGTTATTTTTTTACTAGAGACATATGGCAAGACAGTACTATGTCGCAGAATTAAACTTGCTTTCTTTGTAATAAAGGGTTCCTATATGGAAATATTACAGCTAAACTAGGATGGAAGGCCTAAAATCCATTTGTGACCTAGGGTTATGAGATTACAAAGACCATCATGATTTATTTTAATCTGAATAGATTACAGGATGGAAATCATAAAATCATTACACAGTTTAGTTATCATTTCTTACTCAAAATGATTATAAAGATTAAAAAACAAATTTACTATCTGAATTTTCATTTACCAGTTACTCAAAATCTTGTCCAGAATAAAATGAAAAGTAGCAAAGTCTCTGGTTGGGCCCCTAATTATTAGTACTTAGCATCTACAGGATCTCATTTTCTCCAAGGAAACAAGAAATGCTTCCATTCATAGAGAAAGACCAGTTTCATTTTAAGCATGACTATTGATGTCCATGGCAAGTCTGCTGACTGAAAAGAAAGTGTTTATTGATTCAACCTTTCCATAACCCTCTACTAAAGTAAACACGTCTGAGACAACTAAGCAAAACATCAGATTTCACTCAACTACCATGTGGCCCTCTTTGCTTAAAGAACTTGGTGTGGGTCACGAGTCCAGCCAAGGTCCCAGCAGTACAAAGGAGCTACATTTTGTTTGGTACGTTAATCCTTCCTACCATCAGTTTTCCTGCCCATCACCAAGAACACCTTTTCCGGAGTCCTCCCTCATGGCTTCCTCTATCTTCAGTTAATTGCTGGTGGCTAAAAGTTTAGTATCATCCTCACTATAATAAATACTCTTGTAGTAAGTGTCATTTTCATCTCATTATAAATTGGTATAAACATCGTCTCTTAGGAGCTGGGGGGGAGTAAATCTGCACAGTTTCATCATCTTTGGGAAACTTCACCTTGTTGATAATGGTGTAATCGTGCATCATTCATGACTTTCCGGTCTGATTCAAACAGGAGTTTTATATTTCTGGTGCCCCAAATCCCCAACTCAACACCATCTCAATCTTTGCTGAACTTCAGATTTTACACAACACGTAGAAATTAGTGAAACAGCTTCACGTTCTGTGACATGCCTTTCATAGTATATTCATCATCACTAAGGCAAAAATCGTTAAAGATATGCACATTTGAGAAATAATATTGTATTTGCATTTACACTTCATTTATTCAGTCATCAAATATTATTGTTCATCTACTATGTCTGAAGCACCATACCAGGTGCTAAAAAACACAATGATAAATAAAACATATTCTCTGAAACTCATGGTGCTGGCTCCCCAGGAGAAAAATGTAAAGATGGTATTGTGTTGGTTACATACGAAAACAGTAATCAGAAAAAAATGGATAAGTTTTCTGATGCATATGTGTTTTGTTAAAGAAAGACATTGTTTTGAGTTTTTCCTTCTGAGAGTGATTTTTAGTTTCCACTGCTGCCTAAAGCAACTCTTGGATACAACTGTAAGATTACGCCATCCTTATGGAGTATGTTTTTTTTTTCCTCTTCTATCACAGTAAAGCCATGTATTCAATTAAAGCTATATAAAACTACAAAGATACACATCTTAAAGAAAATCTTAGGATATACCCTTTTGTATGTCACTTAAGATTATACCCTTTGAGGAGCCAGAGTCCATTTATCACATTCTGCTTCTCACGATGGTATTATAATAAATACTCTGAATGAGATTTAAGAAACTTGGGTCAAAAATAACATCTTATAGCAAGACTTAAATATCTGGGTATAAAAGTATAAGTTGGCAACAGGATGGTGAAATGCTGCAATTTTAATTTCATCCTCATTTTTCAGTCACATGTAACTGAAAGTATCAGTCAGTGGTCAGTGGTAGAGCAGCTGGCCCACTAGCCTACATGCTTCTCATGTAGAATCCGATAAAGATGCCCAGACCCTGAAACCACTGGGGAAAACGCGGTATGTAGTTTGGAGACATGCATCAAATCTCCACTTTAAGGGGAAGGCAGATAATGTTTTATTCTTTTTGTTTTATTCTAAATAAGGTAGGTTCTTCTTTGAGTCTGCCCTAAGTGAAGTCTAAAAGACTTAGGGTGTGCAAGGAAAATGGCCTGTAAGTAGCAAGAAGATTTACATAGTTTCAATATTTTGTAAACCTCTTCGGGAACTTTTTCAAGAGACTATGAAAAATATGGTTAACAAAATCAGGCTGGTGGGTTCTGATAAATGTTTTAGCCAGTTTTATTGCTTCCCTAGTACCACATTCAGAAGGTTTTCTCCCAAAGGTCCGACTCACTAGAAAGCAAATCATGGTGTCTTGTCCCCTCACCACCATCACACTGTGAGTGAATCATTATTGAACTTTCAACCCCAAATGGTCCAGACCAACAACCAAACTATCAACAATGGTATTTAAGGATATACATTCTGAAACGTATCTGCCTAGGTTAGAACTCCAATACTACCTCTAGTTAAGAGGTCAAGTTACTCAGTTTCCATGTCTGGATGTCCTAATCTGTAAAGTTCCATGATAACAGAACCGATGGGTTGTTGTTGGGATTAAATGAGGGAATATACTTAAAGTTTAGAAGAGAGAATGAAATATGCTACCAAACACTAATTACTGCTCTTGGAGTTGAGTTCTGTTGGCATACGAACTGAGATGATACAGAGGGATTAGGGTGACACTCTCTGCCACGTGTGAGGGGGAGAGAAAAGAAGAGACACAGAGACAGGCGACCACAGAGACAGAAAGTAGACCCACAGAGAGCTGAAGAGAAGAGATTATATCAGCTAAGAAGGAAACAGATGCCACACTCAAATATAGATAATTTGAAGAGGATTTAATTAACAGGGCTTGATAACACTCCTAGGCTTAGAGGGTGGGGAGAGAGAGTCATTACTTGAACTGGAAATGAGGGATTCCAGTAACTTCTCACATGGGTCTGCCCTTTCCAGGAAGATGTGGCCTTTGGTTGAGAGAGATGTAGTCAAGTGAGACACACCTACGGAAGGGTGCCAAACACCCCAATCTCATCCTCCTCGTCTCTAATCTCCTACAAAGACTCCCCATTGGCTGATTCCCATCAGACCCCAGAGGGCATTAAAACCATGTGATGACACCCATACAGATCATCTCCAGGGACAGAAAGCTGGATGGGGAAGGGTGGAAGGTAGGAGCTACACAAAGAGGTCCTGCACAGAGACCATCTGTGCCCACCGGAGGGACATCTACTATGCCTGAGGCCTCTTCCAGTGCCGACGCTTCCATCCTGCCAACACATTTCCCTTTTAGCCTAAGCTATAACAAGGGATCTTCTATTATCTGTAACAAAAGCAACTTTGGCTTGAGCAGTAGAGTCTGGCAACTTCAAGAAAAGAGTAGCAAAGTCTCTGGGTATAAAAGCGGAGGAGCAGGTTGGCACTGTCCCAGATTCACTGGTGATTCTTTCTCATGAAGCAACGTCAGGGGCACACATGCATTTTTATCTGTCACTGAACACAATTGCTGGGCTTTGCTCTTTGCTTCTCTATATAATACACCGGAGAGGAAGACTGCATACATTTTGGATCTTTCTTTATGAATAAAGAAGGCACCTTGCCGTATGTTCCACTTTAATCCCTGCATCATACCATTCTGTGAAGACTGTCTCCATTTTTGAAATCTAGGGTTAACATTTTTAGCGCTGATAACATATTTTTGAGCTAGGGAGACTATTTGGACTTCTCAGACCCAAGTCCAGAGGAGTCGGAGAAATTTTAGCAAGAGGTGCAACATGGTAAAAGGTAAACTCTAAAATGGTATAAGCAGGTTTAAAAGTGATTGATAAGGTTCAATAAGGCTGTGAAAATAAATGGACAGGGGGCAACACTAGGATCTGTGATTACAGAATAAGGGGGACTGAAGGCAGAGAATCACTTAGAAATAATGAAAACACAGATAAGAGCAAGTGTCAGTCTATTAATGAAACAGAATCCCTAGTCAGACATTTACTGAGACTGAAGGGAAATAAGATGCAGAATAAAGATGCAGAAAGAGCTGATTAGGCAGGCTCATGGCAGGCTTGGATGTTATACACAAGTTACTTTTCTTTGCAAAGCCTATGGCCAGCCTGAAATTGGCACACATGAGGAAGAAGTTTAGAACAGTGGTCCACAACATTTCTGGCACCAGGGATCAGTTTCGTGGAAGACAATTTTTCCATGGATGGGGGATGGTTCAGGTGGTAATAGGAGGGATGGTTCAGGCAGTAATGGGAGCGATGGGGAGCGGCAGATGAAGCTTCGCTGGCTCACCCGCCGCTCACCTCCCGCTGTGTGGCCCAGTTCCTAACAGGCCTCAGGCCAGTACTGGTCCGCAGCCTGCGGGTTGGGGACCCCTGGCTTAAAATAGCCTCCCAGTGGATTTCCGTGCACAGGACTCTTCCATGGCCGTCCAGTGCAAGAACATGGACAAGAAGTAAATTTAGGTCAGTCTGCTCTGAATTTAGGGACTTCTTTTGAGGTTCTAAATTAGGCCTCAGTTTAATGGAGAACTGCTATGAGTTCTCTGCTTGGGAAGATGGAAATTCAACAACTGCATAACCGCATGTCTGTGCACTCATACTGGTGTTTAGCTCTTCAAGGAAAATCCTATTTCCTCCATTTCCAAACTCTTTGCGGGTCCTCATTGTGCCTACCAAATACTACTGCCGATGTAAGGGTTTCAAGGCAAGAAGATTGTCATTACCTCGAGACCCAAATTTCCCATTTAATCTTCATCACACACTCAGAGAGGTTTGTGTTGTCTCCTTCAGTCAGTTGTTCCCAACTGAGAGCAGTACGGTCCCATGAGGGACATCTGGCCATGTCCAGAGAGAACTGTAATTGTCATAGTCTGGTGTCAGGGGTGAGAGGGTGGAGTGTGTGTGTGGGGGGGGGGGAGTGAGGGGGACGGGCTATTGCCATCCAGTGGTGAGAGGCCACGGTTGCTGCTAAACACTGTATAGTCATCTCCCACCACACAGAATGATCTGGCCCCCAAGTTCAATAATGCCGAGGCTGAGAAACCCTGCCTTAGACGTTCTCTCAGTTTGATAATTATACGTACGACGTCCCTGCTTAAATAGCTCAATATAAATGTACTACTGGCTTAAGGACAGTGATAGACTTTCTTCAACTTTCTATGTTTCTTAAGCCTTCAGTGGTTTTCTTTTTGTTTGTTGAACTTGCCTTAAATGGTTATAAAGATTTTATCAATATCAGGGATTCCAGTTTTTTCCTTCTATGATGAGGTAGTCAGGTGATGCTGAAAAACCCATGTCCATATAAATTAAGAATGTTTTCAGAAAGAAAAAGAAATGTGCCCTGTAATTGAATGGATGATACTGAAACACGTAGAGGAGAATGTCTTTTATTTCTAAGCATCAGTATCTTCAAATAAAGAATCAGATAAGTTCCCCTCTCTATAGAGATCTGGGTGAAAGCAGGTGTATTATACTGTGTTTCAAGTGATGCAGAATGGGGACGGGGAGAAGTCATTATTTTTGCCTTATTACAGATTAAAGTCGTCCACAGCTTTCACAGTACACGGATCACAATTCAAAACACCAGTTAGGGATATCCATTACCCAATACCAACAACCAAGCCATGAGAACTATGGCCTTAAACGCTCCGCTTTCATTTCAGGTCTCTAGACAAACTGGAAATGACCAGACTACCGGCATCTAGGAAGTTCATGCGATTAAAGATGCTGTCGCAATCTCCAGTTAGCTGACTTCTCTCCGCGTTCCCTGCTACCTAAGTACCGCTCTCAGGTCTTACTTTCCAGCTTTGAAGTTACCTGGGCTCCTCTCTGGACTTCTCCAGATTTCCGTCACCTCTGTTCAGTTTCCGAGCCCGGAAAGAACGGAAGCACAACAAAGCCAGCACAGTAAAAGTCTAACTAGTACGTTAGAGAAGGCTGAGTTTAAGACTTCTCCCTGATCTGTTGCCAAGAAGCTCGCCTAAGCTTCATAAAGACACACACAGAGTTACATTAATATATTCACAGAACACACACACACACACACATATCCTGGTTTTTTCACGTTGAAGTTTTCTTGGGGGAGAACCATACTTGACTAATTATACTCCACGCCACATCTCCCGCAACAAAAATTTCCAAAGAAAACAGTTGAAATCTTACCATGGCTGGTGTCTGGATGAAGCCGCCTTGAGGATCATGGAATAAGCAGCTCCCTCTGTGGGGGGGGGAAAGAAAGTGATTATGTCGTAGGCAAGGCCTTTAGATTGAGAGAGAATTAACTCAGCTTATAATAAATCACTGTTGACATCCTTGCTAAAGACTTCGTGCTCTCCCAAGCCAGGGGGAATTTTTAGCTGGCCAAGAAGGAAACTCCACAAATGTTGGCTATTATTTGCATGTGCAAGCTTCACAGGGGAGATCCTGAAGGGTTTTCCCTACACGGTCTGAGCGAACTCCACAGAGAATAGCTACCCTACTAAAACAAACAAAGATTGATTAATAACTTTTTATCATATTTTACAATTGAGACTTTGGAAAATATGTAACAGCAGGAGGCCCTGTCTTCACCTCACTTGTTTTTAACTTATAGCTTGGTCTTTCACTAAAGGAAAAGAAAATCTAAGTAAAAAGACTGAGGACAGCAATCCTTCCTTCAGTGGTTTGAAGAAGAAAAGATTTTTCTTTTTCTTTGTACTTTGCAAGTAAATATTACTGGTCAACCAACTCTTATGAAGTTGCATAGACTTTACAGCATATGACGTGCTGTTTTATGTATTGTCTCATTCGCTCCCTGCAAAGCCCCTGAAGAAATGAAGGCGCTTTCCATAATTCGTTCAGGTAAAGGGACTTTTTAGTCTGAGAGGCGAAGTGACTCAGGGACATGTGGGTGAGAGAAGGGAGAAGAACTTCACGGGGACTGCAGCCCGGGGTCCATTCTCTATTACAAAGAAATACTTCATAAAGAGGATGTGTTTTTTAGTTAATAGGATCAAATTTTACATTAATGATATTTATTGGAAACATAAAGAAGTCTCAAAGGGCAATTAAGTCTCCAGTAGAGTATTTTTTTCTCCCATGTCTGTTATATCAACCTTTGTACAACTATACAAAGTGATTCAGTGAAAAAACTGGATTTATAAGGATTAATCTCTGTACTCCCCTAAGAGTTTTAGCATATTTCTGGATGAAACTAGCACATTTTAGTGGGGTTTTTTTGGGGGGGGTGGGGATCGATTCAGAATTCTGTGTAAGTTAAATGTACATGAACAAGATTTGAATGATGGTTCCAAATTAGTAAAATTTACTTTAATTAACAGGCTACTCCAGAGAAGGGCTTGCCCCTCCTGATACAATCTCCATTTGGGTCCACTCTGTTTAGTGCTCTGAGAGGCTGACCCATAAGTGTTCCAACAATGACACCCCTGCCCTTTGACTTGCATTTGGGTTCAAGCAATGGGAGGCCCTGGCAAGAGACTGGAAAGAAGGAAGTGAGGTTGAACTATTTATTCCCCTGGCTCCCTCCTTGCTGGCAACGCTCAGCTGGTCACTACTCTCACCTGAAGGGTCTCTCCAGAGAGCTGCCCTCTCTTGGTTCCAGGAATGACTCCTTTCTCTCACTCCATCTCCCCAGTGGAACTCCCCAATGGAACTGCCCTTCCCCTGACAGTTTCCCTAAAGTCTGCCCACATCGGTGTAATCAGTTCTACTGCAGAACTTTCCTCAGATCACCCAGATTGGATGAGATTCAAACAGGGCCCTGGCAGGAAAGGGCAGGTACATTCAGACTGGGTTTCCATCTTTTTGGTAGATCTCAAAACTATGAGTCCGGGACTCTACATGTATCTGAGATGTTGATGGAATCAGTCTACTGAGATGAACTTTAGTTGTTCAAGGTACATCCGCTGTGTTGGTATCATTGCCCAAATGATAAAGAAACAAATAAACAATGTGATCCTGTTCAATAGAGATTTCTGGGGGGGGGGGGGGGGTGGGGGGGAGAAGATTGATTCAGAATTAAGTATAAATTAAATGTATATAAATAAGGTTTGAGTGATGTTTTCCACTTAGTAAAATTTACTTTAATTCACTGAGTACTCCAGAGAATAACAAAGAAATACCAGAATGATTAGTGGCCAGCCTGTATTAATTGCGTCAATTTGCCTATTTTCACTTAATGCAATATTAACTTGAACTAATTATCATGGCATAAATTAAGTTATATGATCTCACATTAATTTTTACTGAAGTCCATTTTGGATAAATTAAGTTACACGATCAGACATGTGTATGTGTGTGTTTGTGTACATATATATGCACACATGTATATACATATGACATATATAGAAATTTCACTGTTCACTTAACGGTTTCTACAGTACAACTTACAAATGCAAATACTATGTATCATTCAAATTCTGATTTTATGCTACTAATAAGCAAACCAGTAAATTAATAAACAGGTCTTTAAAAGATGCTCTTGAAAAAAAAAACGATGCTCTGGAGTTAAAAAAATATATATATATTTATATATGATGTTAACTAATATATATATTTCCAGTTAAACACAGGACTTACGTGGCTCGTTGACTATTATTTCTCTTACAACACACTGTGGCATTCTGGTGAACTACTTTGGCATCAGAACATTCCTAAGTACAGTCAGTTGGGCTCCTATTAATATAGCACGGTATTTTTAGCTTAGGCTTTAGCTGTTTTAAACCACACTGCTTAAAGTGTCCCCTTGCAGAAAAAAAAAATTACTGTATTCAAGCATAATCCCATCTGTATAAACCTACCCAAATCCTTCAGCCTAGGAGATGAGCACTCAACTGATGTAGGGATAAACAGACATATATTTAATTTTGGCGAGACTCCACAATAAATGAATTTTGTAAGAATTACTTTCTGACCTCCTCCAGAGGGTCTGAGAAGCACAGGCACAGGCACAAACGTGCGATGAGCATTTAAAGAAAAGCAAAATTGCCAGTGATTAAGATGCACACTACGTACGTCAAGCTCTGAACAGTCACACGATAGAATCTACTGTGGCTACACAGTCTCAACAATGGCTCCCAAATGTGATTTGCTTGGCTGACATTTCTGTGTGTGCGTGTGCGCGTGTGCACGTGTGTGTACGCGTGTGTGTTTCTTGTCTCTTTCTCTGCAAAGCATTCTACTCAGACAGCCAGGGTGACAGGTCAAACAAGTTCTCCCACAAACAAACTCAACACTGTTCATCAATCACTCTTCGCACTTCGAGAATTTACTTCCTCCTGAAAACCACTTGTGAAATGAACCATTTTTCCTCTTCTTCAGATTAGGGAACTGGAACGGGGGGATCAACACACTCATGGTTATAGACTGACACTTTGAGACGAGTGAAATTAAAGGCAGCAGTTCTTGCTGATAGGTATTCCATTCTGGAAAGCATAGATAACGTAAGTAATCAAGAGCCATTATTCACCCATTGGTACTTCCTCGGTTTTCGCTTTCTAGCTTTGTGCAATAACATTGACAGCTGAATCCTATACACTTCACAAAGCCAGAGGCTAATCCCATTGGGCCATCTCAATGACCCTAAGCAAATCCAAGAAATGGGGAGCAAAAATGACTCTGCACAACGGATTTCACGCACATTACTCAAGGTGGAGCCACCAGGTCCTACCTTCAAATGTCATTTATTTTCACGTTACACTAGCTTTTCTCAAAGTGTATGTTAATGTTCCTTGACAAAGAATCCTGTTGGGGAAAATGGGCACACAAAATGAAACACTAGACACAACTTGAGCAGGTTTGGTTACCACCTAATTTCTCTTCCCACGTTTCATCCGTTGCTCCACTCTGAATTTTTGAGAGCATAAGTAAATGTTTCAGAATTCATTTAAATCTCCCCTTCAGCCTCTGACTTCTTTAGTAAACGTGGCTTTAGGCAATTATATCATGTTGCTTATGCAATCTCAACAAGTTTGGAAGAAAATAAGGTAGATTGGTGGGAAAGGTCATTAGAATTAGACATAGTTATGCCAACAATGAATAACAGCGGACAACCCGATGATCCTATAATAAGAGTACAGGTGACCCTTGAACGATATGGATTTGAACTGCAGGGGTCCATTTATAGGCTGATTTTTTCAATAACTATGTGCTACATGATCCACTGTTGGTTGAGTCTGTGAACGCAGAACCATGGACACAGAGGGCCTACTGTAAAGTTATATGTGGATTTTTGAGTGCCGGGAAGGTCTGGACCCCTAATCCCAACATTGTTCAAGGGTCAACTGTACTAAAAAAAACCCAGCATAATTCACAGTACGTGGTGGGCTGGGGTAGTAACAAACAGTTCTATGAAGTTCAGTTCAGAAGGATTTGCTAGGTTCACAACACAAAATCATTTCTGTTCTTAAAGGTAGACATTTGGTCAACCTCAAAAGTATAAATAATCAAATATATAAAACTGAAATTTGGGTGAGAATTGAAAAATTACCTAATCTAGCTTTCTCATTTTACAGAAAAGAAAACTGAAATTCTGGGAGACCACTGAGTTGTTAGCATGAGTCGACTAATTTTGTTTCTTTGTTTGTTTGAAGAGAATAGAACCCAAACTGTTCATTTGTCACCTAACGCTGATGTCAAGCCACACCTAATATGCTAAATGTTAGCAGGTGATTCTGATAAATGGATAAACGAGTTTGGTTACTTTTTTTTTTTTTTTTTTTACCAGAGGTAAAGGTTAAAATCTGGAGCCGAGTATATTCATTATTTACTATAAATCAAAACTTCATTTTTGAGTGATATTTTCAATTAATCAACAATATAGGAAATTGTGGAGAACACTTTGAAGGGCTTCCAGGATCTTGTTTCAACAAATAACTTGTTGCCTCATGAACTGGGAAAGCTGCTGGCACATAAGCCTTGGGTGCTCAGCAGACATGTGGAGCCATATTGGAGCCTGAAGCCAAAGCAAAAATGGGTACCACTGTATACACACATCAGAAAGAAACACGACTATAAATAGAAACTCGCACTGCCCAATCTATTTGCATGCCATTGTCAACTGTCATAAACCTGCCCAATGATGATTTAATACCTTTGAGGGCCTGAGAACCATCATCTGATGGGAAGGGATACTTTACATCACAAGACCATCAAACAAACAACAGCTTATAGTTACTTAAATTTTGATATTTTGTTCATTGTGGATTATTGTATGAATTTTTATTTTTTAAATTGCATTAAAGTATCTGTTATCTCGATCACTGAGGTTTTGGTGTGGCCTTAATTTTTGCACTGATGCTTTCATGTTTGCCTTACCCACTTCATGGTCGTCCCAGCTCTAACACTCTGACCCTTTAGAGATTGCCTCTGTTGTGAGGGAATGCCTCACCAAGGTCACTCCCAGTAACTGATCCCTGGGGAAGGAGCCTGGCCATCCAGGCCCAAATGGGCCAACTCCAAAGGGTCATTCTAGCTCCAGAGCTCCAGCCAGAGCTGATCTGGGGACTGAGTTATAACTGGACTTCTTCCTCTGCTTTTCCACAGGTGTTGACCTCAAGGGTACGTGCGTTGTAAAAACCTGCTGTACGTTAAGCTCCGTCTGTGAGGATGCTTCCCAGGGAACACTATCTGTAACAAATATCCAGTTATATGAGCTAATATTTATTGAGCACATACCAGGTTCAATGCGTGTTTATATGTATTTTTTATCACCCTAGCAATAAACCACTAAGGTTTATAAGCAACACAGATTATTTTTTCATGGTATTAAAATCAATTATACACAATGTCATATCTTTTCAATGGATAAAGAGACAAGAAGAAACCCACATGAAACCAACATGCTGTGTTGTAACACAACATGAGGCAATGGTTTTCCTTTCTTCACTGGCCTGAATGTTATAAACGTACTTAACCCCAGGGTGAAGGCTCAGATATGTAGTCCAGAGCACATGCTTTAAAAAGCCAGAGAAGGATTTAAGACAGTTTAAACTTTCAATTCAAATATTTCACGTTAAAAATAAAATTCACCAAGAGAGACACACTTCAGCTACTTAGAATTTTATTCTGTCGTGATACTGTGGATAAATGAGGGTTTTAATTTCATTTAGTAAATGTTAGTGATAGTGGTTCAAAATTTAAGTGTTTCATAATCTCAACATTTCTACTTATTCTGAATATAAGTAGAATATAATAGAATAGTAGAATATAATAGAAATCCATTAAAGACTATAATATTATTACCTCTGTATATTAAACACAAATTATTACCTCTGTATACTAAAGTGATAATACATTTGTAAAATATAATAAAATATTCTCACTTGAATCGGGAGATTTACTCTGTGTGGTCCAGGGTGGGGTCCCACAAATTCATGTGAGCTCTTCAGAGATGCAAATCACCTATTAGGAGCTGCTTTATTGAGTAGAGCTCTCTTTTTAAAATGCTTTTTGGTCTGGATCATTTGCTAAATCATATTTCTGAACTCACTTGGCACATCTTTTCTTTCTGCAGTTATGGTCCCCATATTTCTGAGCATATTGTATTTTATATTCAGCTCTCTTAGTGTTCTGGTTCATATGAAATGGTGCTATTTATTTATTACAAGATCTCACATTTGTTTTATCCATCACAAGTTAATGTTTGTATGAATTAGGCCCTAGAGATGTAATATCATCTTTAAAAAGCTGCCCCAAAGACAGAGAGCTGAGAATCAAAAGCAGAGTAAGAACAAATGTACATAGCCTGAGTTTCCAAGTTCATATTTCTTATATGTGACTATGTGAAAAGCTTGGATCCACAATCTGCTTTTTTCTCTCTTTTGGTCAAAAATAGCTATTAAGAGTGCCAGGAGAATGTGCAAACCATAGAGATGACTGGATAGAGATGTCTGTCCAATGACCCTGGGCCAGAGCCAGGAGAAAAAATGACAGTGATCCTGTGAAGCTATTACTCTATTTTTACCTGCTCTTAATTTCACATTTCTCAATCTTTTTCAGAACAACAATATTTGAAGACTGCATCATTTTACTGGTTGATGTGTGAACTGTAAGTGCCCCCTAAATTTACTACTCTTCAACAAAATAATCTAAGAATGTGAAATTGCTGGAGTTGCTAGCAAGTAAATCTGATTTATTCAAAACATTAGAAAGTCCCAGGTAATATTCAATTTTGCAAACTAAGATAGTTAGCAACTTGCAAACACCTGATTTTCCTGGGAGCCTAGCATCACGTCAAAATAAATCCACTTAAAGAAGCATTTGTCAAGCATTATTTTATGTGCCTGGCACAGTACTAAGCAGGAAGCATTCAAAGATTGCTCACTGTACCTGTTCTTGAAGCACTCAACGTTAACTGAGAGGCTTTCTACAAAATGCAGGCGTTAAATTATTACCAGGGCAATCAATTTTATAAGAATGGTGGGCTAAATGCTCGTTTCACTGAAGCGTCTAGGACTATATAGACGAGCCACATTTCAGGATATGTCCATTTAGTTCATTATTGGAGGCCATCTGGAGTGTGTTCAATAGAAATAAATTTTGAGGAGATGTTCAAAGGAAGAAACTCATCTTTACTCTTAGAACCCTAAGATACTTCAGCTAGACCTTAAGGTAAAACCTTAAGGTCAACTGATGTCAACTGGCACAAAACAGTATTCAGTGGCAGGGCCACTTAAATCAAGACTCTAAATATGTAAATAACCACCCAATATTATAAGAGTTTATCATCAAAATCAGAAGACAATTCTGGATAATTTTAGATAGTTTGGTAACCGCATGGCAGTGGACAGCACTGTGGAAGAAACTGTATTGGAAACCGACCATCATTACCATAATACTTCACAACATCATAAAAAATGGTTTATTTAACACCTTCATCCAACAACTTGCATCTGCTTTGTTTCCAGACCATTTTGACCATTGTCCACACTTCCAAGTGACTCATTTCAGTGATTTTTCAGGAGTTGTAACAAGTAGCTGACTTAAATTAACATCAGAAGCCACTCTAAGAAGTCTCTAAGAAGCTAATGGATCTGTGACCTAGTCATCACTGATTATCCACACCTAAATACAGCTTATGATGTGTGCGCCCCTGCCCAAACATCCTTTATATGCCAGAGGATGTTGAAATGATGTCCTGTTGGCACAGGCTCTGTTTACCACACTGCCTTGACTTCATGAGTTGGGGCACATTCTGTTTGGGTTTTGTAAGCCAAGGTCATCATTGCATAAATCAGCAGCCCACAAACTGCTGTTTCTTAGGTGACCTGATAGTCTCTGCTCACAGCAAAGGCTGAGTGAGAGTTACCCTGGGTTTCTGTGGGACGTGGCAAAGCAAACTTACTCAGAGTTCCTTGGCTGAATCCAGGAAAAAAAGTCGAGTCTAAGATGAGTCACGATTGAGCAAAAACCTTGTCTGAAACTCTCCTTAGAGGTTATGTGCTCTTCTAAAATTACACATGTGGACTGATGCATTAATGTGGCTGTACTGTGGCTGCCTGGAGCTGACTTGGAAGCCACTGAGCTGGGTGACGGTGTTCCTTGTCAATGATTATTTCATCTTAGGCATCATGCTTTACCAGCACCTTTCACAGGCAGGAATATGGTTGCCCTTCCTCACCTATGAAAGAAGAGACATTTTGTGTATCGCCTCCTTCATCCCTATTAGGGGACATTTAAACTCAAGGGCATTTTGTTCACTTGATAATATCCTAAAGTTTACTGTATTTGTAAATCATTTGGACTGAATATTATCACTTTGCAGAGACTAAAGAGACAGACAATGAAGAAACAAAGAAAATCTCAAGATGGGTTTTGCTTCCAATCATTTTTGTTTTTCTTTCAGCAACTTTAACAACTACTATATATGATGTTTGGGGTGAGACTGTAGGAAGACAATGAAGATAAATAAGATGCTTGTTCTGTTTTCAAGGAGATGCTATAGGAGAGATGTCATATATAAAACAAAACTGATAGGAAGTTACTGACAAAATGAATAGGTGGTCAAATGTAGAGAGTTTGCCTACGGCAGGTGGGACCAGGGAGGGCTTTTCAGAATAGTTTTTTTTTTTTTGGTTTGTTCCTCAAAAGAGCATAGCTATTGAATATTCGGGGACAAGAGGATGGGCTTTTTATGTTGCATAAGCCATGGCACAGAGGTGGGGGATGGGTAAAGGGGGAACTAAATGATTACTTGGCTCCAGGAAGGTTGATATGTTATAAAATGGATCTCAGCAGTTATTTAGAGGTGACAGAACATGAATAAAGATATTTCCATAGTTAACCTAAGGATTTGGGCTAATGTGATGGCATTAGAAATTAAAAGCAATACATAATTGTGAAGAAGAATGCAAGAGGAGGTACAACAGAAGATCTGGTGACAAAGTAACTGGAACCATGAGGGTGAGGCATTACCAAGAGCAGTTCTGAGATTCCGAACCTGGGTGTATGGTAGGAGAATGGCACTAAGGGCAGAAAAAAAATATCAGGAAAAGAAAGTGATGTAGCCTGAAGAGAGAGGGAAATGAATTCACTTTTATATTTTTATATTATATTTAAATGTGATAACTTTTAGGTGGTAATGGATCATCCAGGTAAAGATGCCCATCGTATATTTGTATTTGTGGGACATGACAACAGGATAGGTGTCAGAATCTGAGAGTTTTACAAAGTACAGTTTGAAACTGTGGAGCTAGAAAATACTGCTCTGATCTCCAATTAGGCTGTATCTGTGTAGTACCACAATTCAGTATTTTTCCTCCTTTATCTTTGACTCAAAAGAGGTGAAAGAGATTTCCACTTCTGAGATGAAGTAAGTGTATACTTTTTTTCCTATTTTTCCTGCTCAGTACTACTAGAAAAACCCTGGATATTATATGTAAGACAAAAAGACTTTGAAAGGTAGAAAGAAAAAAAAAAACCCAATTGGCTATAGACCTTGGGACCCAAAGAACAACCAAAAGGTGAATTCTCTGGTTTTTGTGTGCCTTATATATACCCCATGCTTACAACTGGAGAAGCCACCAATCTAGAAACACTGGTGAGTACAGGCATACAAAGCCCCAATAAAAGGTCACTCTTTCCTGGACCAGGAAAGGAAAAGCCTAGCAAGAAAGAACACTTTTAGATAATAATCACTCTACTCCAGCCCAAAACCACAAAAAATATTGTGGCCTTAGCCCCAACCCCACAGGCAAAGACTGAATAGGAAGTCTAGACTTCTACACTCCCCTGGTAGTAATGAAGTGGAATGACCCCCACTTCCCTTGCTAAAGCAGAGTCCAAAAAGCCACCTAAAACTGAAGATATAAGTAAGATCCAGATTCTTGTAACATCATACCCCAAATATTCAAGTTTAAATCGAGAACATCACCCAGCACAGCAAAAACCAGGAAGATTTCAAACTGAACAGAAAAGAAAAATCAATAGTTGACAACACTGGAATGGTAGAGATGCTAAAATTATCTGACAAGCATTGTAAAGCAGTTATCACACACACACAAAATGCTTCATGGACAGTTACAAAGAGGCCTGAGAAAACTGGAAAAAAGTTGATAGTCTCAGCAGAGAGATAGAAGATATAACAAAGAGCCAAGCAAAAATTTTAGAATTAAAAAACCAATAACGTAAATGTAACAACTCAATGGATAGACTCAACAGCAGAATGGAGGTGGCAGAAGAAAGAATGAGTGAACTTGAAGATAGAACCATAGAAATTACCCAATCTGAAAGACAGAGATAAAATAGACTAAATGTTAAAATGAACAGAGTTTCAGGAACCTATGGGACTATAACAGAAGATTTAACATCCATGTCATTGATATTCCAGAAGGAGAAGAGGTGATGCTGAGACACTTCACCAAGGAAGACACACAGATGGCAGATGAGCACATTGTAACATTTAATGGCATATGTCTCTGTTTTGTTAAATTTGTTCATTGGTTTTGTTTTTTAGATTCCACATATAAGTGAAAACAAACAGTATTTGTCTTTCTCTGTCTGACTTAGTGAAATAAGTATAATAGCCTCCACATCCATCCGTGTTGTCACAAATGGCAAGATTTTATTCTCTTTTATGGCTGAGTAGTGGTCCACATACTACATCTTCTTATCTATTTAACTACTGACAGACACCTAGCTTGCTCCCGTATCTTGGCTGTTGAAAATAATGCTGCTATGAGTATCAGGGTACATATAAGTAATGGAGGTAAAAGTTATAAATAAATGGAAAAATAATTTAAAATGTGAAGCCTTGTGATAGGTAGCAATATGAGTTTTATTATGTATAATTATCCCCATTATTACATTTTCATGATAATTTTATATAAGGAATTTAAGAACTTTTATGAAAAAAATTAAAAACATTTAACATTATATGTCATTAGGGCATTAGGGGTTTGCAAGTTAAAACAATGATGAAATGCCATTCTACACTCATTAAAATGGCTACAGAAGCAAAAACAAAAACAAAAACAAAACACCTGAAAATTCAAATGCTCGTGAGGATGTGGAACAAGTGGAATTCTCAGTCACTGCTAGTAGGAATATAAAATGGTACAGCTACTCTGGGAAACAGTTGGCAATTTCTTATAGAACTAAAAATGTAACTACCACACAACTCAACAATTGCATTCCTGATCATTTATCTTAGAGAAATGAAATCTTATTTTAAATAAGTATATGTATATATATAAAACCTTTATAGCAGCTTTTTTCAGAACAGCCAAACACTGGAAACAACCCAGATGTCCTTCAACAGATGAATGTTTAAACAAGTTCGTACATCTGTAACATGGACTGCTACTCAAGCAATAAAAAGGAATAAATTATGTATACATACAACAATCAATGAATCTCCAAAGAATTGTGCTGGATGAAAAAAATACCCCAAAGTTATATACCATGTTTCTATAGCATTTACATAACTTTGTTGAAATAAGAAAATTATAGAAATGAAGAACAGATTAGTGGTTGTCACAAGCTAAGGAGGGCATGGGAGCAGGAGGGAAACGGGCAATGGCTATAAAAGGGTAATGTGAGGGATCCTTGAGTTTACGGGAAAGTTCTTCCTGTGTCTTCATTGTATCAATAGCCATATTCTCATTGTGATGCTGTACTATTGTTTTGCAAACTGTTACCCTTGTGGGAAGCTGGGGAAAGTACCTCTATTATTTCTTACAATTGTATATGAATCTATAATTATCACCCAATAAAAATTTAATTAAGAGCAGACAAACAAAAAACAATCAGAAAATATGAAGGTTAAGATCTTCTTAGAAACATTAGCTTGTCCAACACTGATGATATATAATCCTTGGACTGCTGATCAGTGTTCTAAATGTACCTTTATTATAAGGCCCCCCCAAAAGTTAGGAAATCAATGCTGCTATGAAACCCTATGTTTGACTTTCTGGAGTGATGGAGAGTTAAATCTGTACTCCTGAAATGTCATTAGCATGTGATCCCTGTAATTTAATAAAACAAAACTGTTCCAAAAATGAAGGTGAAAAGAATAATATTGAACAAGCACTAATGAAGGACAATTATTGTCATATACATAAATACAACTGGGAGGATGAAGCAATATGACTTTTTGTATGTAAATACTTTTTTCAAGGAAACTAGAAAATTCATATTTATATGAAAATGAGTAATAAATGTTTACATAATCTTTAAATCTTAACATACTGATAGAGTATGAGACAAAAGTTTGCAGTTATGCTTTCCTTTCTTATTTTTCTTTTTTCAATTTTATGTTCTAGTTTAAAACCTCCCAGGTAAAAATCGAACACACAAAATTTGTCCTATAGAGTATCACTCAAATATTAAATAAAAACTGTTTAATGATTTAAAATAAATACTAAATGATTTTTAGTGTATTCTTTTTTTGTTTGTTTGTTTGTTTGTTTTGCGATACACGGGCCTCTCACTGTTGTGGCCTCTCCCGCTGCGGAGCACAGGCTCCGGACGCACAGGCTCAGCGGCCATGGCTCACGGGCCCAGCCGCTCCGCGGCATGTGGGATCTTCCTGGATCGGGGCACGAACCCGTGTCCCCTGCATCGGCAGGCGGACTCTCAACCACTGCACCACCAGGGAAGCCCTAGTTTATTCTTTTAAACATACAAGAATTTAATTGTTTTTCTTGGATTTTTGTACCATAGCTGATTGGAAGGGTTTTCTTTAGATATTCATAAAATATGTAACACTTCTGGCTTCTTCACTTTAATAAAAGTGATTTTTCTACCCCCAGATAATTATATGAATGGTCTTTTATGGTGGGATAGGATTGAAATAGCCTCTAACCTGCTCTCTGTGCCCCAGGCTCACTGAAAATCAGGTAAATCCTCAAAACCCAAAGACCCTGCAGGATCTGGCTACCACGGGTGTCAAATGGCCCAAACTCAACATTCTTCCCATCACTTGTTCTGCTACTGATACAGTGGTCTCCTTTGTGTTCTTCAAGGACATTCAGCACTTTTCCACCTCAGGACCTTTGCATATACTTTCCTTCTATCTGGAATGTATTTCTCTTAATTATCCACATGATTTGTTCCTTCATTTCATTTAGGCCCCTGCTCAAATGCTCTCTTTTCTGAGTGTTCTATCTGAAATAGCACCCTGTTCCCATTTCTCCCTACCCCTTTAACCTGCTGTTTTATCAAGAACACTGACATATCATTATATAATTGTTTGTTTTGTTCCCACCACCAGAATGTAAGCCCTAGGAGAACAAAAACTTTTTCTTACTGCTGCTTCTCCAGTGTCAACAACAGCGTAGAGCACACAGTAGGTGCTCAATAAGTATTTGTTAAATAAATGAATCACGTAAGTACACCTACATTCTATGATCTGGCTGATCTCTCAAAAATACTTCCTTATGGATTTCAGACACCTTAAAAAAAAGGGTTCCTAATTTCCTCTACTGAGCATAGAATACTTTTTGAATGCCCTGATATGAGATCTGAGGTCCCTGACATGTAGTCCAAGCCACTTTCTTTTCAGTTTCTTCTTTGATTTCCACCTTAAATAAATCCTCCAATTTAACCTGCTAATTATTTCCGACTTTGTCATGTCTGTCACTAGTTTGCAGGGTGACCAACCATCCTAGTTTGCCTAGGACTGCAGAGTTTCCTAGAACACAGGACTTCTAGTCCTAAAATGGGAAGGTTCCAAGCAAGCTGGGATGAATTGGTCACTTTAGTACATAGACATCTTACTCTTTCCCTTGGCTGGAAAGCCTCTATTCTCCTCTTAATTTATCAAGGCCCCCTGACTCCAGTAAGACCAACTCAAGCTTTACATCTTCAGCAAAGCCTTTGCAGTCTCTGCCACACTCCACAATGTCTTATCCTTACATTTGGTAGCAATTCTTGTTTACTATTTTAGCAAATATTACTAAAGTTTTAAATGTATCTGTCATTCACATATATATGTATATACATATATATATATATATATATATATATACACACACACACACACACACATATACATAGGTATGTGTGTATTTTCTCTCTCTCCAATCAAATTTGTCCCTAGAAAGCAGGAACTATACCTCATTTTTGTATATGTCTAACCATCTAGCACAGTGCTTGACATGCAGTAAATATTCAACAAATGTTATTGTTGCTGGATATATTCTGTCTCTTGAAAGCTGACTGTCTCATATGGATACATCATCATCTGGTAGGCTGCTTGGAGAAAGTGTGAGGTGAAGTTTAAAAACCCAGGATGCATGGCTTTGGCGGAACAGGGGATTATTTTAGTTTAAAATAAAAGAAATAGAGAAAGTACAGATTTGGACTGAGATGTCCCCTTTGAAAAAAATGTCTGATGTCTCTTCTCTTGTTCCATGCCGAATATGGCAAATCCATGAAATGTCCTATGGATAAAGTTTAAATTGGCGTCTACACAATGCCAGAATATGTGGTAAAAAGGGGGGAAATATAATGAAACATCTTGATGACTTACAACACACCATGTTCTAATATCTGGCAGTATCCTAAAGACCAACTGAAGTTTTCACTTTTCATCTCACGATTTTGGTGCTGTGTAGACAACAGTCCAAGAACTGCAGCAGTCGGAAAATTGCCACAGTGAGGCTGAATTTTACTGGCTTAGCAATGAGGGGAAACTCACATACTGCTTGCCAGAAAAATAACTGGCTTTAGTTGGTGCTATTAGTCTCACGCTTTTTAGGAGCACTTAATTTAAAACAAAACTGTGGGCTTAACTCCCACCCTAATGTTTTGAGACTGCTGTAATAAGCAAATATTCAAAGTGTTCTTTATCCAAGCCAGTGGGTAAGCTTCTGGTTCAAGCTACATCTAGAACAAAAAGATTTTCATTTGGTGAGTGGTGATCCCTGCTTTCGCACAAGCAAACACATCAAGATGCATTCAGGCTTACAGCACAGAAATTTGTGAGCGGTAAGGTTTAACCTGAGAAAATAATCACTATGGAAAAGCAACTTACAAATCACACTAGCCACCAAAATAGAAGCTTGGTTTTCTAACCGGCTCGTCATGGAAGCCCTGAAACAATATGAGGGATTGTTAATAGCGGTTTAGAATTACTATCTCACGTCGGCCCCTTAAACCTGAATTCTGACCCAGTGCTACAGAGCATGCGACACTTCAGCATTTGAAGGACGTCGGGATTAATCCCTTCCATATTCAGAGTATCTTAAAGACCGTATTATATTTGTGAGTATAAACCTTTGCCTTTTCAGTAATGACGTTCTGGCTTTAATCTTTGTTTCAACTCCATCAGAAACATGGTTTACTTGGATAAGAGTATATTGGAAAAACATAGGACAGAAAATGCCTTCTAAAATGAGTGAAATAATGCAAAGTTTTTTTATTTTCCTCCACCAATGCTATCGTCATTTTCTTCAGCTAGGTGATCCTGTCCTCTGTGATATTATTTAGAGGCAAGTCAAGTTTTGCCTTGCTTCTTTTTTATTGTAATCAGAACATCCAACATGGCATCTACCCATTTAACGCATTTTAAGTGTACAATCTAGTACTGTTAACTATAGGTCCTTAGAATCTATGCCTCTCTCACAACTGAAACTTTATACCCCTTGAACAGCATCTCCCCATTTCCCCTCCCCCCGGCACCTGGCAACTCCCCTTCTATTCTTTGCTTCTATGAGTATGGCTAGTATAGAGACCTCATATATGTGGAATCTTACAGTATTTGTCCTTCTGTCACCGGCTTATTTCACTTAGAATAATGTCCTCCAGGTTCATCTTAACAAGACCATAGATATCCATCTCTGCTGAGAATATCATGGGACAGAATTTTACTAAATCAACAATCCTTTTAAACACACTCTGTGTGGTTACGAGAGAGGAAAGTGGGGGAGAAGGGATAAACTGGGAGCTTGGGATCAACATACACACGCTACTGTATATAAAATAGATAACTGGGGAGCACCTCCTGTACAGCACAGGGAGCTCTTCTCGATCCTCTGTAATGACCTACATGGGAAAAGAATTTTTAAAAGAGTGGATATATGTGTATGTATAACTGATTCACTTTGCTGTACAGCAGAAACTAACACAACATTATAAATCAACTATACGCCAATAAAAATTAATTAAAAAATAAACAAATACACTCTGTGTCAAGGAAACAGAAGCAAAGCCAAACCAAGAGGTGAATTTTCTGATGAATCTCGTCAAGCAAAGGAACCAAGTTGGAATAAAGGGCTCGTACGGGGCCTTTTACAGTGTTAGATAGTCTTCTTTGTGAAGCCTGTGGCTCTTGTTTTATCATATACTGTAATTTGGTTTAAAAAATGCATAGCTGAGGTTAATATAATTAAATGAAAGCTATTGACTGAAATGATTGGAATGTCTGAGTGGCCACTAGTCAAATCTTACTTATTTTCACTTCCCACTTGTCGGATAGACGGTGCGTGATTACAGGATGGAAATGAGTCAGCTCTCTATTCCGACTGTACAGTCCCTTCACTTTTACAAGGTCAGCCTCATAAATAACATTCCTAGAAGTGAAACAAAGTTGCATGTAATTACTGATAGGGGTAAATGTGTGTCTCATCCTTACGGTATCATTTAGACCAAAAATAATTTGAGAAGCAAAGATATAATACATTCCAAATCAGAAAAACAAACAAGGAAACAAAGCTATTGTTTTCTGTAGAGAGAGCAGAAAACTAGTATCAGAATCTACAGATGTTCTTTTCTCTGAACTGTAGGTTATCTCTCAGCAAACAATTTCTACCTTCTATTTTAATGAAGCAGTAAAGAAATACTTGGTGCACATTCAACATAAACATTCTAGTATCACCGATGGCAGCTGTTAGACAATTTGAGACTGAAAATCACCGTGAGTGGTGGGGTGGGTTTGCGGGGTGAACCCTAGATGCTCTGTCTGTTCTGCCTGGCTCACTGTCTATCTCTACCAGTTACAAACCTTGAGGATAACTTTGGGTAAGATTCTTCACCTTTCCATGCATTCATTGTCTATTGTGTAAAATGGCAATAACAATAACTATTTTATAGGGATTTTGCAAAGAGTACATGAGTGAATGTATGTAAAATACTTAGTATAGCACTGGCACGTTGTGAGTTAGTAAGGGTATGATGCGAAGGGCTTGGATACACTTCGTAATGTGTAACATTCATTTCAGAAGGAAACGTATCAATGAAAAATGCTTTATATTATGTTTGTTTTTTAAAAGACTTCAGTTCTAAGACCATGGGGTAAATAAACTGCAAGTCAAATGAGGGAGCAGTGTAAAAAGAGGGGAGGAGTGAGGAGGGGGAACTCGAGTAGTTTAGAGAAGTCACACGCCATAACAAGTATTCTGAAGGAAGAGCAGTGTCTGTGACAGACAGCATCCCTTGCTTTTTACTGAATCAGAGCCTGCTGTACTCAGCCAGTCCAAGCTATACCACACCAGACCTCTCATTTCTGTTATTGTTTCATCCCTGTTTCAAAAAAAGAAATCAGCTGCACAATGTAGAGACAATGTCCAAGTCTCAAAGATTGTATTTGTCCTGGGGTCTCCCCCCATAGATGATCCCAATAGGGGACCCCATTGGTGGAACATCATGAATCAGGCGGCCATGGCCAAGGAGGTAGGTGGCTGCTGATGGCTGTGGCCCATTGGAAATGGCTTTGGATGACTGCCAGGTTGTGTGTAAAATTGTGAAATGTTTGAAACAATACAGTCTTTACAATGTTATAAAATACTAGGGTGGTTAGAGCGGGGCTGCAGACTGGCGCATGGCCAATAAAACCTCAGGATTCCAGTCAGCTGTAACCTGGAGCTTAATGTTGTCTGAGGTGTTCAAGGTCATCTCTCCCCAAAGTCTTGCAAGTCAACTCAGTTTTATAAGCTGCCTCATTGAGCTTCTGCTCTCCAATCACCCTCGTTCAAAAAAACTTTAGTCAATTTGTTTCCAAAATCCCCCCTCAAAAAAGTCATTTTGAGGGTTAACCTTAAAAGTTTTACTTAGGAAAATGTTTCTAACAGTTGAACTTGCTTCTTGTTTTTCCCTGTTTAACTAGAACATGCTTGCTATTTACATGCTGCTAAACTTGAAAAACAGAAAAAGAGATCACCTCTAATTCCATCACCCTAAGGCAACTGAACTGAACTAGTGTTTTTCACTCTAGTATTTCTTCCAGTGTGTATTTTACATATTTATGATCATATTGAATTTATAATTTGTAATCATCTTCTCTCAAACTTTATATCAAAATTCTGTTTTGTCTGAATACCATTTATTTCTTAAGTATAGTATTAGTGGCAGAATCATATTTTATTTTGTATTTAATCATTCTCATATTACTGAATATTTATCTTGTTTTCTTTCTCAGAGAGGGTGCTATGTTAAATAGTGTTTCTATTTACATAAAGCTTTTCTGTATTTAGTATTATTGCCTTAGGATAAATTTCCAGAAGTGACATTAAAGGGTCAAGAGAGAGAGTCATTTTTAGAGTCTTGACAAATGGTGACAAATAGCTTTTCCAAGAGGGTTTTTTCCAGATTTGCAGCCCATCAGCAAAGTATGAGAGGGTTCACTTCATCCCCTCATCATCAGCTATAAGTAATAGCAAGCATTCTTCTAAAGAAAGCAAATATGCTAATATTAAAAATGAAAAGTTGTCCTGTTCCCAAAGTGTATCAGTCGAGAGATGGAAGTACTCAGCAGGGTTACACAGAAAGGGTCAGGGAGCTACTTCATGGGTGCTTTGTTTTCAGTTTGTCCTCCAAGCAAAAGTAGTTCTTCTAAACAAAAGGGAATAATTCATAGTAAATGAAACAATGAGGACAGAGAGAACATAAGATAGAATACTCCGGATAGCGAGAAAAAGCATCTGCTACAACTTTATGCAGGGTTCCCAGGTAAGGAGTCAAGCAGCCGCCCTTGGGAAACCGTTGATAAATGTAGAGCACTTGAAAAGCAGAATCTGAGGAAGTGTACGAGCAAAATTGTAAGCACGTTCTACAGTTGTAACAGAGGCTTTGAATCAAGAAGAGGATGTCCCAGTAGTAATAGTAAAGGAGAAGAGAAGGATACGAAATGAGGAAAAGGAACTCAGAAAACGAATTCAGACCTGAAGAGAGACACTTAATCACTCTTCCATGCGACTTAAATATCACGGCCACCTTCATAGAGAGAACTGGTAGGAGAATTCCTGGCAACATTAGAGTTTATTGTTGATGTCTACCTAAATAACTGTCATAAAACTTACATGGTTGCTATTCCATTCCAGAATGTTCTTTGGCCAAGTCCTAAGTTAATAAATCCCTGTTAAGTAACTGTATATATCCGGGTTAGTGGGAAGGCACCTTGCTAAAACAGTTTAGGTTTTGCTACTTAAAAAAATAAAACTGATAAACACTTCCTTTCAAGGAATGTTGGCATATTTTTGTCTAGATGTACTACAAATTATGTTTACTTCCCTGGACATGGTATTCCCTTTTTTGCCATTATTAGAGACTCTAGCTCTAGAAGGGAATTTCTTGTGCTTACTCTTATCCTTTGCTTTTCTTCTGAAGGGAACAGTGTAGAGTCTTCCGTAAGAACTACCATATCAATTTCTGAGCTGAAGTGCTTTTGAAAAATGATCACGGAAATGCTTGTGCCTTTTAGTGTTTGTATTTAACCGACTTTCGTAAGATGTAGGGTTCTTCCTTGATTGTATTTGCCCTTACCTTTCTTCATCATCTAGGCTCTGGGTGACTTACACATATATTTTTTTCTCTCCGGTTCCCAAGATGTTCTATCAGCCATGAGGGATTTTTTTTCCCTCTCTTGCTGATAAAAAGGAAGCACAACAGCTCCCACCCATGATTCCTTCATTTTAAGCAAAATATAATCTAAAAGGAAAATCAAGACTATATCAGATGCTCTGGTTTCAGCAAAACTAGACATTTTCCAGATGTTGGGCACTTGAAATCTTCCATCTGCAACATAGTGTGTCTCGATTTCAGTTCTGACCTCTGTTACTTAGCTGAGCACTTAACCTCTCTGTTCTTCAGTCAGCTCATCTCTAAGACAGAGATAAAAATAACACCCACCCCTATAACCATTAGAGAGAACTAAATGAGTTAATCGGTGAAGTGCTTAGGGCAATGCCTACCCTGAGGAGTAGCACACATTAAACGTGAGCTACTACTGATATAAATAAAGCCTCGGATCACCCTCTCACAGGATCACAGCGCTTTCTTTGCTTTGAATCTCCTTCAAATGTTCCCCATTGTGCAAGCATCCTCAGCTTATGCATTTCCAAAATCTTTGTATAACTTCTTACCAGCAATATTTTTCCCTTTCCCCTCCAGTGGATTGTTTCAGTTTGGACTATGTATACCATTCTATTCTAAATAAACATAAATCCCAGCTCACGAAGTCTCTTGACATTTGTGAGGGTATATATAATTTCATTAGCTAAAATATCAAGTTTATTTTATTAACTAAATGCACCCATATAAGTAAGAGGAATCTAATATAAAATCAGTAACCAATGAAATCAATACTAAATTAAGTATTCCTTAATGAGTCTTCAAATTCTTGTTTTAGGTGAGGGTAAATTTATGTTTTAAAGTGACCTTATTATGACACGATGCTAGGCAGTACAAGCTAATGCAAGTGACTGTTTTCATGTCTTCTCTCTTATTTATTAGTATCCTTCTATATCATAGATTATATATGCTATTGCTGAAAGGAGTAAAAAGTGCTTCCTTTAATTCAGGTCCATTAGCATTCCAACATTTTAACGACTCTGTCCACATTTTAAATCTCTTTAAAAAAAATCCTACTATAATTAAGCAAAACAGGAGATTGATGACCGATTGCAAAGCAGCTATGTCAAAAATAAACAGAGCTTTGGATTCAACGAGCTTTCCTTTTTCCAAACGTTGCTGTGTAAATAAACACACCCCTTGTCCCCATGTCCTCTCCATATTTCACACACATAAAATTATTCCCAATTAGCTGTTTCTCTATTTGCCTCTTTTTCTCATTAAAATCATCCCCAGAGCTTAACCATCTTCATTCACTGTGCTGTCTGAAAGTCTTCTGTACTGCCAAGCCTGTCCTCTTGAAGATTTTACATTTACAGCAGACTGACTCAGTAAGTACACTTTGGAAACTCTGGGGAACAGCTCAACCCAATGCCTGTCTTGATGCCTGGCCAACGGGCTCAAACAACAAACATAAAAGCTGAATCTGTACTTCCATTCAGTTATGAGGTTGCCAAGTTCGTTTTCCTGATGCTGTACCTACAGTATATCCATCTCCCAATGTCTCAGACGCACTTCATTAACTTTGTGACATCAGCCTCTGATGTTATGAACTCAATTTTGCTAATATAAATGATACAGTACTATATAGAAATTTAAGAGGTTGTAACATTAGAAGTCTCTAGAAGATTCCCATAACAGTTAAAGAACAAGGAACCCAAATTCCCAGAACCAATTCTTGCTGGGAAATAATTCCTTATATATAATCTTAAAGCTGTTCTCCCTCCCCTCAGGCCTCTGTTTCTGATTCTCATTTATGTTGCAAATAGCTTTTAATGATAGAACAGGGAAATATATTGTGGTTTCACACATTCAGGGATTTTATGGTCACTTATTCCTAACTAGGAGATAGAGACACATAGCAGAAAAGTTTCTTTTTTCTTCAAATATAAACCAGTTTAGTATATTATGCTCTTTGCTATAGGGGTATATTTAAGAAATAACACGATTTGAAGACCATGAATGTTTTTTTAATGGCAAGCCTCTGTATCAGTAAGGATGGGTTTACAAACGAGCCACTAAATTAATTAGACTGACTAATTTGGAAACTCCAATTTGCCACCATGAATCTATGTTATACACCACAAGGAACATGGAAACTATGCACTATTGTCCCCGCAGAAGCCATGAATATTTTGTCCAGCACCAATTATGCCTCCCAAAACGTAGCTCATCTCAAAAAGACAAATGTAAGATTCAAATCTCTCTTCCCATCTTTTCCTCTTTTTGAGTTTAACAGCTGTCAGCGATAGCGCTATATGTTGGTTAATGTATACATCATGAAAAAGTGCAGGCAGGATTGGGAAGAAATGAAGACATTAGTCGGCCTGGATGCAATTCCTAGCATTACCGTTATTTAACACATGACTTTGAACAAATTACCTAACAACTCAGGGCCTTAAATTTCTCTGTGTAAAATGGGAAAAGAATTCACATAGAGCTGTGATGGGGAATAAATGGTACTTAAAATAAAATGGTACTGTACATGTGACACAATTGCAACAGTTCCTGGTGCTCAGTAAAGGTGGTTAGATAGACAGATAGGGAATTTAGTTACTAAGATATCCTTATAGTTTAATATTTACTGAATCAAAGCAATGAAGACATAATTGTCCTTAAGCATCTCTAATGCTAGCACTGATCCTAATTTCAATTGATTTCTCCCGTACCCCACCTTCTAAATCCAAAACATATTCATCCTCTGGAATGTGAGTGTGATGCGGTCTTTGTTGTCAATCTAAGTATCAATGCATGGATTGAGAAGAGAAGTAGATGGCAGTAATTATTATCACTCTTGGCCCAGGGTCTTCAAATGACCCATATGCTCTTAGAGAAGTCACAAACCTTCATTTTTAACATGAGGTTTTTTGTTTCTGTGTTTTTTATCTGCCTTTTCTGTCTCACCGGATCTTTTATATCCAGCCCCTTCTCTCATGAGGGCAAAGGACTGCAGTTGCCCATCGTGCTCATAACTGAAGTGCTCAACAGAGATCTTCCAACATGATTCATCGTTTATGTATACACGCTGTTCGCATCCTCTAGAGAGTAAACAACTCAAGATCTGTCTTTGGGTCCCCACCAGAGCCTACCACAGAGTCCCTGGGAAAAGGTTCCGTGGATACTTGCTGAATTAAGTTAAACAATAAATGCGAAAATAGCATAGTATAACCATATGGAATGGTGGTCAAGACTGAAAACTAGGTTGTTGGATTAGTATTTTAGTGGAACAAGTGTGTCTCTTTCAGTAAGGATGCCAAATTCCCACATTTGGATACAAACATTTGGCCATCATTATTGATTTATGCCAGGTATTTTCCTATGCTATTTTTACTTTATGGTTGATTTTATGGTGAGATTCAAATAGCATCAATAGACTAGCATAGTGCTTAACCCAAAGATAGGTAATTCAAATATTTAACTTTAAAAAAAAAAACAATAGGGAGAGTGGGATTGACACATACAGTCTTGACACTATGTATAAAATAGACAACTGATGGGAACATACTGTATAGCACAGGGAATTCTACTTAATGTACTGTGGTGACATAAATGGGGGGAAAATCCAAAAGGGAGGGGATATATGTGTGTATATATATATATATGGCTGATTCATTTTGCTATGCAGTAGAAGCTAACACAACAACATTGTAAAGCAACTATACTCCAATAAAAATTAATTTACAAAAACAATAAGGGAAAAAGATACAAAGTATCTTGGTGGAAGTAAGTTTGTACCTCTCGTTACGACTATTATATGATCTCTTTTTCTACTATTCCAAATAATTTCAGGGGAAAATTGTAATAATCGTAGACATTGTGCTTATGAGACTTGAGGCTTGAACTGAGTAGACTAGATTCACTCAAACGTCAGCAGGATTAATGCAACACATCCCAGAAATGAATGAAGCATAATCTTTTCTCGGATAGCTCTCACTTCACTCCCTGAGATCCATGAATAGTATTTATTCCTAATGCAGCTAAATGGGAGAATTAAACAGAGGAGTAAACGTATCAGTGGCAGGTATTCTGCTCCTGGCAGGTCTCTAATTCTATTTCCCATTTGACATATCATTTCATTTCCATTTTCCCTACATGTAATATGGGAACTTTCCATAATAAACGGTCCTCTAATTGGCCACTTCTTTGATTGGCATTTTTGATTTTTTTTCAAGGAGTCTATCCGTCGTCCCTTTCACAAATTGCAAAAATAAACGAAAAAACTGAACCGCCTGCCATTGTTGGGCAGAATTTTCTGAATTTGTCTTGAAGCCAAGAGAATTTATCTGACTGTCTGGGGAGTATCGAGGCAGATCTCTTATTCTCAAACAGATACCAAAGTTGCCTGAACAAATGGTTTGTGTTAGTCGGAGAAAGACAGTGAATCTAAACCATGTGCCTCTGGACCTTGTGGTTTCAAGTTGAACCACAAGCAACAAGAAGAACTGTCAGTCTCTAGTCTTGATTTCAGCCAAGCTCATGGGGAAGAGAAAGACTGTCAGTACCACCTCGCGTTGTCTTAGTACGGAGACCTGGGAGCTCGTGCAGCACCGGCGAGCCCGCAGTTGTGTGAAAATTAAGAGATGGGATTCAGGACAGCAACCAGAGGGACATAATGAAGATATACAATGTTTCTCCATGGGCATCCCCACGTGGTAAAGGTAGCAAATGGAAGCCTTTCTGAGGAACAGAAACAACCCAGGGAGGCAAAGGAACATAAAAATCTGGCGTCGTCTTATAGCTATCATAAAGCTGAAGGAAAACATCCTAGAAGAATTAGTTTGGAGACCCCAGACGGTTAAGGTTACTAGACCAGAAAAACAAGAAAGACAAATTTCTAAGTGGTACCATTTATCAAACTCCAAAAGCAACGTGGGGACGTTATAAAGGACATTAAGTGCTATTTTATATCACAAAGGCGAGAGGATCATTTAACCGCGTATAAGTGCTGCTTCCTCGGTGAATACAGGCATGCCTTAACCAAGCCATTTAGAGTACCAAAAAAAGACTCTGAACAATGGAGTAAGGCTTACTTTTAAGTTATCTAGCACTGCAAGGGATAGTAAAAGTGGCTTCTGCCTCTTCTACCTTGCCTTCTCCCTCTGAGATAAAGAGCTTCTTTATCTCAGAGGAATTTATTTTAAGCAGCCAGCATGTCCATCAGTTTAGGAAAAGGAACAAAGAGCAACCAAGAAAAGTAAATATTCGTCACAATTCACGTTAAATGTTCTGATGTGGAAAACTGTCATAGGCTCCAACACCTCTACGTAAGCGACAACAGAAATCAAATAGTGACACAAATGTTCCATTAGCGTTAGTAAGAATAGTTTTATGTCTCAAATTAGAAGTGCTAAATTTATTATTGTGATATACCAGGAACAAAAATCAACTACAACTAGAAAGTGGACTAGGTGAATTAGGAGAGAATTATATATATATGAATGATACAAATTATATAAGATATACTGCATTTCCAGAATTAAACAACTTTTGGGGACTCTGATGATTTACAGTACAGAAGGGATAAATTTAAATGACTTAAATGACATAAACATTTTACCCAAGTTTCTAAGAAATTTGTTAGCTTGAGGTAATATAGATCTCATGCTGCCTTAATAGAAGTATCTAGGAGATGCACACAAGTCACCATTCACCTCTGTCTTCTGTTTTTTCAAGAGATGAGCTCACTGAAGAAAAAAAGACCGTCCTGTCAAAAGCACTGAAAAAAATCCTTTAAAGAGAAAAATAGGAAAGCAATCTATTTTTCAAGGTATTTCTAGGCTCACTGTTTTGAACAATGATTCTCAAACTTGCCTGTAAATTGAGTCAATAGAAATTGTTTTAAAAATATTTTGATACCTGGACCCCAACGCAGACAAAATTATAATCTTGGATGGGGCCCGGATATCAGTTTAGATAATAGATATTTTCTGGGTGAAAAAGATTATTAAAATTACTGCATTAAGTTATGTTATTAATATGAATAGAATTATCATATCAGACTCAACTCTACAACGTGCAGGCAAACCTTGACATAAGCATAGCTGTCACTTGGACTGTCATGCCATGCCCGTGCTCTGATCAATAGAGATAACCCACACAGGTAGATTACCTGCCTTTTTGGACACTGTAAGAATTAGAATAATTTCTGGTAATTTTAATTAGCTGAAGAGCAGAATTAGATAAGTCATCGTTCGAAAGCACATTCCAAAGCACAACTTTGTTAAAATAAAACTAACTCAAACAATACACACAGAAGGCTCCCAAAGAGTCAGTGACAACAATCCTTATAGACCCATTAGCTCAAAACTAAATTTGAGTCCACATGTCAGTCGGTATTTATTAACCACCTACTACGTGTCAAGCACATGTGGAATTTGTCAGTCTATATCCTAACGCAACAGAATGTTCTCAGAATTGCTAACTCATTCCAAGACCTATGTGGACTATAATGCCTGATCACATTTAAATTCTGCAAATATCTATGTTACAGTGCTAACCACTGTATAAAGCAAAACGTTCTCAAACACCATCATATCTTATCCCTAGTTAATTAACCAAATTGTAAACATTGTTTTCTTATGTAATTCTGAATGTCTTGGTCACGCTCAAAGTAAATTGAAAATTGCTATTGTGATATCTAGTTTTGTAAATATTTTATATTTTAACATTTCTGAAGTTAAGATGTAACAAAGTACGCATCGGGTTAGGGCTTATTTGCTCTCGCGTGAGTCTCCTCAACCCTAAAAACTGCTCATTAAATCAAATTTACGTCTTTAAATGGAAGATTCTTTAGAACGGTGTGAGGCAGAGGTTTTCCTAACTAATTCAACAGCTCAATGCATATACCATTCATGTAAAGTAGAAAAGGAAAAATGAAGTACAAAGAACATCATTTTATAATTCTGCTGCTGGACACAGCTCAAATCTTATGGCAGGATACTCCATATTATCAGTTTCCAGCAGGTGGCATATCATACTTTTCAGTTAGTCATTAAAGAGCATATAGGAAAGAGGTATCCCCGCCTGGGTAGCACATGGAACTCAAAACCATGCCTGTGTTTCATGAATGTGCACGTGCCACACAGTCACCTAGAATGGGAATTTCTACAACTGGTCTCAGCATGTGGTCACTAAGATTGCCCACAAGCGTTTGGTATTTTCAGCAGGACCAAAGCATAACGTGCATTTTAATGACAGTACTCCCTGTTTTAGAACAGTCTGCACAACATAATTGTAGTGTAAGGTGGGAATTAGTAGTCTTAAACAAGTACTGTAGGTGGGGATAACATGTGTATTAAAATAACCAAAACCACTGTCTCTGTTTTTCTGTAGATAAGCCTCACACAACTATGATTCACAGTACTGTAAAGCTTTCTTTCAGGAGAAAATCTTGCAGTACTTAACTGTGCCTTCTGCTGAGATAATTCAATGTGTTTACCTGTGTTAAAAATGTGATTACAACAACATTTCTATTTAGTACTTTAACGACTAAAAAGACACACTTTAACATATAATCTTTATATACTAGGTACCTTGTCTTGCCTAATAGTTGCTTGAAGAAAGAGAAATCTCATGTGGCAATAGCTAAGCACGTCTTTTTTTATAGTATTTTGTTAGACTTTGTGGCATCCTTCTCCCCTCCCTGTTTCTTAAATTATCCAATATGACTTTTTCTCAGCAGTCTTATTTGTTGTTAATTTTCAGCTAATGATGTTAGTAAGCAGAAAGGTTACCAAGGGGTAAAGAAACACCTCATTTGTTTCAATCATCAGCCCTGAAAACCCATAACAGAGATCAGCATGAAAGGATTGCATTTTGATCCGTACTGGGTCTTCAGTTTGATGGGAGTTCTATTAAAATCAAATTGGGGAAATAAAATCATGCTTTATTGATATATAACAAAATCAGTACTGAAAACAAAGTTGTTATTCTTTAACAGTAAAAAAAAAATCATGCTTTACAATCATACAGTTCTAATTTTTTTTAAGTTTAGATGACATCATGAAAGATGGGACACAACAAATTGGAACTGAATGACCCAAAAAATAGAAACAACAACAGGTAACATGGGGAAGTATTTCCAGCAAGAACTGATAAAAGGTAAACATGGTTCTGATGCTATAATGGAGAGAAAAATTCCAGTGGAGTAATTATTTGGAAGGAGTTAATAACAGAATTTGTCAAGTGAATAAATGTGGGGATTCAGTTAAAAGTAATAGTTGAGTCCACGTTGGCAGGATGCTGGCATCAAAAAAACGCAACGGAGTACCAATCTTAGAGGACGGATTAAAATAGCTGTTTCAGGTTTTGCTTGAGCTGAAAGAAGGACATTACAATAGAAACGTCTAGAGAGTAGTTGCAAACGTGGGTCTGGAATTCAAGAGAAATTGGGGCTGGAGCTTACAGTTTAAGAAATAGTTGAAAACTCCATGATGGGTAAAATCTCTAACACAGAGACTATGAAGTGACAAAGGTAGAATCATGGGGGCCACAAAAGTAAATGGAATTTGGGATAGACTGTTCTTCTATAATGTGTATGGCTTGAACTTCTATAATGTGAGGTCAACTGTACCACAACTGCATCTAATAATGAGTTAAGAGGAAATTTTTCCTTCACTGTGTTCATGTTATGTGAGTCTATATGACTTAAGATCACACTTACTTCCCTAGTACTTCTCAAAAAAGAAAAGAGAACCTAATTATAATGTATGTATTTGGATCAACTGTTAAACATTTTCCCCCAAATGCATGATTTCCACTCTTCCTTCTCAACCAATGACCAAATCCTTTTAAAGAGAAAATAAAGGTTATTTTACTTTTTACATTAAAGAATGACTCGTGTAATTCTGCCTAATTAAAAGGCCGCTATCTCGTCATTCCTAGACAGTTCTAGCAAAACCAAAGATTTAGAATATTGACCAATTGAACTGTCCTCATAGGTAACATGATCCCTATTTCAGTTATTAGCCAGTGAAAAATGTATGATCTGGATGATTTAAAGGGGTCACATCTGTCTTTTACAGCAATATTTTTTAGGATCATCTGGGGATAAAAGAAAGAAGTGACTATCTATCAGAAAGAAAAACCTCAACTCTATGTTTATTCCCAGATGGAGTCCAAAATGACCGCATGAGCAAAAGCAGGATGTGTGTCTCTGTTCTATCCTAGATTCCCTCATCCTGTCATGTCCTTTTGCATCTACTCCACACCTCAAAAACCTGCTCCTGTGTCTGAAATTCACCCTGCAGAATAGAATAAATGAAACAACTTTACACATAGTTTACTTGGGTGGCCAGAGGGCATGGGGATAGGCAGAGTTGAATTTTATCTTGGAGCACGTCAAACCCAAAAGACTGAACTTTCTAAAACATTGGTAAGCAACTTTCCAGCAACCACCCAATCTTTGGAAGTTTTGGGGTGGGGCAAGTTCAAGAACACCTTTTAGAGTTTCACTGATGTAAACTGGGCAAAAGGAGGAAGACGACAGTGCTGTGGCGGAGAGTACGAAGAGGAAGAAGCTGGGGATTGCAAGTCATTTTGGGAAGAGCCTACCCTTCACAGAAGTTTAAGTGATGTTAGTCTGCACCCCCCATAGCATTTCTTCCCTGGCTTATTTTATAATCCATCCAGATCAGAATTTTTTTTAATGGTTGTCCTCCACCAGACACGTTTTAAATGTTTACCCTTTTAAAGATTGTGATGTTTGTTTTTAATTTACACTTATGAATATTCTATCATAATTTATGTGAAACTGACAGAAGCTAAGAGGGTTTTTTAGATAGCTATTGGAAACCATGAACAACGTACAGTCCCAAGGTGTCAGTGCGGCAGCAGGGCTAACTCTATGACCTTACTGCTAATACTATGTATCTATTCTATTTGGAAAACCTTATGGGAGGAAATACACTCCATTTTTCCATAGAAGAAATTAAACACTAGTGCATTAATAGATTGCATACAGGAGTTCAATGCCTGCACTGTAGTTCCACCACATATTAACGGGTGATTCCATTCTCTGAGCAAAGGAGACTGCAGACAGAGATTTCTTCCTCTATGGTCAAACATCCCCTACCTGAGGCACCAGGATCTTTTTCAGCACTTGAGTCCAGAAACAGCAAATTCAATCTAGCTGTGGCAGGCTGAGGGCGAACTGGAATGCCAACTCCAGACTGGGATTCCAAACCACGAGCCCCTGGAAATAAAGCTTGGACTTGGAGAAATGACACTAACCTCAAGCCAAGAAATCTCACCCAGTTTTTTCAAAAGCTTCAGTGCACAGTGAATACTGATAACCATTAACATCACGACTCTTTGTCTAAAACAGATCAAACAAGTGTTCAATGTAGGGTGCCGTAATAAAGAAAATGGCGTGCTCGTTTCTGGATCCTCCGTCTTTGAGCTGTTTTGGTTGTCAACCAGACCTCAAAATGGAGCAGCAACTTTCTGAGGTCTGGTGTGCTAAGATGGTTTTTATCTCATTGACCCACATGTCTTGTCAATTACTAGTTGACAGGGGAATGGTTTTTCTATCTGCATGGGTGCCACGTAAGCAGGTTCCATTGTTGTTTCAATAGATGTAGCTTGCAATGTCTTGTTGGGACAAAAGTACTATTTAAAGTCAGGAGGAATGCATTTGAATGATGATGGTAGTAGAGAGGATATTGATGGTGAAGATGATATCTATTTGTTGAGTGTTTAGTCCGTGTGCCAAGAGCCATGCTGAGCTTTGCAATATATTATTTTAATTAATCGAACATTCTGAAAGTTGATCTTATATACTTTTTTCTTCCCTCTATTAACGCTAACACTCAACTTCTGAAGCCAAGAGGGATATCATATCAAGTCCTCATCTGTTCTCTCTCTCACAGGCCTTAATGAATGATTTCCTTTCATTCAACTGGTGGACACAAGTTACAACCAGTGGCAGTGCCAATTAATTTGCAGAATCACCTGGCCAGTGAAAGAACTAGCAAAATTAAAATGGTAAATATTTCACACTTAACAAACAAGGTAATGAATTACCCAGTCATGTCTCTGTTTCACTACTCTATGGAAACTTGCCAGGCAGTGATAAGCTTCATATATAATCTTTTATTTTGGCATTTAATATTCTTGACTGCTTGTTTAAGGGAATAATATTGCCTGAAGTTAAGAGATGGAGTATATCATCATTGAATAAATTCTAGCTTAATCTTGTAGAGTTGTTGGTATATTTTCAATTCATGATTATTGTTTATTTCTATTCCATTCAAATTCTTTATTTATTAGTAACATTCATATTTACTGAGTACTTAATTTATGCTTGACACTGTATACTTCATATATGATATCTCTTTGGACCCCACAAAACCCCTATCCTGAGGGTATTAATGTATTATCTTCTCCATTTGACAGATGACAACAAAGGAGATTTAATCACTTAGTAGGATACATCCAGCAAACAAGAGGGCTGGGATGGGAACTCAGGCTCTAGCTGGCTTCCCAGCTCTAGTCTGGATCTGAAGATCTATCTTATCTACCTTACTCAGCTACCCCATCACTCTAAGTGTGTTTCTGTGCACATACTAGGTCAGTGTGTCTGAGGTCTCGTATTTTCCTGTTTCGTATTTTCCTGTTCTTAAGCATAACTTACAACTGTAAGCACAGAAAGGAAGAGACCGTGCATGACACACCCGGGGAAGTGTGTGCTTCAGGACCCATGGTAATGCTAGCTGGCATCAACACACTTCTTCCCTTTCTAGTTCCAGCAAAGACTCGCCAGTGGATGGGAGGTTAGGTAGCTTCAGGCTGCCCTAGGCCACCCCCCACTCCCATTCTTACTTCAACCTGAGAGAGTCAGTGCTTATGTATTACAGGTCCAAACAAGATATCATTTTGGGGGGGAGGTGTGGGGGACAGAGGGAGGGGAAATGAGCCCTTTATTTATAAGGTAGGAAAGAAGTTTTAAAACTCTTGGTGTTGAGAATGATATAGTAGCTCTTCTAAGCACCTCTTATTCCAAAGAAATTTCCCTGTTGTTCTGGTGTAGCTCTCTCACGTTTTCCAATTACCCCAAAAGCTTCACAGAAGGAGGCTCAAGCCAGCCATTCCTCCTAAATACGTGTACGCGTTTATTTTGATAAGTTCACCTCCCACCGTAGAGAATTTACAAGGCCGACAGCTCTGAAATGTCCTAGTAAAGCTACTACGAAGTGCAACACACCCCATAAATGCCAGTGTACCCCCTGTGCTGGTATATCTCTCTGTAGCGTTAATTAAGCACATATGCTTGTCATTCAGGAATAAGATTTCATATCTGCGAATCAATGTAATTAAATCCTTAAGTCATAAGTGGATGACAATGCTTTTGAACCACTCTTTCCCAGGTTTCCAATGAAACATTAATGAATTCTGCGATTGCACACACTACTTATTTAAATTCTGAAACCTGTTTGACAATATGCCACATTTTGTATACCAAAGTGATGTTTGAACTCATTATCATTAGACTAGGTATTTGGAATTACATTTTTTTATTTTGCACAGTGCAGAATGGTTGGTAGTATTTAGCTAAACTTTCTTACTCACTACTTGTGATGAATAACAGGCATTAACAAGATGGGCTTTCAAGGTAATGTTCATCTGCTGTGACAATAGAATAGATTAAATTTAATTGCTTCATGGGAAGGTTGACCCAGGGACTTGTTTCCATTCGCGTATGGCTCTAACTACCTAAGCTAACTGGGCACCTGGGTATTAGTAACCCACTGCTTTTGCTTTTGCTGGTTTGGACTTTTAAAAATGAGTTGTCAGCTTATTCTTTTTATGACTATCACACGCTTTAAAAATAAGACACTATGTATCTACGTTCTTAAACATAGACCAGTTTTGCTAAAGGAGGAAACGAATCAACCATCTAAAGAAGAACACCATTCTCTCAACTACCACAACAACAGAAAAATAATATTTATGGATCACCTATAAGAAACACCCAAGACTGTGTTTCCTTCTCTCTATGGGACTGGAAAGTACAAGGCAGAGATCTGCCATATTTGATTCTCTCTGATGCCGTCACTCACAATGTTGGCATGGTCCTCTAAATGGGAAAACACCAAAAAAGGCAAACAGTTTCCTTGAAGGATACAAACAACCATGTGTATTTCTACAGCTGGATGAATTAATTCTCATTCATATTTTTCATGAAAAAGGCAATCCCAGTGAAGCAGAGTATCTCACCCACTGAACCCACGCATGGGGCATCGAGGTGGATACAACTTTAAGTCACTACTGTTAGTGGATGTTGGTGAGACGGGAAAGGGAGAGGGAGGAGAATGAAATTGGAGATTAGGAAGTAACAGAAGAAGAGGAATGAAAACCAGGCTTCTGTAACTTTTGATCATTCTTAAACTCAGCAGGATCCACAATTATAAAGGGAAGCAAATCTTGTGGAAATGTGAGGGTGACACGTCTGGACTACACACTGAGTAATTTCCCGTGGAACAAAAAAAGTAAAGGTTTATTTTACTATGAAATAATGTACTCCACTTGGCTGACTTGCCAGCAAAGCAAAAGAAAAACGACAAAAATCCTGTTTGCTCTGGGAGTCAGATATTGGGGAAGTTTTCGAAGCAGAAAAGGAATCTGGGTCTAGTGGCCCTTAAGAAACCATCTTCTCGTGGTATAAAGAGGTCCGAGCCAGTGAGCTCAGAACAAACAGTTAACTTTCCCTCAAAGCCCTCAGCCTCAAGCAGTTCGTTGAAGCCACATTAAGAGGGCAAACGTACTGGTGGACAGAATTCACTTAATAATAGTGGGAGACAGACATCAATTCTACGTGGTGTGATTTTAAGGGCCCCAAAAGGAAGATCCCCCCCCTTCAATATATTTCCTCTAAGCTAGGCTCTTCCGGGGTATAAATTCCCATCCATCGATGACTTGTTGCTTGAAGAGAAATCCTTTGTTTTCTCTAGAAGCCTCACCTTAAAGCAACAATGCCTAGGAGGGAAACACAGCAACAGGGCCTATATTTCAGTTAGCTGACAAGATTGTCTTGCAACATGAAAATCGGCTGAATGCGGCCCCGTGAGAAAATGTGATCCCAGAAATTTTGCCAAGACGGGGAGGAGGACATATCCAAAGCAGAAGCAGAAGGTTCTAACTAAAGAAGCCTGGATTGGAATCGACATCATTAGCTGGTGAAAGAGTGAGCAGATTAAAACGGGGCTACCTTCTAACTTGTATGTATGGCTCCAAGCATCACCTCTGACTCCCGTCTCTAGATGTGTCTCACGGCCTCGGCAGTGACGCTTCAATGAAATACTTACACGGCTTCCTCTCCTGACAGTTCATCATAGACTTGTTATAAAAGTGCAACTTGGCCACTCCACCCTCTTCCAGTTGTATGTCTGGACCAGAGCACAGGACGTGCCTGGAAGTACTGGGCATTTGAAAAATTTCTGGAATTCTCTTCAGGCCACAAACAATGTGAAGACTCCATGCCTCTGGAAAAGAGGAGGTACCTGGAAGGAATGCATGGGATGTGTGTGCACCAGAGATGAGACTCATAAGATGAAAGAGGGAACGGGGCACATGTGAACCAGAGACCTACGTTGTTCATTTTTTGTGTGAAGCCTCAGTACTCGGTCTTCACAGGAATCCAGAGAGGACTGCCGAGGCCGAGTCTAGAAATCATGTGTAGCCCCAAACTACTCCTGAATGGATGTCTGTTTATAGCTGCCTCTTTACTGAGCAATGAAGAACACTCCTCTCCCTATACTAGGAGTAAGAGTAATAGGAAGATATACTCAGTGGGTAAAGAAAGAGATAAAGGTTTATTAATCAAAGAGGGAAGTTGACTCATTAACTGTCGCTGATTGTTGTAGTGACACTGTTCTTTTGGACACATGGAACTTAGAATAAAGGCTTTGAATTGCTTTCTCAGTGGTAAGGGTGAGTTTTCTATGAACCATCCATACTCTGATTATAAAGGGAATTGAGTACAGTTTTATTCTATGCAAGTCTATTGTCTGGGGTTAGAAATAGAATGAAACTTTGTAAATACGCAGCTAAAGATACCATTGAGGGGTCAAGCCGGCGACCTTGGCCTCATTAGCACGGTGCTTTAATCAACTGAGGTGACTGGCGTCCTGCAAAGAAATAGGAAATTAAATTCACGGGTACCTTCCTTTCTTTAGCATTAATAAAGGTCTGTGCAAGCTGGAATGAGAGGGATTCCAGCATTGCCACTACCGACTGTGTGACATTGGGCATATGCCGCACCTCTGGCTCTGTTTCAATATCAGTAACATATTGATGTTATTTTTTAGCCTCCTCTGAGATATAGAGAGACAGAGAAGAGAAGAGTTGTGGGGGGGGGAGGAAGGAGTAGATTCTAAAACATACACCTTACATTTTTAGAAGAATGTATTATGTAAATTCCATTACTATCACCGTTATTTTAACTGTTATCACCGGTGATTCACCTAAATGGTAAATTTTCTGAAATCTTTCTGAAAAACTGAAAATATTCCCAAATTCCTGAAACTCACAGGAATGAAAACAAATTGGTTAGCAAATTTTCTACTTAAACATACTGAAGGGAAAATTGCAAAAAAAGGATGGTTTGAGTTTGTTTTCTTCTTCAGTTGTGTTGCAAATAGTTCCCCCAATGAAACCTTGGAATTTCCTCCAGTCTGTTCCCCATTACCTCTGTGGGAAAATTGTGAAAAATCAATCTGTTTTCTGCATAACCATATTACATCCCATTATTTGAGGAATGTCAAATGCAAACCCCAACGACCGACAATATCAATCTTTTCCCTCTCTTTTCCAAGTTTAATTTCAGCAGTAGTTATGAAAAAGAAAGGAACGTGCATGCAGAATATCATTATACCCCAGGCGATTGCAAATTTTAATAAGAATTTATATAAAACAGGAGGGTGTATTCTCTTTATAGTTGATTATATCCTTGACCTTGGGAGTCATGTGCATTTCCTATGACTGCGATGCGTTTTAGAAGTCAATGAAGAATGGAGGCTACGGCAAGCAGAACCCAATGTCTTCCCTCTAATTGGCAATACAAACTTAGACAATGCCAGGCCAAGGCTGGAATCTTTGGAAGGAAGAAAAAAAGAAGATTCCAGAGAATGTGATGTCCTGCTTTGATGATATTTGGTGTGATTCCATAAAATAGTTAGGGCTTAGGAATCAATCATGCCTTTTTTTTTTTTGTAACACCTTTATTGGAGTATAATTGCTTTACAATGGTGTGTTAGTTTCTGCTTTATAACAAAGTGACTCAGCTATACGTATACATATATCCCCATATCTCCTCCCTTTTGCGTCTCCCTCCCACCCTCCCTATCCCACCCCTCTAGGTGGTCACAAAGCACCGAGCTGATCTCCCTGTGCTATGCGGCTGCTTCCCACGAATGGATAAAGATGCGGCACATATATACAATGGAATATTACTCGGCCATAAATCATGCCTTATTTTTAACATCTCTTTATGCTTAATTTCATATATCTATATATGAATATATAGATTTTGGGCAAAACAAAAATCGAGATTTCTTTTGAATTTAAACAGAGATGATTAAATGCTTTCTAATACAGCCTACCAGCATGGAAGGTGACTTGGTGACTCTGTTTTAACGAATCTTTTATTGCAACAATGGAGCTTGTTTTTTTTTTTTGATAAGTTTTTTTTTTTTAAGATAAGCTTTAAAAGAAAATCTAATTTTTAGTTTTTATATAACTGTTATTCAGTATCTTTTACTTACATATATTTTATTAGTTGTATTTTACATTTTTCTAAGAAAATAGGAAAGCTGAAACTACAACAGTGCTTGGGAAGCATGGGACAAGAAAAGAAGAAAAAGAATCTCCCTTTCTTTCAATCATAGTACATCCGTCACAACTTATCTCCCTTGAAGTTAATCTTTTCACCCAGTCGTTTTTCTTTCTCAACATCCCTTATCCCATTCTTAATTGTTTCTACAAAAAAGAGTCAAAGCCTGTTGGGACTATTATTATCTTTCACACCAGTCTGGAATCGTTTCATATATTCTTTTATGGTGGTCATGAGGGAAGAAGGCTGTAACTTCCAGAAGAGAGAAAAGGACTTGGTGGTTGAGTTTTTGATATAGAAAGTCTACATTCAGGCATGGTTCTGCTTCCTTCTATATTAAAACAATGACTTTGAGATTCTTGTGAGATAATGCATGTGAAAATTTTCTTCAAAATACAGGTTTTTATACAACTCCTAACGATGGGTAAACTGGATGGCACTGAACTAGGTGTTAGAATGCCTTAGTCTGCATCCTAGATCATTCATAAGCCCTTTATATGCGTGGGCAAGTCACTGTACCTCTCTGATTCCCTGTTTCTGGATCTGTAAGATGGAGGTGATAATCATACTTCCCAAAGAGTGTCATTGTGAGCATTAAAACAGATCATGTGTTTGTAAGAACTTAGTGTTCTGCCACATGGTAAGAGTCCAATAAATGTTAGATGAAAATAATTGTACCCTTGCACCAAGAGTGGTTTAGGAGAGCTATAAGGCCGAGTCTTGCCTTCGTTCAACTAACACTCTGAATTCCAATGTCAGGAGAGGTATGCATAGAGGAAACCATTCAGAAGAGAATACAAAGTCTACTATTGATCATCAACCATTTTACCAAGTTTAGTTGTGATAATAACCACGGGAAGCAAGAACCTCGACTTGATGACTCTCAGAGACCCTTAGACTCTTTGCAAGTAAAATTGTCCTCATTCCATTTACATTAGGTAAGAGAAAAATGCCTTTCTAAATCCATGGTATTTTCTTTCCATTAAAGAGAATTCTTTCAGATAACGCTGAAAAGGTCTTCAGCAATGGACTTCAATAACTTTAGATTGGAAAAAAAAAAAGTCTTTGCTTTGCCCCTTCAGCCCTTCCCCATCCCACAAACTGAAGAAGAATAGAGACCTTTCCAGTTGTGGTGGGGACAGTGGTTTTGGTGGTTGATGAGTGGAATCTGAGACCTGTCGTAAACCTCCATCATCACGCAGCTGTGGGAGGCATCACCCACTCCCACGAGCACATGGGCTTTCTAAATAATCTTTCCACCAGCCTGAGACCTGAGCACAAAGGGAGCTTTTCTTCACTTAGTCTAAGGGAGTCACTGTTCTTGGGTTAGAGTGTTGGACCAGATTAACCAGCAGGATCCCCAGGTGCCAAACCATGCAGAAGCAGCATGAATGGCCAACAGGAAAGTTTGATTCTCTGTTCCTGTAAGCACCATTTCTTTCTGAAATCCACTTCTGTAAATTACACTAAGTATGAACCTCTCTGCTGAGACACAACCATGGAGCATGTCCACAAATTGGTCCATGCATGGCTATGGATGTGTCCTTTGTATCAGTGCTTCGTCATGAGGTTAAGCCTTTGACTCCTTCACTTTCTTAGTGTTTCATTTTACCTTCCTGTGCAACACTACCCCGTGTTGCTACCCCGTCACTTTTTTCCCTCTACCTCTCTCTCCTTTCCTTCTTTTTTTTTTCTTCTAGATCATGTAAAATGGTAAAAATAAAACAAAAGAAAAACACGTTTGCCCCTATTTTCAAGTAGGAAGGAGACTAGCCTCAAGACAGGGAGACTCCCTTACAGCCAAGATGACTGACAAATTCTTGTGGCTTTCTTCAAAAGTCAAACCAAAATCTAACCAGCAGCCAGGCTTAGTTCTGGCAACTCTGCTTTGCCTGGAAATGAGCGCAATCATATCCTAATAGCTATTTGGATAATTGTTCATGTGAGCGATCTGCCAACTAATGTTGGAAACAAGTCCTTATTACAAATATATCATGTAGTCTAATCTGGAATATATTAAAATGTTATTTCTGTAGCTGCCTATTTCCAAACTGAAATAATAACTAAACCGTTTATCACATTTGTTTTTAAGGAGAAGAACTTTTAAAGTACAATAGTAATATATAAATATGTGACTATATAGTTACATTTGAAATTATACTTGAAATTAAAAAGTACTCTGTCTAAACTTGATATTTTATTCATAACTCCTGTCTTCTGAATATCAGTCTAAAATACAATTCGATCTTATTTTTTTAATGCATGAATGTATCGTTAATGATTACATATGATCATTGATTCATTTTAACCTCTCACTGGAAATAAACTAAAAGGCTGCATGGATTCCAGATACCTGTGGATGGAGATGCCTCGTCCCAGTCAATGATAGGGAGATAAATAAGCTACTTCTTAAAAACCTGGAACTGGAAGGGAATCAAAAGTAAAATTCCCCCAAATTAAAATTATTCCAGAGGGCGGAGTCAAGATGGTGGATTAGAAGGACGCAGAATTCGTGTCTCCACACAACTAGGGCACCTACCAGGCACCAGTGGGGGACCATGGACACCTAAGGGGACGGGAGGAACCCCCAGCGATCAGCTTGTGGGATCTTGGTTCCTAGGATGGAGGTTGGGCCCGAGCTCCTGTGCTGGGACCTCTGAGTCCAAACCACTGGACTGACAGAGAATCTCAGACCGCAGGGAATATTCATTGGAATGAGGTCCGCAGAGGTCCTAATCTCAGCACCAAGACCTGGATCCATCCAACTGCCTGCAAACTCCAGTGCTGGAGGCCTCAGGCCAAACAACAGTAAGAAGGGATACAGCCCCACCCATCAAAAAACAAAAAAATGAAATGACAAAAAAATACGTTACAGACAAAGGAGCAAGGCAAAAACCTACAAGACCAAATAAATGAAGACAAACTAGGCAACCTACCTGAAGAAGTATTCAGAGTGATGATACTAAAGATGATCCAAAATCTCAGAAACACAATGCAGAAAATACAAGAAACGTTTAACAAGGACCTAGAAGAACTAAAGAGCAAACACACAGTGATGAACAACACAATCACTGAAATTAAAAATACTCTAGAAGGAATCAATAGCAGAATAACTGAGGCAGAAGAACGGATAAGTGAGCTGGAAGATAAAATGGTGGAAATAACGGCCAGGGAGCAGAATAAAGAAAAAAGAATGAAAAGAATTGAGGACAGTCTTAGAGACCTCTGGGACAACATTAAATGCACCATCATTCAACTTATAGGGGTCCCAGAAGAAGAAGAGAAAAAGAAAGGGTCTGAGAAAATATTTGAAGAGATTATAGTCGAAAACTTCCCTAACATGGGAAAGGAAATAGTTAATCAAGTCCAGGAAGTGCAGAGAGTCCCACAGAGTATAAACCCAAAGAGAAACATGCTGAGACACATAGTAATCACACTATCAAAAATTAAATACAAAGAAAAGATATTAAAAGCAGCAAGGGAAAAGCAACAAAAAACATACAAGGGAATCACCAGAAGGTTAACAGCAGATCTTTCAGCAGAAACTCTGCAAGCCAGAAGGGAGTGGCAGGACATATTTAAAGTGATGAAAGGGAAAAACCTACCACCAAGATTACTCTACCCAGCAAGGATCTCATTCAGATTCGGCGGACAAATTAAAACCTTTACAGGGCTTCCCTGGTGGCACAGTGGTTGGGAGTCCGCCTGCCGATGCAGGGGACGCGGGTTTGTGCCCCGGTCTGGGAAGATCCCACATGCCGCAGAGCGGCTGGGCCCATGGGCCATGGCCACTGGGCCTGCGAGTCCGGAGGCTGTGCTCCGCAACAGGAGGGGCCACAGCAGTGAGAGGCCCGCGTACGGGGAAAAAAAAAAAAAAAAAAAAAACCTTTACAGACAAGCAAAAGCTCAGAGAATTCAGTACCACCAAACCAGCTTTACAACAAATGCTAAAGGAACTTCTCTAGGCAGCAAACACAAGAGAAGGAAAAGACCTACAATAACAAACCCAAAACAATTACGAAAATGGTCATAGGAACATACATATTGATTATTACCTTAAATGTAAATGGATTAAATGCTCCAACCAAAAGACACAGACTGCCTGAATGGATACAAAAACAAGACCTGTATATATGCTGTCTACAAGAGACCCACTTCAGACCTAGGGACACATACAGACTGAAAGTGAGGGGATGGAAAAAGATATTCCATGCAAATGGAAATAAAAAGAAAGCTGGAGTAGCAATTCTCATATCAGACAAAATAGACTTTAAAATAAAGACTATTACAAGAGACAAAGAAGGACACTACATAATGATCAAGGGATCGATCCAAGAAGAAGATATAACATTTGTAAATATCTATGCACCCAACATAGGGGCACCTCAATACATAAGGCAAATGCTAACAGCCATAAAAGGGGAAACTGACAGTAACACAATAATAGTAGGGGACTTTAACACCCCAATTTCACCAGTGGACAGATCATGCAAAATGAAAATAAATAAGGAAACACAAGCTTTAAATGACACATTAAACAAGATGGACTTAACTGATACTTACAGGACATTCCATTCAAAAACAAGAGAATACACTTTCTTCTCAAGTGCTCCTGGAACATTCTCTAGGGTAGATCATATCTTGGGTCACAAATCAAGCCTTGATAAATTTAAGAAAATTGAAATCGTATCAAGTATCTTTTCTGATCACAACACTATGAGACTAGATATGAATTACAGGAAAAAAAGGTAAAAAATACAAACACATGGAGGCTAAACAATATGGTACTAAATAACCAAGAAATAATTGAAGAAATCAAAGAGGAAATCAAAAAATACCTAGAAACAAATGACAATGAAAACACGACGACCCAAAACGTATAGGATGCAGCAGAAGCAGTTCTAAGAAGGAAGTTTATAACAATACAATCATACCTCAAGAAACAAGAAACATCTCAAATAAACAGCCTAACCTTACACCTAAAACAATTAGAGAAAGAAGAACAAAAAACCCCCAAAGTTAGCAGAAGGAAAGAAATCATAAAGATCAGATCAGAAACAAATGAAAAACAAATGAAGAAAACAATAGCAAAGATCAATAACACTAAAGATGGTTCTTTGAGAAGATAAACAAAATTGATAAACCATTAGCCAGACTCATCAAGAAAAAGAGGGAGAAGACTCAAATCAATAGAATTAGAAATGAAAAAGGAGAAGTAACAATGGACACTGCAGAAATACAAAGGATCATGAGAGATTACTACAAGCAACTATATGCCAATAATATGGACAACAGGGAAGAAATGGACAAATTCTTAGAAATGCACAACCTTCCGAGACTGATCCAGGAAGAAACAGAAAATATAAACAGACCAATCACAAGCACTGAAATTAAAACTATGCTTAAAAATCTTCCAACAAACAAAGCCCAGGACCAGATGGCTTCACAGGCGAATTCTATCAGCCATTTAGAGAAGAGCTAACACCTACCTTTTTCAATCTCTTCCAAAATATAGCAGAGGGAGGAACATTCCCACACTCATTCTACAAGGCCACCAACATCCTGACACCAAAATCAAAGATGTCACTAAAAAAGAAAACTACAGGCCAATATCACTGATGAATATAGATGCAAAAATCCTCAATAAACGACTAGCAAACAGCACTTTAAAAGGATCATATACCATGATCAAGTTGGGTTTATCCAAGGAATGCAAAGATTCTTCAGTATACACAAATCAATCAATGAGATACATCATATTAACAAAGTGAAAGATAAAAGCCATATGATCATCTCAATAGATGTAGAAAAAGCTTTTGACAAAATTCAGCATGCATTTATGATAAAAACTCTCAAGAAAGAAGGCATAGAGGCAACCTACCTCAACATAATAAAGGCCATTTATGACAAACTCACAGCTAACATCGTTCTCAATGGTGAAAAACTGAAACCATTTCCTCCAAGATCAGGAACAAGACAAGCATGTCCACTCTCACCACTATTATTGAACATAGTTTTAGAAGTTTTAGCCACAGCAGTCAGAGAAGAAAAAGAAATAAAAGGAATCCAAATCTGAAAAGAAGAAGTAAAATTGTCACTGTTTGCAGATGACATGATACTATACATAGAGAATCCTAAAGATGCTACCAGAAAACAACTAGAGCTAATCAATGAATTTGGTACAGTAGCAGGATACAAAATTAATGTACAGAAATCTCTTGCATTCCTATACACTAATGATGAAAATTCTGAAAGAGAAATTAAGGGAACACTCCCATTTACCATTGCAACAAGAAAAATAAAATACCTAGGAATAAACCTACCTAGGGAGACAAGAAACCCATATGCAGAAAAGTATAAGCCACTGATGAAAGAATACAAACAGGTGGAGAGATATAGCATATTCTTGGATTGGAAGAATCAACATTGCGAAAATGACTCTACTACCCAAAGCAATCTACTGATTCAGTGCAATCCCTATCAAACTACCAATGGCATTTTTCACACAACTAGAACAAAAAAATTCACAATTTGTATGGAAACACCAATGACCCTGAATAGCCAAAACAATCTTGAGAAAGAAAAATGGAGCTGGAGGAATCTGGCTCCCTGACTTCAGACTACACTACAAAGCTACAGTAATCAAGACAGTATGGTACTGGCACAAAAACAGAAACATAGATTGATGGAACAGGATAGAAAGCCCAGAGATAAACCCACGTACACATGGTCAACTTATCTTTGATAAAGGAGGCAAGAGTATACAACGGAGAAAAGACAGCCTCTTCACTAAGTGGTGCTGGGAAAACTGGACAGGTACATGTAAAAGTATGAGGTTAGATCACTCCCTAACACCATACACAAAAATAAGCTCAAAATGGATTAAAGACCTAAATGTAAGGCCAGAAACTATCAAACTCTTAGAGGAAAACATAGGCAGAACACTCATGACATAAATCAAAACAAGATCCTTTTTGACTCACCTCCTAGAGAAATGGAAATAAAAGCAAGAATAAACAAATGGGACCTAATGAAACTTAAAAGCTTTTGCACAGCAAAGGAAACCATAAACAAGACCAAAAGACAACCCTCTGAATGGGAGAGAATATTTGCAAACGAAGCAACCGACAAAGTATTAATCTCCAAAATTTACAAGCAGCTTATGCAGCTCAATAACAAAAAAACAAACAACCCAATCCAAAAATGGGCAGAAGACCTAAATAGACATTTCTCCAAAGAAGATATACAGATTGCCAACAAACACATGAAAGGATGCTCAATATCAGTAAACATTAGAGAAATGCAAATCAAAACCACAATGAGGTATCACCTCACACCAGTCAGAATGGCCATCATCAAAAAATCTATAAACAATAAATGCTGCAGAGGGTGTGGAGAAAAGGGAACCCTCCTGCATTGTTGGTGGGAATGTAAATTGATACAGCCACTATGGAGAACAGTATGGAGGTTCCTTAAAAAACCAAACATAGAACTACCATATGACCCAGAAATTCCATTAGTGGGCATATACCCTGAGAAAACCATAATTCAAAAAGGGTCATGTACCACAATGTTCACTGTGGCACTATATACAATAGCCACGACATGGAAGCAACCTAAGTGTCCATCAACAGATGAATGGATAAAGAAGCTGTGGCACATATATACAATGGAATGTTATTCAGCCATAAGAAGAAACGAAATTGAGTTATTTGTAGTGAGGTGGATGGACCTAGAGTCTGTCACACAGAGTGAAGTAAGTCAGAAAGAGAAAGACAAGTACCATATGTTAACACATATATATGGAATTTAAGAAAAAAAAATGTCATGAAGAACCTAGGGGTAAGACAGGAATAAAAACATAGACCTACTAGAGAACGGACTTGAGGATATGGGGAGGGGGAAGGGTGAGCTGTGACAAAGCGAGAGAGAGGCATGGACATATATACACTACCAAACGTAAGGTAGATAGCTAGTGGGAAGCAGCCACATAGCACAGGGAGATCAGCTCGGTGCTTTGTGACCACCTAGAAGGGTGGGATAGGGAGGGGGGGAGGGAGGGAGACGCAAGAGGGAAGAGATATGGGAACATACGTATATGTATAACTGATTCACTTTGTTATAAAGCAGAAACTAACATACCATTGTAAAACAATTATACCCCAATAAAGATGTTAAAAAAAAAAGAGGGGGGAGTGGTTATCTCCCCTGCTTCTTGACATAATCAGGGAGAGCAAGTACTCCTGATTACTGTCATCTTAGGAGAATAAATGATAAGTGAGCAGCTCCCAATAGAATAATGAAGAAAAATACAACTTTGGTAAACAGAGCCAGAAAGAAAATGAACCCCATGGCTCAATTCTAATGTAGAAACTAAATTTGTTCTACAGCCCTCAAGTACCAGAAATGACTCTTGTGATTTTCCGTATCAAAATCACAGCTCCTCTTGATAGGATGACAGTAAATGGTATCCAGCTACCTTTCTAGAATAATATAAGAACCCCGGAGTCAGACGTCCTACAGAAAGCTTTGGGAAAGGACCAGTAGTTTGGGGTCCATGATGGGAATCTTTGAGAAGGAAAATCCAAAGCCCATGGTTCTTGGTCTTCAGTGACCCCTGCATTCATGAATGACTCCATCAGAACTCTCCTCACCGCCAAAATGCTTCATGGAAGGTGTAAGGTACATATGCCCCTGTCACTTGCAGAATCTACCATCCTGCCCCTTCCTCCCTTCTTGGAGTCTACTACCCAGGTCAAGCCACCTCCAGGACTACCCTCATGCTGTCTCTTTTGACCACTAACTCACATTGGTCCAGCTCATTTGTCCTAGACTCCAAATAAAATCCTAGGCTTGAAGATGTGTTCCAGGTGCCTGTTAACTTTTCTTTTTAAAAACACAAAGCTGTTAAAACATGAGTGAGTCAGGAGACTCAAGCAGGAATATAAAAGCTAAGTATTCAGATCCGTGGAAAGGAAAAAGAAAACAACTGCTTTTAAAAATGCTTTCAAGTCTGTGACAACAGAAGGAAACATAATTTAATATTTCAAGAGTAAATCCTGTCACACTTTGTAAAATCTATTGAAATGTATCAGCAGCAACGATATGTACGCACATAGGCTTCATAGGGCCTGTGTCTGTTTTCTAGAAACGAAGCATAAGTTCTGTTCCATAAAACTGGGAGGAGGAAGCTGTCTACTGAGACTGGATCGCTACCTGGTCACCCCTACTGAGCTCTCAGAGTTCAGCTTTGATGATACTTGCTGTGTAACATCTTCCATTAACCCCACACCATAGTTGCGGCAGGCGTGTGGGATCTAGTTCCCGGAGCAGGGACGGAACCCAGGCCCCATGCGTTGAGAGTGAAGAGCCTTATGCACTGTGCCACCAGGGAAGTCTTTAGGTATACCTATTTCTAGTGTCATTGTGAGAACAGGGACCTTTTCTTATTATTAGTTTTGTGCTCTCAATGTTTAGAGCAGTTCTTTTTTCATAGATAAATTCCAAATTTATAGATAGATAAATGAATGAACGAGGAAAAGTATATTCAAATAACACACATGCATAACTACAGTCTATGAGAACAAACCCAGCACTTGCCCAGTTTCTGAGAGTCTCAGTTTAACTCAGTTGAACTAATGTGTTTTAAACACTTCCTAGGCACAAGCCGTTGGGCAAAGATCATGAGCGATACACGAAGATGAACCAGACTCAGGGCCCTCAGTGTACCCATGGGGGTAGATCCAGATTTCGAACTAATGTTATGGCCGCTCAGCCCAGCGTTTTACTGTAGCTGCTCGCAGGTGTCCTGATTTCTGCAACAAGTGGCCTCAGCTCCCCCCAAGGACTTCTCCTCTGTGCACTGTGGGATGCCTGGTCACTTGCTCCGTCAGTGGGACTCACGGGCAAACCAAAGTGCACGTCAACGCCCCTCGTGGCGACTCTTAACAAACAGGAGATAAAGCCAGTAGACATTTCCCCCTTCTGCCTCTTGGGTGCTCACCTCATTCTACATAGCTGCTCAGAGGTTTCACCCCAAACACCGAGTCCAGCTGCGCACACTGGCACCGGCTTTCTCCCCTTCCCATTTCGCTCCTCCTGTCTCTCGCGTCTGTTTCTTTGGGACCCGTCCCAAAACGGACCACCCAGCACAAGCCCTAGTCTCCATCTCTGACACCATTTCAGCCACTAGAGAATAAATACAAGCAAAGAGATATGAAGAGAGGGATTATGCTCTAGCTGGAAACTCTTTGCAAAGGCTCCCTAACAGCTCTGAAAGTCTCATGGCTCCCACCCGCAGCATCAGTGGCCTGTGCGCTTTCCGGTACTAACCCTGAGCAGTGAGCCTGATTTAGTTAGAGATGTAAGTGACGATGCAGATAGTGTTTGTCTCTTCTCAGGAATTCTGGAAGTGGTGTTATCAGAAGTTTAGAATATTTGATGAGTTACTTAGGAACTTAATGAGCACTTTCTCCCCATTAGCAGATTAATTCATATCTGTCCTTTGTTTAAACTCTCCGAGTCCCCAAATTAGCAATAGTCCCAAAAGAACAAAAGAATGAAAGAAAGAAAAGGAGGAAGGAAGGAAGCAAGTAAGGGGGAGAGAAAGGGAGAAAGGAAAAGAGGGAGGGAAGACAAGGCAAGGAAGGAGAAGGACACTGTTTTTACTTTGTATTTCTTCTCTGTAGCTTTTAATATATTACTGGGTAAAATCTGAGCCTAGGTCTTAACCAGAAAATTGAAAGGAAGTTCCTCATTAAATGAGGTGATCGTCTACAAACTAGTTGTTGATTATTCAAATTCGAAATAATTCAAAAAAATAATATCACATCTATCTTCACCTACAAAACTCAGACGACGTTCCACTTCCCTTCCCTTGCGTTGGCATAGTCTGCTTATGTTAGTTCTAAGCAGGTGCCTGACACTGTTCACATATGAATACAGCAGAATACAGAATAAGAAGCGGCAGCTGGGCTTCCAGATTCCGCGTGGCATCATCACTGTGAGCGACCCCAATGCCAGTCAGTCGGCCTGATGAACCTTCTCAGCATTCTGGAGTCTCATTCCTGGAGAGTCTACTTCAGATGTCAATTAATTTCACAGCTCAATCAGTCCTTTTGGGTGGAATAAATACAGCACAAATGTCCCTGCCTTTGCCCTTTATTGAATTTCAAAACAAAATATGAACCCATACCTATTTTCGGAACACTTTGTTGGAAGACTCCTGGCCTTTATAAATATCTACCTAATATTGTGATTCTTTTTTGGACATGCTTCATCTTGCCTCTCTCTTTCACGGTAGGATTTACGCCTAAAGCAATGTTGGATCCCCCTTCTGCTCCCTAAACCACCCTGTGATCTAAAATGATGCCTTGCACTTAGCATGCATTAATAAATAATTCCAAAAAGAATGAATAAAGCAACCAATGAGTAACAAGTCAATAATATCTTGGAATAGTAAGATTGAGTATCAGGAGTTATCTACAGAAGCCCAGAAATGCCGCTGGGCTATGATCTCTTAGCAGCCTCACACACGTTGATATCCGTACTGTGAACACCAGCGACTCTACGTGCACTTCCACTAAGATGCTCTCTTTCAACTGAAGCATGCTCTGTATTCTGTAGATGTGCAGTGGTGGCCATATTTCAACTCTCCACCTTCACACCTCCCACTGGTGTCAACCTCTTTTCCCCATGATTTATGCCTTTTTTTATTGTTCTGCCTGGAGCCATGCCAGACCCTCAGATCAAACTCCCCAATCTCACCAAAGGCTTCTTGGGTGACGGGACGGAAATCAGACTTGGTAGAAAGGCCTGTGCTCATAATGTGGGAAAGGAAATGGCTTACTTGTCTCTATGGAAACATGCACACTCTCCAGTTGTTGCTGAATAAATGAAAGTTGTGTTCTTAATTCACAGATCTCAATTTCAAGCCAACCTAGCAGAATTCTCAGGACCACCACATTGAGAAATTCCTAAAAACACAGGAGTTTGTGGTTCATGATTGTAGCTGTAGAGAGAATGGGAGGGGATGGAATTTATTGTTTTATTTCTTGTTTGTTTCTCCATCCCACCCTCTAATCACACAACTCGGTAATAACGCCCTCTAGATGGTATCTGCAAAATAACCAGGAAGCACTCTATTCCTAAAAGTATGAAATTATTGATTACGACTGCTTCAAGATTCAGTTAATCCCTTTAAAAATTATTAGAAAACTTCATCAAACACAACATCGAGGACCAGACATTGAATATGTAGTATGTATTTCACCAAAGACACAGCCAGATACAAAGGATTTTTGTTTCAATGACCATGCTTAAATCCTCAATAAAGGTTTTTGAAGGATGGCTTATTTAAAATAATTCAATATTTATTCCCTACTGTTGAGCTCTGAAGGAAGTTGACAGTGACGTCGCAGAGATTGGCAAGTGCACTTCACAACCGGCGGGGGATCTTTTAGAAAATAGAGACCTCAGGACCTCACTCAAGACATAGTAAATCATTACGTCTAGCAGTTACTGGAACATACAGATTCTATATAGTGTGGTACTGTACTATATATAGCAGAGTATTTCAGACCCGCTTGGGAGGGGTTCTGCTGCTTCTTGGTTAGATGGCCTTGAGCAAATTATTTAACCTCTCTGTGCTTCATTTTTCTGACCTGTAAAATGATAATACTAAGAATCATTAAAGCTAAAACATTTGGGATAATAGTACCTAGCACAGAAAGTGCTAAACACCTATTTTCTTCATCACTACTTACTAGTTGTATAGTTGATTATACTTTGATTGTATATTTGATTAACTTTGTAGGTGATTAGATGCACTGCAAGGGTTTAAAAACTATGATCTAGACCTGCATTGTCCAATTACAGCCACTAGCCTTGGATGGTTACTGGGCACCTCAAATACGTTCAATGTGGTGAATAAATCAAATTTTGAATTTTATTTAACTTTAATTATTTTTAATTTGAAGTCTAGTACCTTGTTTCAGTTATTGGAAAAATTTTCAGTATGTTTATAACAGCTAGGGTATGTGAATATATTTTTCAACGGTATGTTTATGGAATATAAATACAGATCAAGTGTTTCCAAAGCAATTTTAGCATCTGAATTGAGGTGTAAGTGTAAAATACACACCATATTTTTGAAGACTTGGCACAAGAAAGAGAAAAGAAACCTTTAATTTTTATATTAATTGCATGTTGAAATGATAATATTTTGGATATATTGGACAAAATAAAGTATATCAATGAAGCTAATTTCACTTGTCTCTTTTTACATTTTTAGTACAATTGCTAGAATATTTGAAATCACTGTGTGACTTGCATTATATTTCTATCAGTCAGGGCTCACCTAGAGGATGCCAAAGGCTTATGGTTTGATGAATGAATTCCAAAGTCTGATAACCCATTTTTTCCAAAGCCAGAAATGGAAATCCACTGATAGACCCAAAGATTATTATATTCTGGAAAATAGGTTCAAAAACATAAGAGGAAGATGTACAAATCAAAAAGAAAATTGTGTGTGTGTGTGTGTAAATATGTGTGTGTGTGTAAATATGTGTGTATGTGTGTGTATAGGGGTAGAAGTATTCACTGAGAATTCAAAATGTTCTGCTGTCATAGGCAAAGCCAAAGGGTAAACTATTTACAGACCCACTTCAGTATCTGAGTAGAGTTTCTTAAAGCCAAGTGAACCAAAGTTTTTTTTTTTTTGTGGTACGCGGGCCTCTCACTGCTGTGGCTTCTCCCGTTGCAGAGCGCAGGCTCAGCGGCCATGGCTCATGGGCCCAGCCGCTCCGCGGCATGTGGGATCCTCCTGGACCGGGGCACAAACCCGTGTCCCCTGCATCGGCAGGCGGACTCCCAACCACTGCGCCATCAGGGAAGCCGGAACCAAAGCTTTTTTGCACTCCTTATGCAATGCATATAATCCTACCAAAAAGACTCTCATGTCCATTAACAGTACTTTCTCCTTTCTGAAAAATTCAGTGCAAACATTGATGTATGTCTCATTCTCTGTTCTTCTTTACTGTGCTTTGTCCCCAGAGACCCCACTGTAATATCAAGATCCCCCCAGGTTTCTACATAACAGTAGCTGTAGATTCTGAATATCTATTGTTGGGGAGACACACACTGTCTTCAAGCCTAGGGGTTAAGAGACTGAGCTCTAAGGTCAGGGTTTCAATCCTGCCTCTGTCATTTACTGACCCTGTGATTTTCAACAAGTTATGTAACTCTTCTATATCTCAATTTCTTCCCTTTTGAATGGTACTGATGATAATAGTATTTATCTCCTGGAGATGCTGTGATTAAATGACATAGTACCTATAAAATTCTTTCAACAGCATCTGGAAAAGAATAGGCACTCAATACATAAAAGCTATTATTTTTATAATTAAGCAATGCTTTCGACATAACTTGTATCATAACCATCACAACAGCAAGCATGGATATATGCCTTTAAAGAGGCAAGAAGGTGTGTAATCCACTCAGTTTATAACAGTGCTTTGAACACAGACAACTTCTCAGAGGCCCTGCTGTTAACATCATGGCTTCCTCAGAGTCCCCGGTTCAGAAGCAGAGACTATAGCTTCCAGTTTCCCAGCTTCCTTTGGGAGGATCATTCTTCTCTTAGATGTTTAAAGTATGTATCCTGCAGTTGCCTATGTGAGCTATGTTTTCAGACCTCGATGCAACCTTCTTAGGATCCCTTGAAGGTTGGTGATTCAGAACAAAGTGATACTCTCTTTCATCTAAGAAAGTATGGACCTAGCTGGAATGAAGTCTGCTCCAGAGTTTTCTTCCCCTCTCAGCTAGCCAGGCATTAGTGATCACAGGAAGATGACATAAAGCCAGTGAAGAGTAATGTCTGCTTTCTATTCAATGTATGTAGTGCTTGGGTTGTGGTAACCACTGACCAGTGTAAAACAAAAATCATTCAGTCGAGGATCCCCCAGTTTGCTGAGTCGCCTTCTCTTTGGGTGTTGGTCTCTTGAAACTGTTTCCTAAACTACGGCTAATGAAACAAAGGATTTATAGAACCAACTGCCCTGACTCAAGCACAAGCCCTGCCAGACCCCAGCCACCTTCGCACCTCCAGCCCAGCTCAGGCTTTATTCCGCAGTGTTGACCCACGGCCGCGTTCTGTTATTCACTCTGACGTGGCTGCCAACCCCACCTGGCTAGTCATGTTTTTTGGTATCAAGGGGTGCCAAGCCATTTTATTACATGGACAAATGCCCACTGACATTAGGTAAAGACCTTCTAGAGCCATTTCCCCTCAAGACTTAAAATGTTTTTGAACTTGAGTTTTCTGAGATAAAAAGTTCAAACTGAAACTCAGTAAACGTCCATACTCATCAGTGGCCAGATATGAACCTAGGAAAAAATGATAAATAGTATATGAAATGGTATTTTGTGTATTTTAAACCAGGGGTGGGCAAACTGTTCCCTTGGGCCAAATCCAGCACACTACCTGTTTTTGTAAGGCCTGTAAGCTAAGAAAAGCTTTTACGTTTTAGAAGGGTTACATTTTAAATGGTTATAGAAGTACCAACATAATACGCTTATTTTGCCTTTTACAGAAAAATTTGTTGACCCTGGCCTTAAACTATAAAAAGTTTGCTTTTTTGTTGTCCTAAGTCAATTGGTTTGCTTTTTGTCATAGACTTTATTTTTTAAGATTAGAAATAGCGGTATTATGTGTAATAAATTTTATTCTTCAAAAGTTTGGGGTGACAAAAAATATACTTAATTTGAAGGAACTGGCTAATACATAATCCGAAAAATCTGTAGTATGAAAAACTCTGACTTACAGAAAAAAACAACTTTGAGTATGAACCCTTCAACATCCTGGAAAAATAATATACTTTACATTATCATACTGTATAAAGCAATCTGGCACTAGTGCCCAAAGCGCTGGTATTTAAAGTTTTCTTATTAATTTCTCTGCATGCTTTATATACAGTGTACACACGTCTGTTTCACATTTCAGTATGTAGCATACTTGATTAGTTTTACTCTTTTAGTATTTTTGGCAATGGAAACAATAGCTTTAAAATGGTTTCTACAGAGGTGAATTGTCCCTGGCTTCATGATATAGGTGTTTGAAAATTTCTAATGCAACAATGAAACAAGACCAAAGACCCAATAACAAACAGCTGAGTGGATCAATAACCCCTGTGTTTTCAGTCCATGCTTATTTAAAGTGGTGGATGGAAAAAAAGGCTCTTTATTTACATCTGGAACTTAATGAAGTGAAATTATCACAGCCGACAGGCGCTGGGGCTGTAATTCAGAGACAGGGCTTGGCTTACAGGGACGTGCAGGCTGTTTTTATTCCAATTTTTAATTTTTTTTTTTTTTTTTTAGTGAAACTTAATCCCCTAATCAGTTCCAATTTACATATTTGCTGGTCTTTTTTTCCAGCTCAGTTCTTAAAGGAGTGGTGTTGGAGGCATGAAGCAATTATTTGATTAAATAATTATTCATCCCAACGTGCCCTGCTCTATTCTGAGCAAGGGGATCAGTGGCCAAAAACACAGATAAACTTATAAGCGTAGACCTACGCACTTCTGTAACCATTCAAAGCCGTTTCCTTTCACATGTGCATGCACAGGCGTGTGTACGTATGTGGGTGTATGTGTGTTTTGAACTTGATCCACCCTGTGAAGCTTTGTTCACACTGGCTCTCCTTTCCAAGCTCAGGGGATTAATATTCTGCTAAATGAAGTGCTGCGAAATTTGAATTTTATTTTGGGGTTGAATGGAATACCAAATGTTGATGCTTTTAATCATGGTAGAATTGTGTCCCTTCATTGAATATCCTTATTCCCTGCACAAGTAAGCATGTCAGTGCAATTATCTTCCTGGTACAAAATCACTGAACCCTTAGTTTATATTTTTCCTTTAAATTTCATTTAAAATTGGGAATTTCCAAAAGATCAATAACTTTCTTTTTCAGGGTTAATTCTCTTCCTTATTTAGAGATCATAGCCATAACTGGGAAAACTATAAGTACAGAGTGAGAGGATGTGAAGAAAAGTATGCAATAAATAAGTATTAATTGATCATTTTTCACCAAGGTTTCCTGAAGAATCATCAGTTGTCTTGAATCGCTGAGAATCTTCATGAATCTCAAATAGATTTATTTTAAAACAATTAGAAAAGTAAGAATGATCTTGGTGAAAAATTCTTTCCTAATTGGACCACAGGCTTCTATAATCAATATCTAAAAAAGTTCAGTTTAGTTACCAGGAAGTAGTATTATTCTAATCTAAAAATTAATCCTACATTTACAATCTTGCTCTTGTCAGCTTGAAAAGTATTTATTGAGCATCTACTAAGTGCAAGCAGTTTACAAAATTCTCTGGGAAACCAAACGTGAAAAATAATCAGATATGAACACTACCCTCAAAATATGTGTTCTATTAGAAGATGGTACATACAGAAACCTAAAGAAATCTGATAATATTAGATCTCATTTTTTCACCAGTTTTCATTGGAAGTCACCGAACATTTATTTTCCTTTTAACAATAGAATGACAAGCTAACATTATCTTTTCTGTGATAATTCTTTACAGAATATGTTAATATACCGCATAGGAAGAGATTGAAAATGGCTAGACCAGTCAGTAGCGTGCTGAAATAGTTTAAAGCAAGAGAACGAAACCTTAAAAAAACAATAAAAGCAGCGGAAACAAGAACAAAATAATGGAATCAATGTGTCCTACATCAAAACCTTTTTTAAAAATAGCAGGAGATAAAGAAACGATGTCAGGGCTTGATTTAGAGAAAATTACTATTATTATTTTAACATCTTTATTGGAGTATAATTGCTTTACAATGGTGCGTTAGTTTCTGCTTTATAACAAAGTGTATCAGTTATACATATACACATGTTCCCATATCTCTTCCCTCTTGCGTCTCCCTCCCTCCCACCCTCCCTATTCCACCCCTCTAGGTGGTCACAAACCACCTAACTGATCTCCCTGTGCTATGCGGCTGCTTCCCACTCGCTATCTATTTTACGTTTGGTAGTGTATATATGTCCATGCCACTCTCTCACTTTGTCACAGCTTACCCTTCCCCCTCCCCATATCCTCCAGTCCATGCTCTAGTAGGTCTGCATCTTTATTCCCGTCTTAACCCTAGGTTCTTCATGGCCTTTTTTTTTTTTTCTTAGATTCCATAGATATGTGTTAGCATATGGTGTTTGTTTTTCTCTTTCTGACTTACTTCACTCTGTATGACAGTCTCTAGGTCCATCCACCTCACTACAAATAACTCAATTTCGTTTCTTTTTATGGCTGAGTAATATTCCATTGTATATATGTGCCACATCTTCTTTATCCATTCATCTGTTGTTGGACACTTAGGTTGCTTCCATGTCCTGGCTATTGTAATTAGAACTGCAATGAACATTTTGGTACATGACTCTTTTTGAATTACGGTTTTCTCAGGGTATAGGCCCAGTAGTGGGATTGCTGGGTCATATGATAGTTCTATTTGTAGTTTTTTAAGGAACCTCCATACTGTTCTCCATAGTGGCTGTATCGATTTACATTCCCACCAACAGTGCAAGAGGGTCCCCTTTTCTCCTCATCCTCTCCAGCATTTATTGTTTTTAGATTTTTTGATGATGGCCATTCTGACTGGTGTGAGATGATATCTCATTGTAGTTTTGATTTGCATTTCTCTAATGATTAATGATGTTGAGCATCCTTTCATGTGTTTGTTGGCAATCTGTATATCTTCTTTGGAGAAATGTCTATTTAGGTCTTCTGCCCATTTTTGGATTGGGTTGTTTGTTTTTTTGTTATTGAGCTGCATGAGCTGCTTGTAAATTTTGGAGGTTAATCCTTTGTCGGTTGCTTCGTTTGCAAATATTTTCTCCCATTCAGAACGTTGTCTTTTCGTCTTGTTTATGGTTTCCTTTGCTGTGCAAAAGCTTTTAAGTTTCATTAGGTCCCATTTGTTTATTTTTGTTTTTATTTCCATTTCTCTAGGAGGTGGGTCAAAAAGGATCTTGCTGTGATTTATGTCACAGAGTGTTCTGCCTATGTTTTCCTCTAAGAGTTTGATAGTGTCTCGCTTTACATTTAGGTCTTTAATCCACTTTGAGTTGACTTTTGTGTATGGTGTTAGGGAGTGTTCTAATTTCATACTTTTACATGTACCTGTCCAGTTTTCCCAGCACCACTTATTGAAGAGGTTGTCTTTTCTCCACTGTATATTCTTGCCTCCTTTATCAAAGATAAGGTGACCATATGTGCGTGAGTTTATCTCTGGGCTTTTCTATCCTGTTCCCTTGATCTATATTTCTGTTTTTGTGCCAGTACCATACTGTCTTGATTACTGTAGCTTTGTAGTGTAGTCTGAAGTCAGGGAGCCTGATTCCTCCAGCTCCATTTTTCGTTCTCAAGATTGTTTTGGCTATTCGGGGTCTTTTGTGCTTCCATACAAATTGTGAAATTTTTTGTTCTAGTTCTGTGAAAAATGCCAGTGGTAGTTTGATAGGGATTGCATTGAATCAGTAGATTGCTTTGGGTAGTAGAGTCATTTTCACAATGTTGATTCTTCCAATCCAAGAACATGGTATATCTCTCCATCTATTTGTGTCACCTTTTATTTCTTTCATCGGTGTCTTATAATTTTCTGCATACAGGTCTTTTGTCTCCTTAGGTAGGTTTATTCCTAGATATTTTATTCTTTTTGTTGCAATGGTAAATGGGAGTGTTTTCTTAATTTCACTTTCAGATTTTTCATCATTAGTGTATAAGAATGCCAGAGTTTTCTGTGCATTAATTTTGTATCCTGCTACTTTACCAAATTCATTGATTAGCTCTAGTTGTTTTCTGGTAGCATCTTTATGATTCTCTATGTATAGTATCATGTCATCTGCAAACAGTGACAGCTTTACTTCTTCTTTTCCGATTTGGACTCCGTTTATTTCTTTTTCTTCTCTGATAGAGAAAATTATTGATGAGAAATTCTTGTGGAAGAACTCTTGAGCTCAGCTTGTCTTCATGATTTCCCTACTGGCCTTCAAGAAAACAACAGACGGGAGTAAGGAGGGATTTTACTTTCCCTTGTTCATCCACATTAGAAAAGGGAATAGGGCGTGGTGGCAAAGAGCATAGGTTTTGGAATCAGACCAACCTCAGCTTAAACCCAGTGCAGTTGTTTCTCAGTTGTGTGCCTTTGGCCTACTTGTTTTACCTTCCTCACCCTCAATTTTCTTATTTAAAAGAAAAAGGAAAACTTTACAGTATCTATCACATATGTGGCTTAATTGAGATGATAAATTTAGAACAGCTTGACACAATGTCCAGAATATAGTTGGTACTCAAAGTAATTGATTGTGATTATCATTTTAGTTGCTTAGGCTGAGGGTAAATAAACAGTGATCCTTAAATACCATATCCCATAAAGATATTCGAAGATAGTTTTTACGTTTTGACTTGCAAGAAAACTCTAAGTCATAAGGGTTAATATTTGAAACAGGTTTTCCTACAAATTTCTGTAAGAAACGTTGAAACATTTGATATGAATTATATACTATTTTCTAAATTGTTTTCCCTGGATGCTAATTCAATTAAAACCAAAAAGTATTTCTTGATCATTTGCTGTATGCCCAGAAGCATGGCAGGCACCATGGGAGATATAAAAATATTTTTATAAGCTCTCTTTGTGGTTAAGAATATTATAGTTTAGTTAGAAAGATAAAAATTACGCCCATGAAACAAGGAAGAAATGTTAAAGTAGAATATAAGCAAACAGTTGGAGTATTGCTTCAAACTAGGGTTGCTAAGAGAATTCAGAACAGGGGAGCATTGGAGCAGTCCTGGCTAATCAGCGAAGTCTTTAGTTTGCGAAGCTGAAACTGATTTCTGAAGGAAGGATAAACTGGTTCTTGAAGTAAGGATGGATCTGGGCTTACTGGGGAGAGAGAGAAAGCAATTCCTAACCTGGAGAAAATGCTGAGCAAAGGAATGAGGACAGTGGGCAGAGAATGTAAAGGCATACTTGATTCTGGAAGAAGAGAGATGTTGGAACACAGTGGGAAAATAGGATAGATAAGCCAAGTGAAATGGATCAACGTCTTCAAGACCAGGTTTAGAAGTCTAGACTTTACCCACGGATTAGGAATGGCAACAAACTTTGAAGCAGGTAAAAAGATTATTTGTTTTTAAGTTTCTGAGAGAGAGCAGGAAATTCAAAAGTGGACAAAGTAATTATAGCAATGAGAGAGCTAACCATCAAAAGGGGCAAATTGGCAGAAAATGAACAACTGCCAGTATATTACATATAGATGTGGACAAGGTGTCTAGGAGGTTGTGTGGAGGCCGTTCATACAGGGAAACAGTGGGTAGTGAGAACAGAAGGTGAGAAAAGGCACTTTTGGGTGGACTCGTAGTATTTTTCTCCTTCAAATGTAAATTTATCTGTACGGCTCTCAAACACCTTTATTATCTGGCTTTCACCCGCTACAAGCAATCATGTTTATGTTAGCCCATGATATACACCCTCCTCTAAAATCTGACCCACTTCAAATTTCTGCAAGCAAACCATGGCTTTTCCTGTTCTTATATCTTGAGGTCCTTATTTCTGTCCTTCTTGGACAATTTTTACATTGATAGTTAGGGCTGTCAAATAAAATACAAGATGCTCAGTTAAGTTTGAATTTCAGATAAACAATGAATAATTTTAGTACAAGTATGTCCTAATATTGAATGAGTCATACTAATAAAAGTATTTGCTTTTTATCTGAAATTCCAATGTAACTGGGCATCCTACGTTGCTGAATCTGTCAGCCCTACTGATAGCATCTATCTTACTCTCTAACTCTCAGTTACATATTGTCATAGGTCTTTCCAAATCATTTAGATTTGAACTTCCCAAAGGACAAGGCTTTACACTTATCATTCCCTTAAAGCAGAAATGCTGAAACCATGCAGGACCCTGTGGGGCTCTCCCAAGTACAAAGGCCTTTCTGTGTCCTTTTCTTGTTTGTAGGCAAAAGGTTTCAGCTTCCTAGACCTTCCCTGAGTTACAAAGGGCATTTGAGTTAGTAACTGGAGGAGTGAGGGAATGCAGAAAGAAATAATAGTGCAATGATGGGCCAGGCCCTGGTTCCTCCTTGGGGGATGTGCATAGCAATTTACTCTGAGCTCTTCTGCAGGAACTAAGGGCTCCACCCAGGTGGAGGATGGTGACTTCAGGCTGAGCATAAGCCCATGGACCCCAGACTGGTTGGAACCAGAAGGCTGATGATTGAGATTCCTAGAACACCACCCTGTTACCTCACCACCAACCAATCAGAGGAGGGTTACATACCCTGCAGCCCTCCCACCACTAGCTGCCCAGTTTTGCCTGTAAAAACTCCTTCCGTGGAACCCACTGAGGATTGCGGGCTTTTTGAGCATTAGCTGTTCTGGACTCCTCGTCTGGCACCTTACAGCAAACGCTGCACTTTCCTTCACCGCAACCCAGTGTCGGTAGATTGGCTTTACTGCGGACCAGTGAGTGCACCCCAGTTTGGGTTCGCTAACACAGCCAGGGAAAAAAGAAGGTCAGGTAGTGGTTATTACAGGATAACCAAAGCCTGAAGTGGTCTGGTTTAAGATAATGACTCTGCAAAGCGGGGCACTGGAGAAGGGTATTGTAAGCGCAGGGGCACATCCTAGATCTTTCCAGAAGAACTGAGTTACTAGTTAGATCTGCAGGTACAAGAAAACATAATTAGGCTGTGTTCTTTTTTTCCTAGCATTTTTATTCAACAAATACTTTGTGAATACACAAAATCAAGATTATACAGATCATGGAAGAATGCAATTTTCTGGGTATGAAGTTGAGCGATCGATCGTCTGCCTGCCTTCAGAAGCTTAAAATACACAGCAATCTATATACTTACTCAAGTCAAGGAATCGATTGCTGCCTATAGGAGTAGTACCGACAAAGTTTGAGAGCAGCGATTCTCCACCGGGGGCAATTTTGCTCCCCTCCCCCAGGATACTTGACAATAGCTGGAGGCATTTTTGATTGTCACAGCTAAGGGAGTGCTATTGAATCTAGTGGGTAGAGGGCAAGGATGCTAAATCTTAAAATGCACAGGACTGATAGGTAGGGAGCCCAGATGAAAAAAGAATCATGTGACTCAAAATGTCAATAATGCCACAGTTGAGAAACTGAAGTCTCCAAGGATGCAGTTAAAAGAAGCAACACATCTGCCTGTCATGACCCATACATGAATACAGTGGAGCTGTGGAGAGTGAGCACGGCATGAGCAAAGGCAGCAAAGGTCAACATCTGAGGAAGGAACAGTACAAAGCCTTGCTTATCCGGAGGTCACTGCTTGTGTCGCCCATAGATCAGTGGATGGGCAATAGGCGGAGCTCACCTTGGGTCGGAACTGTGAGGAGCATTGAATGCGGAGCTATGAAACTCCAGATTTTTAAGCGTCACAACTAAGAATGATGTTGGAGAATCTGGAGAGCAGGACTGCTAGGTGGCAAAGGTAAGTTCATCAGGAAATTTTATTTTATACTGGCGAAAGTTTGAAAAAGTTGTGAGGATATTTACTTTAGTGGGGTCAGGCTTCCAAAACAAAACAAAACAAAAAATGGTAGTTAGGTAAACTTGACTAAGATTCTAACTGGAAAAGGTTACCTTCCTTGACTCTTCATCCTCCCTGGAACTGCACCTCTGGCCCCTATGAGGTAACCTTTAATTTTTCTTTCTTTTTTTTTTTTTTTTGTGTGTGTGTGTGTGTAACATCACAACCTTGTTAGCTCGCAGTTTTAATCCTTCCTCTTGATCCTGTGGTAAAGTCACAAGAGTCCCATTTTCGTCCTGGGCAAATCTACTGAATTTTACATGCTGAACCAGACCCAGAAAATGGGATACAAGAACGAACTGGATAAGCTGAGAACCTATCTTAAATTCTGTGGTTCAGAGTTTGGAACCGAACCCAAATATTTTGGTATTGGGCCTTATTTCTCCTTGGCAAACACGGCCTTCTGTTTTAAAGGAGTGGGGGGAGGGGAGGTTTTAAAAAGCTTATTAAAAAGTCTCGAAATGCTTCTTCAACATCAAATAGCTCCTAGAAAAATATTTTGATGAGTTAAGTGTAAATGAATCAGAAACATATGGATTACATTTCCTTTAGATTACACATGGGTTTCAGAATTAAGGGGGAAAATGCTCAGGGCAAAATGCATTTTGGATTTTATTGAACCCAAAATATTTGAGAAATAACTCAAGATACATGAAGAACCCAAAATCCTGCCAGGCTTCCCAATCCCTTGTGTAAAGCAAATTAGATTTTAAAATTCTTTTTGCTTTAGTGATCTATGGTGTTACATGAAATGTGGATGAAAAACTCCTTTTCTATATATGGTTTTTATCCTGGATATTTTCACTTACAACTTTGGCAAAAATGAAGATTTCAAGTATATGGGAGAGGGCTTCCCTGGTGGTGCAGTAGTTAAGAATCCGCCTGCCAACGCAGGGGACACAGGTTCGAGCCCGGGAACGTCCCACATGCCGCAGAGCAACTAAGCCCGTGCGCCACAACTACTGAGCCTGTGCTCTAGAGCCCATGAGCCACAACTGCTGAGCCCATGTGCCACAACTACTGAAGCCCGCGCGCCTAGAACCCATGCTCCGCAACAAGAGAAGCCACCACAGTGAGAAGCCCGCGCACCGCAACGAAGAGTAGCCCCCGCTCGCCGCAACTAGAGAAAGCCCACGTGCAGCAACAAAGACCCAATGCAGCCAATAAATAAATAAATAAATAAATAAGCTTTTAAAAACCTGATTAAAAAAAAAAGTATACAGTAAATTGGCTAAGTTGGCTAGATGTCTCAGACTCTGCCCGGCCAGGTGACAAGAACACTTGACTTGTCTCATACACAGTCACAGAGTGAAGGAATTAATCAAAGAGCTTCAGACCATTTTACAGTAAATGGTAACAGACAGTATTTACAATTTGCCATTTGGCAATTAGTTTTCCACTTATTTATTGGACATTAATAAAACCTGTATTATTTCTCATTTCCCTTAAAGAGCCTGTTTCCAGAGTCTATATAGTGACCCATGTCCATTTATTAACTCAGTCTTAATAAAGACTCTATCCACACTTTGGATAGAGAAGGGCCTTAGGTCCCTACTATTTCCAATTGCCAAAGTGTGGATAGAGAAGGGCCTTAGGTCCCTACTATTTCCAATTGCCAAAGCCACATTCTGTGTAAAACCAGCATACTTGCTAAGCAAAAGGCTTCAAGACGACCCCCTGCAGGCATATTTCCAGTTTGCTAAGCCCCTCCTACCCCCCAATTTTTTTAAATTTATTTATTTATTTTTGGCTGCGTTGGGTCTTGCTCTTGTTGTGGAGCACGGGCTCTAGGCACACGGGCTTCAGTAGCTGTGGCTCACGGGCTCTAGAGCACGGGCTTCAGTAGTTGCGGCTTGCAGGCTCAGTAGTTGTGGCTCACGGGCTTTAGAGCACAGGCTCAGTAGTTGTGGCGCACGGACTTAGTTGCTCCGTGGCATGTGGGATCTTCCCAGACCAGGGCTCAAACCCGTGTCCCCTGCATTGGCAGGCAGCTTCTCAACCACAGCGCCACCAGGGAAGCCCCACCCCAAATTTTGATAACCATCATACTTAGTCTCTATTCCCTCATTGAACAGATTATTTCTTAGCACCCACTGTAATGGTGGGCACAGTGCGGGAGTGTGAGGGACACAAAATCCCATACAGCAGAGCCACACATTTTCAAGGAGATTCACATGTACGCACAGTTCTCTAGGACAAGGGAACCAAAAACAGGTAGCCTTCCAAAGTACACTATGCCAAAGAAGGGCATGCCAAAAAGGAAGTAGCTTCCCCAAATTATTACTAAATAATAGCAGTTGTTTAAATCTAATCTATGTGATTCTGTTCAGAGCATTTTATAGTGAAGCAAGTTGCCTATTTTGTGTGTCTAATGTATTTGTCTCCATTTTTCCTCTGCCAAACTCTCACTTGCAACTCAAGACCCAACTACCCAACTCAGTGTCATCTCTACTGGGAGATTTTCCATTTTCACCATGGTTGAGTGAAATATTCCTCTGAATTTACATCACGCATTGGACATGTACTTATTTACATCATTTTTAGCACTGCGTTTTAATTAATTAATTTGTATCTCACAGTGTCCAACTAACCACTGACTTTTTTGAGGAAAAGGGCTACATCCTAATCTTAATTTTATTCCCAGGACACAGCATATTGTCTGGAACATACTAAGCACTTATATGTTATTGAATGCACGGACTGCTGGATACATGATGCTATTAATTAAGAAGGGAAATGAAGAAAGACAAAAGTACACCACAGTCCCAATCTCAGTTACGTTACCACAAGTGACTTTAAGAGACTCTTGCTAAATGTACTCATTATATTCTACGTAGAACAAATGACTCTTATCAACTAAATTTGATTACTAGCGACATGGACAGCACAAGTCAGGAGAACGATGTGAAGTTAATGTGTGGATTCATTCAGAGAAAGGCATACATTCACATAGTCAATCATTTACCCAGTCTTTCCTCCATGCTGGACCATAATTTCTTGAAGACCTTCCTTACTATCTGTAGTTCAAGAACCCTGGGTAGAACACTAAACAGTTCTAAATGTGGTGTACTAAAAATCCAAAATATATCCCAAATGCAAAAGGCTGATTTTATCCGATGAGAAACGTACCCCATGTTTCCTAGTTCAGTGAAAATGCCCACCTAGTAAATTCTTTACATTTTCAAATGACCTTTCTCAATAGCTATTCACACCTTTTAAATTCTCTTAGATTTTTGTAAGATGTCTTGGATTACAGACAATATTATATATGACATTGGTGGCCATGGTTATCTGTGAGTGGACGGGGCATTATATGAGGAGACTTTCCTTCTCAGGGAAGAAATCTTTGAGATGTCTATGTATCTGGAATAAAACAGAAGAGTAGCACATTGACTGCAAAACCACGAGATCCTCCTTCTTAGAGATTATTAAACAAATATATAATCCATATTCCATGGAACCATCGGCCTCTCAATTACACGCGTAAAGAAAACGGAACAGGACTCAACGTCTAGTCTCACTCTTTAAGTTTCTCAAGTCTTTGGTCTTTCCTGATTGTATGTAAAGCCTCTATGAATTTATTAGTTTGACAGGAGCCCAGGTAATTATGCCGGCTTCTAAGTCCTACGGTAAGTCACGTCTGCATCTCCCTGAACGCACACAAAATTTAGTGCCACTGAAGCACTTCTCGAAACAAATAAAAGATTTGTGAACTAGTCACCAAGCATCCGATGCAATTAAACTGCATTTGTTTCTTTTTTGGTCTTTTTACACAATCGAGGCCTTGTAAGAGGTAGGCACTCCTCAGATCAGACTGTGTTTTCTTTAGAGGAAAGGGTGCCAAAATCCTCCTACCCTACGTAAGCAAAGTCTCAACTAGCAGGAGGCGGACAGTTACAACATGCGCATGAGAGTGCACGCGCACATGTGCACGCACGCGCGCACACACACACACACACACACACAGATTCCCCCTCCTCTCCACCACTACTAATACCATAATATGCACATAAAGAAAAAGCACAAACCCATAACTACAAAGATATTAATGTGGGGAACAGGGATAAAACTTGCTAGAAATGAAGTTGTGCCGCCCGCAGTCTCAATCAGTTGCAGCGTGACTTAAGATAAAACAAACACAATTGGTTTGAAAGCGGAGAAAAGAAAACAGGAACTGTTTTGAAAAAAATGGATTCTTGATTTTTTACTTTTTGAGACAAGTAAAAATAGAGCTCACCTTGAGGTAGCCAGTTCTCAACAGCTTTTAATTGCTAACTTCAAGCTGTCACACTTTGAACGTTTTTTTTAAAGAAAAAGTCTTTAAAATCTGGTTAATGAGAACTGACTGCCATTAACTCTTTGATTGATTTAGGATCCTGTTGTGCTGGCTCGTGCTCAGAGGTTCCCCACTGGTTTCTCTGAGCTGCTCCCCTCACTGGCGTGGGTACTGGGTATGAACGTGGAGCCACACACCAGTCCTTGTTATAAAAGTCATTTCTCAGGGAAAACCCAAAGAATGTATTCATGTGATCTAAGCAAATCCAAGTAGTTGCGAAGACTTATACCCTAACTCAGTATCAGACAATCCCTTTAACTTCTCCCTGATTCTGAGTCTTTGTCTGCATTCTACAATAGGGCTCGGTGAAGAAATTAAATTCCTTGCACACGCCCATTAACACCATCATCTACTGAGCACTGGGTGTCACACACTTCAATAAACATTTTCCACACGTTACCGTATAATCCTATAAATCAGGTAATGTCATCCATATATTAAGGATGATAAACCTGAGAATTAGCAAGCTTTAATCAACTGGCATCTAGTAAGAATCTGAGTTTTAATTTAAGCCCAGTTTTGTCTAATTCCAAAGCCCAGCTTTCCCATTATCCAGCACTACTTTTGTCTGCCAAGTTCTTTATGGTCTAACTTGTCAGAGTTGCAGTTCTTGCTCCATTATTTTATAGGAAGAGAAAAAAAGGGGGGAAATGAACCCTTACCTAAATAACTAATGGAAATAATCAAATCTCCCGCCTCTCCCAAAAAACTGCTATCTCTGGAAGTATAGCAACTTTTTTTCCTTATGCTAATTGGCTAAAATGTATATTAGGGCTTGAAGGAACTACAGAATTTCTTAGGGTGTCCTTCTGAATACTTATTCGTATGTTGAAATAATCATTTTGTGGAACGATAAATAAGTTATACCGTCATCAAAAACAATGTCATTGATGTGTATTGGGAGATCGGTCTCACATTTCTTCCCGTCTTGCAAGCCGGGGCAGTGACTGCCCTTTGTTCTGAACTATCTTCTCAGGGATGTTTGTACAGAGAACAACCTTGGGATACAGAGATCATGTCTTCCTCCGGAACAACGTGCAGTCATGGGTATTTTCCAGTATAACAAAGATAACGTCTCCCTCTGCAGCCAAAGGCAGGCGTGCTTACTGCCCATTATAAAAGATTCAGATTTCTTAAGCTCAGAGCTCTTCGCCTGTGATATAACCCACTGTGTGTGTGTGTGTGTGTGTGTGTGTGTGTGTGTGTGTGTGTGTGTGTGTGTGTGTGTGTGTGTGGGAGGCGGGGTTACGTGACTCTCTTTGTGTAGCCTTGTGGGAACTGGAGCTCAGGGAACCAGTGCAAACGTGCTAGCCCTACTGCTACTGTTACTGCTGTGAGTAATGAAGTATCCTGCATCTCTGACCCAGGAGCCTCAGTTTTCTACCAGCGCCCACGGAGCTGTGGCAGGCTAACTGACGAGTCTGCAAGTCTGGTAAAATCTCTGATCTTCACAGCTCACCACAATATAAATGAGCCCTACTACCAGGGAGTGGTTCACTGAAATTAGCTTTGCTAGCCTTAAATATTCGTGGTAGAGACAAAAGTTTGGTTTTACTCTTAATAGTCTCACAGTCTTCCTTTATTAGCAGACTACTAGAGGCTATAAATAATTAAGTCCCTGGTACAGGTCCACTGAAATTTTCCCCTTCAAACATTGTCCTTCATAGCAAGTATTTTAATATTGGAATAATATTCTTCATGAATCTTGGCGGCAGCTTTTTAAGTAGTTTGTGGTTCCTAAGTACGATAGTTCTTCTCTTTTCCATTAAAAAAAGGTCAGGATAATGCATCATTTATTTAATAACCTAGATATATACTATCCTTTAAAGTACTGGTTTCCTAAATGAGCCATATGTAATTGGGAGTTGTGTGTTTATACTTGAGTGGAGTTCCTAGAAAATAAGATATATTCTCTGCATGGAATTTTCATTCATAAAATTGCTTTATATTATCTGTTTTGCTTTCATGTGGTACCATTAGACTACTATTTTTAAAGATTAATATATATCAGAATCAACATGCATTTTTTGATAAAAATGAAAACTGAGGTCCCCTCCCATTCCATATTGACTCAGAATTCTTGGGAGAGTTACCAGGTTAAAAATAAATTAAATTAAAAACTCCAAGTGATTCTGACACAGTAGTCTTGCAAAACATATAGACTCGGCTTAAAATACATTAGAATTTGATTCAGCAGACTTCAGGCTCAAGACCTTTCACTTTAAGCAAGATATTAAAGCCTTAATTTCTTCAGTATCCTCATTTATAAAATGACCATGTTAAACTATGATTTACAAAAGTTTTTTTAAATTTTATATTTGATAAATATAAATATTTCACATTAAAGGTCATCACTCTCTCTTAACAGGAGAGACTGAGGGAATCAGAAGTGGCTTTGATTTGTGTTATTCATGTCCACTCATCATCATCATCCTCTTCCATTACATCTAGTTTTCAAAATATAATACTGAGAACCTATTTTCTGTAGGACAAAGAACCCAGGAAGTATGTAAGGCTGAGGAATCTGAGGTAAGTATACATCGTCTTTATGGTCATTTATATGTTATCTCATTATTTCTAAATAATAATACAATATCCATGCACCCCAATATTAATAGCAGTACTACTTACAATAGCCAAGACACGGAAGCAACCTAAGTGTCCATCAACAGATAAATGGATAAAGAAGATGTGCATGATGAAATATTAGTCATAAAAAAGAATGAAATAATGTCATTTGCATCAACATGGATGGACCCAGAGATTATCATATTAAGTGAAGTAAGTCAGAGAAAGACAAATATCATGTGATATCACTTATATGTGGAATCTAAAAGAAATGATACAAATGAACTTATTTACAAAACAGAAACAGACTCACAGACATAGAAAACAAACTTACGGTTACCAAGGGGGAAAGGGAGGGGAGGAATCAATTAGCAGCTTGGGATTAACATGTACACACGACTATATATAAAACAGATAAACAACAAGGAACTACTATATAACAGGGAATCATATTCAATATCTTGTAATAACCTATAATGGAAAAGAATCTGAAAAAAATATATATATAACTGAATTGCTTTGCTATACACCAGAAACTAACACAACATTGTAAATCAACTATACTTCAATAAAAAATAATTAATTAAAAAATATCTCTGTCCAACAGACACACCATTTCTATCTATCTAATTATAATATATGTTATAGACTGAATGTGTCTCTCCAAAATTCCTATGTTAAATTCTAAAGCTCAATATGATGGTATTTGCCGTGGGGGGCGGGTGGGGGGGTGTTGGGAGGTGATTAGGTTATAAGGGGGTGGAGCCCTCACGAGTGGGATTAGTGCTGTTATTAAAGAGACCCCCAGAGCGTTCTCTTGCCCCCTTCTGCCACATAAGGACACAGTGAGAAGTCAGCCATCTGCAACCTGGAAGAGGCCCCTCGGCAGAACTTGATCATATACACACCCAGATCGCAGATATCCAGCCTCCAGGACTGTGCCACAGACATTTCTGTTGTTTACGAGCCACCCAGTCTATGGTGGCATTATAGCAGCTTGAACTGACTTAGGACAGGGGTCATGGTCACTATGTATTAAAATAAACACATTACCTAATTCATACAAAGACCTTATGGTCAGGGGTATCTATTTGTTACCTACCAGTAGAAGCTTGGCGCCTGCGAACAGAAGTGTTGCCATATTATTACACTGCCAAGCAATCAGTAACAGTTTTCAGTAGAATGAGATTTTCTTGCCGTACAAGCTAATGATTTTCTACCATAAATTACCAAATACACATGCAATGAAAACAATTATTTTTTAAAACAATCCCTGGGTAGCCAATCTTGAATTTTATGGTAAAATGGCTTTTGAAAAGAATTTTTGACTTGAAAACTGTTGCTCATGAACAAAGGCAATCTAGGGTACAAATGTCCCTCTAGGGAATCACCTCCTAATTCTGACCACTTGTAGTTTCCATGGTATTCATCTTAACCTGCCCAGGGACACATGAGAGGTGGGAGGAGTATCACAACATGATTTCCTTTGAGGCGATGGGTAGGATCCCTCATTCCTCAATAATATAAACTGTTATTAGTTGAAATTTTTGTGGGAAGGGAGAGGAGAAAGGAATTTGAAAAATAAAGGGCAAAGAATGGGAGCAGAAAAGAATTATGGGAGAAAACAGAAAAAAAGACCAAAGCAGAGGAGAGATGAAATGAGATTTCACACTTCATGTTGCCAGTTTTTCCTGGTTTTTTTTTTTTTTTTTCTTTTCCCATGTCAGTTTCAGAAACAGTAATTCTACCAGCTGCAGAATGAACCCTGTCATGACTCAGAAACAATGACTTCCCCTAACTAGGAAAGATATTTAAAATTCCCTCCTCCTTGGTTAAGGCAGATGAAGATACTCTGGTGCTCTGTGTCTTGGGTCTGATGTACTAGGTGTGAAGAGAACCCAAAGTACAATTGAGTTACACTGAGTTCCATTCTGAGTTACTTTTTGTGGTGATCCTTCTTCCATATTTTTTATTTTATTTCTCCATTGGAGAAACCTACTTTATTCAACTGGTGTCTTTAAACCATCATATATTTCCTGCAAGGTCTTGCCAAACAGAGACATGTGCCCTACTTTTGCTAATATCCTATGATCCTAAAACTTTGGGTGTTTCAAAACTCCTGTTATCATACCTCATCCTACCTCAGCCTCTACTGTGAACTGGATCCTTTTTGTCCTTTGGGAGTACTAAAATTACAGTTATAGCTGGAGTGACTTTCCTACTCATCTCTAGTAATCAATGACAAAGGTATCAGAATTTCAAGTATATCAGAATCCTCCTAGATCTCCATAGGCAGAGTATGTCAATGATATTTGTCTCACAGTGAAAACAGTGAGATAATGTATATAAATGCACTTCAACGAAAGAGTGGGCTAGATCTACTATAACAATAATTTTAAATAAAGACAGACATAAAAATAATAACAAGACCTACTCATTCATTCTATTGTCTATTATCTACAATTACTATGTTAACTTCTACAAAAATGACAGTTAATTAAACAAAGCAGGTGCCAGACCTCATGGAACCCAAAAGGAAGATGTAGTAGCAGAAGTGATTCAGACACAGAGCTGGATTATCTTCATGAGCAGAGAATAAAACAGATAAAATAAACTAAGAAATAATCATAAAATATAGGTCCCAGAACAATCTTTTAATTCTACCTAAGAACACAGGCAGATAATTAATGAGGTTATTCTTGATAAAAAAAAGCTAATGTGCCTTCTCAAATTGAAAGAATTCTGTGCAGAAAGTCCATGAATAGCACAGATCCAAAAGAAAATTAAACTTACAAATGTGCTAGGAGTATTCTGTAAAGAAATAACTGTTTAAACATGCAATCCCATAATTAGCCTGGATCTCTCATTCAAGTGCTGCAGGTCAAAACCACCAGCTTTTCCAAGTCAATGGGGAAAAACCTCCCATTCCTCTCCTGTGTATTTGGATGTGTGTAATTAGACTTCTCCTATGCCAACAAAAACCCATGAAGGCTTTCTCTATACAAGTTTAGATTGTTCCAGCTCCAAAAATGGATCAGGACGTGCTGGTACACCATCAGCAACGCCACTGGATGGGAAATACCACGATGCCATTTCAGCACAGAGGTTACTGCTTTCCACTAAGATAAACAGCAGGAGGAAAAAAAGAAATTGAACCAATGGAGCAAAAGAGAATGCTAATGCTATTAGCCTAATGACTGCAGTAGATGTGATGTTGAATTTTGCCTGCTAACTTACCCTGATTCCCTTGGTAGTCGATGTTTAAGCTGATCTTGTTCACAGATGAGCTATTGATGTGGTGAAACACAGAGGTCACTGACCACTGTATCAGTTAGCATTTGGTTAAACTACATATCACATAAAATCAAAATAACAATATTTTAAACAGGATAAGAGTCTATTTCTCTCTCAAACACATCAAAAAAAAAAAAAAAGAATCCTGTGGGTTAGCAATCTAGGGCAGTTATAGTGACTCTGCAGTGTTATTAGAGACCCATATGCCTATCATTTTGTTCCATCTGGTGGCAGATTGGAATTTCCAAGGATGATCATATCGTGTGATCTCATTACCACATGTTCTTATGCAATGTGATCTTACTAATCTCCAATCGGGAGAGAAGTCACCTCTCCCCTTGAACCTGAGCTAGCATGTGAGAACAGAATGGAGCAGAAGGGATGCTGTATGACTTCCAAAGTTAGATCAGCAAAGACCACGCAGCTTTACCTGGTTTTCTTGGAACATCTGCTCCTGGAATCGAACTCGCAGGCTGTGAGAAGCCCAAGCACACAGAGTCATATGCAGGTGTTCTGGTTGACTGTGCCAGCTGAGACCTGCCTTGAAATCCCCCTAGTGCACCAGACATTTGGTTAAAGAATCCTCCAGGTCATGCCAGTGATCAGCCATTTGAGGTCTCAGACATCGTAAGCACTCAGAGAGCTGAAACAAACTATTCCCACTGTGCTCTGTCTAAATTCCTAACCCCCAGAATCTTCAAGTGTTATAAAATAGCTGTCATTATCTTTGGAGAGGTTTATGAACAGTAATAGATCATTGGAACACACATGCTCAGAATGCCCTGAACTCTAAGATGTGTGCCGGGGATCCAGCCATTACATCCACATTCCAGGTATCAAGAAGGAGGAGACAGAGAAGGATAGACTGATTCCATTTGAAGGAAAACAATTCTGCTGACATTGCATTAGGGAAAACCTCATCATATGAACTTAACCTGCTTCAAGGCTGGGAAATATGGTCTTTAAGACAGACAACTACATTTCGAGTTAAGTACTCTATTCCTAGAGAGGTCTGTCTGCAAGAATGTGAGACGAATTGAAAGTCTCTTCAGAAAACATCTATTTTTTTTCTCAGTTTGGTGTTAGGCATCCCACTTTTATAATCAGTCATTTCATCAGATAAGGTGTTATATCTCTCGAAAATTCCCACTCATGTACAAATGGAAAACAAGAAAGAGTAAGATCTAAGTGCAGATGTCTTTACCAAATCACTGCTTTGCTTACAAAACAGCTCAGATGAAGAGCCATAGTAGAGTTAAGAGAACCCAAGGACACTCACTGCCTCAGAAGCAAGGAGAAAAGCAAAGTACTGGTCTTAGGAAATCCAGCTGCGTCATGATACTCCTGGGCTCATGGAGGACAAAGGGGGATTATCACAAGCTAGATTTCCCCTAAAATTCATATTACCTAAGGATGACATAAGACGCAAGCCTTTAATATTTTTATTCTCTAGACAAATCTGGTTAAGATATTGCTGCATAGATTTTTCTGCTGGTTTTAGGTTAGAATAATTTAATTCAATACAGATTGGTCCCTCTTATTACCATCATATCTTCAACTCAGATGAACACCCATGTCTTCTTTTTTTTTTTTTTTGTGGTACATGGGCCTCTCACCGTTGTGGCCTCTCTCCCTTTGCGGAGCACAGGCTCCGGACGCGCAGGCTCAGCGGCCATGGCTCACCGGCCCAGCCGCTCCACGGCATGTGGGACCTTCCCAGACCGGGGCACGAACCCGCGTCCCCTGCATCGGCAGGCGGACTCTCAACCACTGCGCCACCAGGGAAGCCCCCCATGTCTTCTTTTGAATGGAGCTCAAGGCTTATATTGGTGCAAAGATACATTTCTTTTGATAGCTAAAACCTTACTATTGCAGCCAAGATGCATTAATGATTGGCTGGATTTAACCTGGGGCATAGATTTCACTCTGACTGCACCACAAGTGAGTGAGGGCTTCCTCCATAACCAGACTGAATATTGATTCACTGAAAGCAGAAAATGTTTTAAAGCCTAGTCAATTTCTTGTTTGAATGCTGGTATCTAGGGAACCTGGCAACATGTTGTAGGGATTTTAGGTGATTGACTGGGCCTCAGTGTGGCCCTTTGAAGAAGACGCTTAATAAGCAACGATGTGGTACGGTCTTGGAGCAAACCTGCTACTCCATTCTATAGCAACAGGCCCCCGAAGAGCCTCAGGAATATTTATTGCCATAATCATAATAACAATAATGATAGTAATATTTAATGATGACAACATATTTCAGCACAAATTCACATTCGGTACTTTTGAAGAAGTTTGCAAGTAGTTCCTCATTTAGTTTTCACCACAACACTATAAAATAGGTTCGATTATTACCCTCACTTAACCAGGGAGGGAATGGAAAATGAATAGCAGAGCCAGCATCCTGCAGAACTAAGATTCCAACTCAGACCATTAGGCAGATGAGAAAGCAAACCGAACACTGTGTGAGTTCCGTCTGTCTGTCTGTCTGTCTGTCCCGGGTTCTATCTCTTTTGATGTGGCCGTGTTAACTGTATACCGTTCGGGGGTTTGCCATGGACTGAAGCCACTGGCCAAGCCATGAACATTCTAAACACAAGTGCCTGATGTGGGTAGAACTAGAAAGTGAGAGGGACGACGGTCGGTCGGCAGCGATGCCATCAGGATGTAGGTGAGTGTGTCATAGGGAGGGAGTCTCCTTCCGTCCTTCCTCTTTTTTTCCCCTTTTTGCGAGACACTTTGCCCTCATAGAGGAGTGCGGCTCAGAGGCGGCCTCACTTGGGAGAGAGCCTAATACCTCATATTTTTAAAAAGAAAAAAACAACACACACGCATACACACACACTCACATGTATATCCCAGCCAAAAACATCAAGCCGCCCGCGGCTGTTAAAAAGCCAAGAGAGCTGAGTTGCGCCCTTCAGTGTTTTTCTTTCAAACACGTTGACCACCCTCTCTTCACAACATCTTATTTATTGAAGCACAAGCTGTCGAAATGGAATAAACCTCTGCAACATTGAACTCTGGATCCTGCCCAAAGTTCCCTTTCATTGTGAAACTTTCTTTCTCTCTTTCTCAATGTCTCTCTCTCTCTCTCTCTCTCTCTCTTTCTCTCTCTCTCCAGGCATCATAGTAGAAATATCTCCATGAAGGTCTGGAGGAAAAGGGGTTAATTTGAGAGGCTTGGAGCCAGGCCTCTCTTAACTGGGGAACTGGCAGCTAGCAGTTTGGAACGCTGCCTCGAATGTCTGACTGAACGTTTTTATTATCCTTTTTGCCCAAAGGTGGCTTTTAGACGTCCACAGCAGCACAGGGCCTTCTGATGGGGATTCGACAGACGGGAGCCAGAAAGCTGTCTGCCCCTTCTGTGATGACTGGGGAACCCCATGGAGGAAACCGCTACCCCCTCCCCAAATCCAGGGTGGACTTGCCCTTCCTCACCCTTCAATAAACTGCAGACCCACCAGGGGACTCATAAAATCAGTAGGGAGTTCTGAGAGGCGGGGAGGGGGGAGGAAGGGGGTCTGAGACACAGAGTGGAGAGAGAGGCAGGCCCAGAGGCTTAAAACAGGCTCTAAGGAAGACAGGGAAGAACAGGAGAGCTGAACACAGGGACAGAGAGATGCCACGAAGGCAATGAAGTTGAAGACCAAAAGGAGACATACAGAGAACAAGAAAGGTGGAGGGGAAAGAAGAGAAAGAAACGAAAGAGAAACGTAAAGGGCTGAAAACATCTCCACTAAGAACCTCCAACTCCAGATCCGCCTTTATCAACTGCAATCAAGCTACGAAGGGTCTGAGTTGCCCCTTTTGTGGAACTGGCTTACTTGCTTCATCCTGACCTGCTCAGTTCAGCGGACTGGTTTGCACCGGAGTGAAACCCTTGTAGCTCCTTGGGAATCTTAGATTGGAAGGGTCGTAGGCTCGACAGCAGTAGTTAGTTGTCGGTTAGTTGGATTTCTCTGCTACCCAACAGGAAATAGAACGCACGCAGGTAGTTGGAGTCAAACACTAACAAGAGGCTATTGTTAGAAAACACGGAGCTTGTGAGCGTTCAAAAGGATGGTGCGTGTGGAGGGGGCCGACCACAGATCTTGTGGCAAGAAAAGGCTCTTGGGGGTGCCACCTTCAGGCTCCCTCCCAGGCAGCTGCCTGAGAGCGCTATGAGAACACGTCTAGCAGCTCAAACTCCTGCTTCCAAGCATCCTATGCCCTGTTAGAGTTAGGCAGAGAGTTAGGATGATTCCCTACATAACCAAAAACACAACTGGGATAGATGGGGAAGTTCTGAGGCATTGGATGTTTATTTAGAAAGAAGAGTAATGAAAGTTTCTGTGGTTTTCCTACACACAAAGCACCTCCTCACACATCGACTTTCTGGATAGACACAAGGCCACGGTGTACACAGAAGGGCAGGTGTTATTCATAGTCCCAATTAGCAGAGGAGGGAAGCAACAAAGGGCAGCTCAAAGTGTGGTCCACAGACCGCATTCTGATCACCTTGTTAAAAATGCACATTTCCTGACCTCCACTATATAGTCAGACTAAACTGGACTCCCTGATAGAAGTTGAATTTTTACCTTGCACCCTAATGATTCCCAGTACACTGAATTTCAGAAGCACAGGGCTAGCAGATTGGAGAGGTATAGTATCAAGATTTCAGTGGGGTTTTTTCCAACAGGACACTTATTTCCATTTTTAAGGAAGATGAAATTGAGGTACAAAGCGTTTAAGGGACTTGTCCAGAGTCACATCAGCATCTGCAGCACATTGGTAAGAGCTGTAAGTAGAAATAAATAACAAACTAGAAATAAATGATTAGCTAAAAATGACTAGAAATAAAACCTAGCTCTTCTGACTTCTGTGGTGCTCTGTTCTTGAAACTACACCAGACTGCTTCCTTCAGACACAGGGGAGATTTGACATTGTTTCTGTTGGAATCTCTGTTATGGTGGCTCCCAGCCTAGGTAATAATTGTGTGCACGTTTACGTATGCCTCACAGCACCGTTCCTGATGAAATGGGCAATTGATCTTGGTCATGCTTCTCTAAATATGGTCCTATGAAAAATGCCCACTTTCTACTCAGACATGAAACTATTTAAGTTCTTAAGCAAAACCTTTGAGGCAGAGAATTGGAAAGATGACTATTCCAAGAGACAAAGTGTCATAATATTGGTGTGCCAGGTAGCATTCTAAATTCTCAATATAAGTATTAAACAGACGAACTCATTCACTTATTTAAAGCAAGCCGCAAGGTAAGTAACAGAATTACCTAATGAAGACATTGAGGCCGGGAGATCCAATGTGACTCGCCCACAGCCACACAGCTCTTAAGTAGTAGAACTGGGCTACGAAGGAAGGCTTCTGGCTTAAGAGGTAGCGAGCTTAGCCACCACTACCGCTGCCTCTCTGTCTACAGGGTGGGGGGAGATTGGGGTGGGGACATCCGGGTGGGGAAGGTTTATGTAGGTAAGTTTTAATGAAAAGAGACAAAATCACCCCCAGTAGCTCAGGGCTGTTCCAGCCACATAGAGCCATAAACTTAAAAGGCATCTAAAGGTACATTCAAAATAAGCCATCAACTCTAAAATCAATCAAATAACACAGAGGTAGAAATGATCATGAAGCTGACGTGGTTTGATGATTTTATTTCGTAGATGACAAAATCAAGGATCTGAGAGGTACAGCCATCTTCTCCAACGTCTCAGATCAAAGATATCAGGTATTAGCCAAGCTGTGTAAGTCTCAAATATAACCGATTTCTTGAAACGGTGTCTTAGGTGAGTGTAGCAGTAATGGATCAATCTATGAGAAACTATTATGGGGCTCCTTCGTAAACAACCATGAATCCTCCGCGGGATGCGACAATAAGTGTTTGCTGCTCACAGGTCTGGTGTGGTTGACTGGGGGCCCTGCTGATCCTGACTGGGCTTTTGTATTTCTGAGAGTCATCTGACTGTTGGCTGATCTAGCTGACTGTTGGCCTTAATTGGGGCAAGTAGACACTGTTCCATACGCCTCTTGTCCCCTAGCTTAGAAAAAGTCTCAAGTCAATGGAGGAGATGCAAGGGCACAAGTGGAAATGTGCAAGCATCATTTCAAGTCTGCTTGCCTTGTTATGACCCCAACCATCTCACTGGCCAAAGCAAGTTACATGGCAGGGACCAGATCAGGATTGAGGGCACACAGTGTGCCACTAATGCAAGTGACCAACCCCAGTGAGGGAAGAGGAGCAGCACTGCAGAGAAAGAATTTCAAGGAAGGAGAAAGAAATCAAATAAAACCAAATTATGCAATGCTAGTTTTAACCGCCAAACTTCTGATTTCCATTTTGGGGAACATTTGCTATATTTACTGGATTAAGAGAAATACATCATTTGGCTAAAATAAGAGAAGTGCAGAATTTATGACGCATGCACCATTTTACAAAATTAGATACACCATGCTGGCAAGCATCATATTGAATTTGGGGGTTCCTAGCTTATTCATAGATAAATGCTTGTAGGTCCTTTTTTAAGGAAAATCTGAGAAAACAAAATTTAATTTCAACTGAATATATATTCAATTGAAATTAAATGTTATCTTATGAATATATATTTATATTATAAATTTTATAATTTATATGTGTATCTTCCTAAAAAGTGAGTTTGCTTTGGCAATATAAATATTGTTTAATTTATAGAACAATAATGCATTATCAATTTATAAAATTTTAATATGTTTCTAACTTTTCCAGAATTCATCTAGGACTAATTTAGATATATGTAGTGAAACATTAAGACGCTTTACTTTAGTAAATTAGAGATCTGGTTTTTTCAGAGGGAGATCTATTTTTTAATGTGTATGAGTATGTGGGGTGAATGTTGTCAAAGGATTAAAATATCTCTCTCAAGAAGGTAAAATTCAAGTGTCACTTTTTTTTTTAAATTGTAGCTGTTATTCCTGGTAAAGACCAAAACTATTTTCACCTTTTCTCCCTCTGCTAGTTGGACTAATAACATAACTCACCATCCTCTAATTATCACTTTCCAAGTCTCTTGAAAAGAGTTCTTTAAAAGCACACATGTACTCACACAGCCACAGAAGAAAAAAAAAAAAAACAAAAACAAACTACAAGCCAAAAAAACCCCCCAAAACACCCAAAAAGAAAAAACCAAATGAAAACAATCTTACTAATACAAAACTTAAAAATCTGTTCATAAAAGCATCTCACATATTAAAGTCCAATTACAAAATAAAACATAAATATCAAATGGTTTCATTTGAGTTGGCGTCTCAGGAAACTGAGAATATAGCACTTTGGGGTCTTTTTTGTCTTTTGTTTTCTTTTTAGATCAAATTGTTGTAAATTAAGATTAAAATTGTACTGTTACAATGGGCCCCTTGCCAGGCCATTGTGAGAGGTTAATTGTTTAAAATTTGATGTTACAATGTTACCCTTTAAAATGAAAGACCATTTTAAACATGTAAAGTACAATGCAACAACATCCAAATTCAAGAATTCCAAATAGGTTTTGTCCAAACGCCCTACTAACCAAACCAGCGCCCCACCCGCCTCCTTTTTGTTTTTGTTTTTAGTCCCGTAATGGGATCCTATGGGTTGTTTTACCTGAAGATCTTTGATTTATTAGAGGAAGCATGTTTTCTTAATCCTGGAGGCAACAGTAACTTCATTTTCAGGTAGGTGGTAAGATTTATAAAATTAATATGGATTCAACAAAAGGAACAACCCAGAGGTTGATAGATTAGATCAGTTCTGGGGTTTTCCCACATTCGGTGGCATATGAAATTACCTCTTAATGAGTAATTCACTCTTCTTGCGGGACCTGTCCATTTGCTTTTAAAAAGTTTAATTATTAATCTCCAGTCACTATTTATCAACAACTGTTCACTTTGGTGACATCGTGGGATGTAGATCTGTTCTCTCTAGCCACGGATTTTCCTTTGTTGGTTTGCAACCTTAGAAGTGCCCCGGGTGGAATCTGAAACTAGCCCCTGTACACAGAGGGTAAGGAGAGACCAAAGAAATAGGCAGGTCACTCCAAACTGGTAGGTGGTAGGTTTAAGAAGCAAGGGAACTTACAGACGAGGCTAGTCTTCAATAACCACAAGAGATCTCCACACCCACCAGCCAAATCTTAAAAGTTTGTATAAAACCCTTAACTGGGTTCAGTCATGTATTCAGTCCAGATGGTCTCAACAACACCTTCTTGCAAATTACTGAATCTGAGACCATCCTCAATTCCTGGGGACTTCCCAAACTCAGAAGGTAACATTAAAGGGTTCCCATTTCCTCTGACATACTGTTAGGTTCGGTCACTGGGGAGGCCACACAGAAGAAGGAAGATAGAGAAGGAAGGCTCAGGTGTTTATAATCCTGATTCTTTCCCATAGGCTAGCTGTGTTCCTGAAGGTCTGAGGACTTCATGTACCTCACAAAGCAACTTGTCCTGCGTAACTGTCTTTCCTCTGGCTCCCAGGAACATTTTCCCTGATCTCTTCTGGCAGTAGCCTTCCATCGCTAGACCTGGGTGTTTGTCTTATGGGTCCCCTACATTCAGCCACATCTTTGCAATTAGTCCTTTTGTAAGGAAATCCCAATTGTTTTACAAATGTGACTGTCCCTTCTGTTTCCTGCCAGGACCCTTGGTTGATATTACATATAAGGACAAAATGTATATGACATTTTTGGCAGCAATGATTCTTCCGCATTGTAATTCGTTATTGCATTTTCCTAAATTTTACAACAAAACCTTTAATACGTTTGTAATCGAGAAAACAATATTATTTTGAAAAAAGTAGGGACACATCTGGACAACCAGCAATTCCACTCTCAAGACGTTCTAATCCCCGAGCGAGCTCTCTCTTGGTTTGACCAGCTCTCTATTTGAGAACAGTAATCCCTTAACCCTCCTTTTATCACTCATCATCACTCATTTGTTATTTTGGCTACTGTACCTTCCTTCCTTCTCATGCTGTGAAAATCCCTTAGAATTGCTGAGTGTCTACCTGCTGTTAATCCCAGAGTTTCTGTTTTCATTTTACTGTTAGTTCCCACATAGATGGAGGGTGGTTTCTGAGACAGACAGGTTGACTCCATCCATCATCCTATCTGGTTCTCACCTTCCCAGTGCTGTGAAGAATTGTAGCAGCAAGAGGGCAGGACACTGGGGAGGAGCAAATACGACCAGAAAAGAGCAATTTAATCATTTAATTATTAACAAATGCCCCCAAGAGCAGGATTATCACATCCTCATTATGAAACGTGGTTTGTTTGTTTTTTTAAAAAGAAAGTTACATTATTTTAAATTATTTAAAAATAATAATAAAGATAACATTATCCTGTAAGTGTTCTTCTAGTTGCACTGACTGCTTTATACTTACCCCCAATTTCTGAGATTACCAGTAGGAAAAGGTGGTTTGTGATTATTATTTAGTATTCAGTAATACTTAGTTTCTCATAGAATTACAAGATAATTAAATAATTTATATAGTACTTTTCATAAGGGACCTTATACTAGGTAATAGTGATGGTTAGAGATTAATGCTCTGGATAAAGTTGGGGGTGAATGGGGCACAGGGAATTAAAACTTTAACACCTAGAATATGCTATGCACTATAATTAATGCTTTACATTTACTGCCTTATTTAACAATATTTTGAGTTAGATATTATTATTTCATTTTATAGACAAGTAACTTGCCCAGATTTTATAGCTGGTAACTGTATTTCAAATCTTTATACATTTTGTTAGAGCAAACTTCTGTACTAATAATGTTAATTTATCTAGTAAACGTCTTTTGTTCAAATGCTGTTATCCAGTAATTTGCCTAGTAAATATCTTTTTTTTCAAATTCAAGCGTGATAATTTATTTTGTTAAATGAACAAATTTTGTTAATTTATACTGAGCAATAATAACACCAACTAGGAGAATTTGCAGGCATTGGGAAAAGGGGCTTGTTCAAGTAAGAAGCCAGAAGTATTAAGTTAAGAAAATAAACCATCAAAGATCATCAGAGTTCCAGCGCTTAAAGAGCTGAGTAGTGAAGTTTCCAAGTATGAACTGGTTCTGTTTTCAACCTTTGCTATGGCTGACTCACAAAATATCTATCATTTATCGGGTTTCTGATTTACTCTCCACAGCCCACAGTAGAATGCCATTGACACCCAAGTTGACCTTCTGTGGTCCTGAAACAGATTCCCAGGTTTAAAAAAATATAGGTGTGACTGTATGTGGAAAAGTGCAGGTCCGGGTTCATGACACAGAGCTGTATGAACCACGCCGTATGATTTCCTCACTTACTGGACTCAGCCATTGTTAAGTGTGTTTCACTTCAGTGACATGCTTTTGGCCTTACTGGGCAAGTCAAAGATGATCTCCCCCAGGGCTTTCGCTCAGACAGCTTTTCTTCTGATCCCCTCAATAGCCTCTGGGTTGGAAGGTTGTTCTCTCATCTCTGTAAAACCGCTGGGCTACTGGCCTGCTGAATTCTGACTTAAACTGCTACACACAGGCAAACAGCCACAGAAGATAAGAGATTTATTCTACAGAAGAGTGAACTGGTGAGTCTCTAGACTCCAGGAGTCTGGACACAGCTGAGGAGAGGGAAGAGGGAAGTCTGTGCTGTGACCTGTGAAACACACACATGCGCTCACATCACCTCCACTGTCGTCCAGAGAAAATGCCCACAGAACTCTCCAAAGAAACCTTCCTGGTGCCTCTGCAGCTGGCACTGTGCCACACCACCCTGCCCACCACCCACAGTGCTCTTGAGTCCCCTGGTCTTTTCAGCAGCCCATCCCCAAGCTTCTGTGTGCTTTTGCTTCTAAGAGCTGGCACCTGGAACTCTCTTTGGGGGACACTCCTTGCTACTGGAGCCTCTCTGTGCTGTAGCCAGAGAGAGACCTTGAAGAGTCCGGGGGTCATCGTCTCCCCAGGATGAGCATGGCACGGAAGAGGGAGCATGAGAGCCGGCCCATGTCCCTCTCCCCAGACTTCCCTGCAAGACCGGACGGCAGCTGGGATTTTGCCTGGAGTCTCACCCTTGCTTGGCTTCTTCCCCTGATCCGCCATGCTAACCCACTCCCCTAACAGCTCACCAGGGCAATTACTAAATAAATCACATTCATAAGAATCTCCTGCTTCTGACCTTTTCCAAGAGGGCACCAAATCACTACACAGAAAAGCGCCAGACACACAGACTTTTCAATATGCTCTCTGGTGCCTCAACCCGATATGCGAATATACACCCAAGGATCACCAGGCATCTGCTGAGGAAAGTTTCCAACAAGAAACTCAGAGACCAAAGCAAAAGAAACAGTCAACATGGAGATCAGGGAAGAAAAACGACAACAACAAAAGTGCCAAGAGGCCTGTGTCAGTGTCAGTATTGACATTAGTTTGATGATTTCAAATATTTTAACATTACAAGTAGTTGCTACAGTCTCATCATCCTGGAACTTGTTAAAATGAACATTATCAGGCTCACCTCAGACCTGCTGAATCAGAGACTTCGTGTAAAGTCTAGCAATCTGAGTTTTAACAAGCCCTGCAAGTGGTTTTGACGGACATCTTGTCAGAAACATGTAACTTTTTTTTTAAAGTTACAATATAAATACATTAAGAGGATGGGAGAGGAAACGTGTTTGTGCAACATAAATCTTGATCTCTTTAACCAGAAGTAGAAATCAACAGATGAAGAACTAAAACTGCTATACCAATAAACAGCACCATTCATTCATTCGTTCATTTGGTAAGTATTTGAGTACTTGTTATGTGCTACACGTGGTTCTAGATCCTGAGGACACAAGGAGCAATTTTTAAAAGTCACTGTTCTCCTGAAGCTTACATCTAAATGAGAAACAATAAACACACAAACAGACAAAAAGAAAACTGATGATGAATATTGAATTATCTATTTAACATTGACCACCATTGATCAGGAATAGTTCTCTGATGAGTGACCTTGGAACAGAGAGAAGGTTATAGAAGTAGCCTGGGGCCAAGCTTTATAGGCTTTGAGAAAAGTTTTGGGATTTACTCAGAGTAAAATGGGAAAGCAGTATAGGATTTTGAGCAGATAAGCAACTTACGTAAGTCTCTGTGGATATGGAAGATTGTATCTTCCAAAATACACCCACACACTTTCTTGACACTTGTCCCATTGAAAGGCAAAATCTGTGTCTTCTCTCAAATCCGGGTAAGTTTGTGACTCTCTTACTTTTAAGACTAACTCAGGAGTTTAGGATTAACATATACACACTACTATATATAAAAGAGATAACCAACAAGAACCCACTGTATAGCACAGGGAACTATACTCAATATTTTGGAATAACGTATAAGGCAAAAGAATCTAAAAAAAAAGGATATATATGTATGCATAACTGAACACTTTGCTGTACATCTGAAACTAACACAACATTGTAAATCAAGCATACTTCAATAAAAATAAAATAAAAAGACTAAGAAAAGGCAATGTAGCTGCTGCTGGGACATGGGATATCTTTCCATTTATTTGCATCTTTTTCAATATCTCTCATTAATATTTTACAATATTCAGTGTACAGATCTTCAATCTTCTTGATTAAATGTATTCCTATTTTATTCTTCTTGATGTCATTGTAAATAAAATTGTTTTCTTATTTTTTTACCAGATAGTTCATTGTTAGTGTATAGAAATGCAACTTATTCTTGTATGTTGATTTTATACCCTCAACTTTATTGAATTCATTTATTAGTTCTAACAGCCTTTGGCAGATTCTTTAGAGTTTTCTATATATAAGATCATGTCACCTGCAAACAGAGACAATTTTACTTCTTCCTTTTCAATTTGGATGCTTTTTTCCTTGTCCAATGGCTCTGGCTAAGATTTTCAGGGCTATGTTAATAGAAGCAGCAAGAGTGGACACTCTTATCTTGTGCTTGATCTTAGAGGGCTTTTCACATTTAGCACGATGATTCTGAGGCTCATCCATGTTGTTGGCATGTATCGAGAGCTTGTTCCTTGTTATTATTGAACAGTATCCCATCATATGGCTATTTCAGCAGCTGATGAACATTTAGACTGCTTCTAGTTTGGGGCTATTTTGAATAATGGTGCTATGAACTTCTGTGTACAAGTCTTTATGTGGACATATGTTTTCATTTCTCTTTGCTGCATACCTCAGTGTGGAGCTATTTGATCATATGGTGCATTGGTGAATTTATAGTTAACTTTTTAAGAAACTGCCGAACTCTTTTCCAAATCGGTCATTTTTTAATTAAAAAAATTTTCCAGGGGCTTCAAATCTTCCAAAACTTTCGACTTTTTCACTATATTTACAAAGTACAGAAAAATATTTTGATAGACAGTTAAATTTTGTTATTGCTACACTGATATAAATGTATATCCTTAATACCGACAGCCAAACCAGTGTTTTTTCATTGCTTTCCATTACCTGTAGACTAAAATCTGTAAGGTGATTTGGAGAAATCCCACATAAATCTAATCTATTTCCATTTAATGATGATAAAGGATTTTAATGCCCAAGAACAAATAGCAGAGAACAGAAATATATTGACTTTGAAAGTTAACTGGGAAATGCCAAGAGACTCATGAAGGGAAGTATCATGATCTCACTTTACAGTAATTATTGACCTGAGTCCCTGGTGCCCACTTTGAGAATTCTCTCAAAGCATATAAGATGATTTCTCCTTTAGGATAAAGCAGAACTATCACAGCCACCATTACTTACGTATTTAAATGTTTAAAGTTTTATTTTATGCTTTTTTTAAAAGAAAGAAAAAAATAACAGTCTTCCAGTGCTTAGCAGAAATTAAGCAATGTTGTTGGATCTAGTTGGATGAATATCAAAATTGACATGTAGTCAGATGAGGTCTGTACAAAACATCTTTTGTTTTTTCTAGGAAGTGCCCTATGCATTTCAATTATATCCTGGTGTACATGAGTGTGATGGATTATTTCAAAATATTATGTTGTCCAATCACTGTGAATTAACAATACACTAAATATCATGAGAACAAAAGGACTGGGGAAACCAGTTCCAGTAAATTAAGAGCCACCTTAACTGTCTCCCATGAGGAACCTTCACTTGAACCTGACTAGAATAATTATAAGGTTTTGTTCAATTCTGACCCAAGTTGTATGCATTTCACTAGAAACAGAAACAGCAACAAATCTTCTTTTTTAAAAAGTATATACTTTTCTTACACCAGTATAATTTATGAAATAAATCAAAGAAAGAATATGCAAATTTTAAATCTTAAATTTTACTGAATATGTTGCTTCAGACAATAAAGCTCTCTTTATTTAAATCCAGATATGATATGACATTGGAATGATGCATTTGAGAGGATCATTCAGGCTTCAGACCTGAAGCAGAAAATAATGAGAATTTTGCTGATGTGTACCATTTAATTTTGTAGAAAGAAAATCCCCACATAGCGCTGTGAAAGAGCTAACATTCTTCCGAACATTCAGAAAGAGCAACTTAGGCACTGCAAAAGTGGAGCTTATTGTTCCTTAAATATTTACCATTTTCTCAGAAATAGGTGGCAGCATAATGTTATCATTTTTAAACTGCTACCAATGGCAATGTGGATACCACTGCCATCTTTGAGATGTTTTGCAAATATTTCTGTCCTTAGCCAAGCCACAAATTCAATTTGTGCCCAGTTAAATCCTCATAAAATAGTGTCTTTGACAAATGATTGTTTTTTTCCTTCTCAACCCAGAGAAATGCCAGACTGGGCTATTTTCACTTTTGGTGGGAAATGTTCCACTTAGACTGACGCACAATTACGTGGCAAATATCCTGATGTTCCTTTCTTGTCATATGGCTGAACTTTGGAGAATTGTGAAAGTGACCTGATAATTATAATAAAAATCGCTAACTTAGCATGTTCCACACATGTTACTTGAATTATCTCGTTTATTTGCTACACCCATGCTGACTTATGTACTCTTATTATTCCCATTTTACATAAGAAGAGACTGAGACTAAGGAAGACTAAATAATTTACCTATAATCAGTAAGTGGCAGCCTAATTTTCACCACCTTTAATCATTCTTCATGAGTACTGAATAATAAGACTTTGATTCATCCATTTAAAAATATTAAAAACACTGTTAAATATCTTTTTGGATTTTAAGCACAAAACTGATCACCTCTACTATCTACACAATTTTCCTATGAAATCATATAGATTTTGTGGAGGAACACAAATTGTATAGAGGATTAATATGAGACGTTGGATATCTAAAATATATTAACAGAGTAAAAATAAATACTTTGCATAGATACATGCACTGCCAGAAAGGACTCCTAGACTATTAAATAAAATCCTAGGCAGTCCCTAAGTGGTGAAGTTATAAAGACAAAGTGCCTGTGATACATGTAGCAGAGAATTAGAATAACTTTGAAAAGCAATGGTTCAACTTGTTACCATGGTGATGGAGATGAATCCTGATTGTTTGGTGAACAGCCACTGTCCAGGACCAAAAGAGGAAACAAAAGGATGGGTGGACAGAAGCTGTTTACTAAAACTCACTAAAACTATTTATTTAACCTTTTTTCTCTTTTCTCATGATTCATATACTGTATACCAACTATCTTAGCCTCTTTGTTGATCCCTGTATATACCAGAAATGATCTATAGGACAAATTTTAGGTCACCTGGAGCAATTACCACCATCTCCATACCTGTACTTCCCATTTTAATGAATTTTGAAAGCTATCCTCATCCTCTCTCCACTGCCTGTGAGCTACTACATTATTTTTTTCTCCCATAACAAGGAAACTATGATCCAGTGACCTGAGAATGCAGTTTGAAAGACTGCCCACTCTTGGTTTAGAATACGGATAAATGAACTTTTTCTTTAAAGATCCAGGTAAAAAATATTTTTGACTTTGAGGGGCAGGTATTCTCTATTACAACTACTCAACTTTGCATTGTTGTGCAAAATAACCGCAGACAATACATAAATGGATGAGGGTGCTGGTGTTCTTATAAAGCTTTATTTATAAACACAGGCAGTGGGCCAGATCTGGCCTACAGGCACATAGTTTGCCATCCCCTGGTTTGGACTGATGTGCCACATCATTTAGTGCTGGGTTCTTTTTGGAACTTTGATCCCTCCTTTATAGTCATGCAAACACAGGTAGGATAAGATTCCATGGACCAGGTCCTCGCTGTAGCTGCAGAGCCCTGGCCTCTCCCAAGTCTTGTTTAGGTATTGCATCCTTGGATAGTTTCACCCAACGGAACCAGGAGAGTAGCTATCAATACAGTTGTTAGCATTCTCTCTGGATATATTTTCTAAACTGTGGGAAAACATTTCATCTCTGGCTAGTAACTGCTGATGTCATAAAAAATGACTAGTGCAATATTTTTCTTCACAGACAGCTTTGGGTCATTTTTCAGGGGGATATGGTCTTAGTTACATGGGGTGGCCAGGCAGGGTCACACTTCACACACAGTTTTCTTTGCACAACGACAAGTCTGTGGCTACTTGGTCTATGTGTTTAATAGGTGGGTGGACTCTGCCACACTGTTCAAATTTTTAGAAATTAAAGGCTTGCGGTTGGTAGTTTCAGAGGGTCTGTGTCATGGAAAGAGAGAATGGCAGATTCAAATAGTAAACATACCCGTCTTTTCAACAGGCCCTTCTTTGGCAGAGCCTTTGAGCACAGACTTCTTGGAGGGATCTGAGCTCCACGTGCCTAAGTGACTAAAAGATGGAAAACAATGCATCCGAGGGCTCGCTCAGCAATCTGTGGCAAGTGTGAGAGCTGCTCGCGGGAGGGCTCTTGGCAAAGCTGTGGAACTAAGCTGTTAGTCCAGCTCCCTTTCCTAATATCAGACCGCTGCACTCAGTCCCTCCCTGTAATAAGCACTAAATCCACGTGCTATGTTTCAAAAGAAAGAAAAAACCCACTTTAACTATTAAGACTTCCCCGAAACCTACTCATGGGAGCAGGGAACACATGGTGTTTTAATTTTTTTTTTTTTTTTTAAGCAAGACGTCTGTAGGATTCAAGAAATAGCTAAAATCTGCTGGATTCCAGAAACTTTTATAAGCTGAACTCCAATATAGATAAATTATTTTTATTAGATTCAGCTATGCACAATTCATGAAGAAAAGTCTACTGGAAAACAAATTTTCAAAAGAGGAACTTTAGTAACGTGTAAGTTGATGTTTTGATTTCAAAGAGTGAGTGGTAAGAAAATTATTTTAATTTTTAATGCATGTGTGATTGAGTACAGCTACAAAAATCCTGTGCATAAATTATGGGAAACAACAGTGGGCAGATCAGTTCTACTGTAACCTTCTAGGAAGCATTTCTGAGTGCCTGGTGCTGGCTAGTCATACAGGAAATATTTCTGAGCACCTACGATATGCCAGGCATCTTGCAAGGGACTTAGGATCTAGTGCTACACAAAACAGCAGAATACCAGCTAGCCGAGAGTTTAAACCTGAAAACAGATATGAAAAATGACAGATAATTAATGGACTGTAGTGGGCTCTGGGAAAACTTATTTAAGAGGTTGATTTTTACCCGTAGACTGAACATTGAATAAGTGTTAGTCAATACAATGGCAGGCTGGGGAGTCTTGCAGGCAGCTGGAACACCATCTAGGTCTTAACGAGAAGAAGTGAGATCGATACGAGGAAAGCAAAGTATATCAGCATAGCTGGAGCGGAGGAAGATGAAGAGAACAGAAGCAGGTAATAACTCTGAGCGAGGTAGATGGGACAAGTACTATAGGGGTTTAGGTAATGCAATAAAGACTTAAAATTTTATCTGCATAATGCTTTTCTTTCTCCCTTCAAAAATGGATTTCCCCAAAGCACTCTGGATATATCCTTCATTTCCAGAGAGAAATACTCCACGCAACAGGCTCTGAATACTTGGATACGACATGTAAGACAATCCTTGAGTCACCCAGCACGTTTACATCCTGGCTTCTCCGTTCATAGAAATAAATAGCCTCACTGAGTAAAGAGTTTATCTTCGAGGAGATGGTATGAGGAACAACAAATACGCCAAGGGATGAACAGGTGCCTAGTGCACTACAGATATTTCAAATTTTTCACAGCAATGAACTCTTTTTAAACCAGAAAATGACAAAAACTACTTTCTACTAAAAACAAAATCAACGAAGTGCAGTAGAAAAAGACATTTCATTGAAAAAAAATCGACTATAAAAATTCTACATAACAAGTTTAATTGTTTTGGAACACAGAAGGAAAAAAAATCTCACCACTCCACTACCTATTGTTACTTATTTATTTTTTGCAAACTATTGTCCAGTTTTGTACATCTTCACAGCGACAACAATTCCTTTATTTTCTATGTTTCCACTTAGTGTTACTTTCCATATTTCAAAAGATTCTACATCATTATCTACATCCATCTTCATTATGACTGCCAACACTCCACCTCTAAGTAATTAATTGTGACAATTCTAATTATGTGTCAATGTTGGATGATTGAGAAACTTGTTTAAAAAGGGAAACTTTTCTGCACGAAGGTTTAACGTATGCTCAAATCACTAAACTTAAGTAAAAAGAAACGAATTGTTTTACTAAAAATGTTGGAACAGTGCATGCTCCATTCACCTCTAAAATTTGGCAATAGCAAAATAAATGGAATTAAATTTCAGAAATCTGAATATCTGCTAAAACCACTTATTATTTAAATACTATTAATTATTTTTATTAGACTATTTTTTAGAACGGTTTTAGGCCCACAGTAAAATCGAACTTTCCTATTTAACATTTTTTATCAAGAGCACAAATGAAAATAGAGAAAAAAAAAATCTTGCAATCAACTCAGTACACACTGTGAGCTCCCCTCTCCTCTGTCTCTCCATCTCCTGTCTCTCTGTCTCTCCATCTCTTTAGGCCACTCCCATCATAGTTTTGCTTCTCCGACTCCAATGAAACTACTCTGGTCAAGATCACCAATAGCTCCTTCTTGCCAAATCCAGAAACCAATCATCTGGCTTCTTCTCCTAAGACTGGAAGCTTCTACCTGCCACATTTTCCTGTAACTCTGTTCATCCTGTCGATCACATCTTCTCCTCCTGTGTCCTTCATACTCTAGCTCTTATCAAACTCCAAACTCGAGAATTGAAAGGACTCAGCCATAGAATATCTGCTCTTCACTACAGACACTTTTTTTCCTAAGTAATCGCATGCAGTCCCATGGATTTAAAGTCTTCTATCGGCTGATGAGTTCAAAATTTATAGCTTCAGTCCTGAACCCTCCCTGAACTCCAGACTCATAAATCCAGCTCTAAAACTTAAAATACACAGAACAATTCATTCATAAATCTTCCTTTTCACACCCTCCTAGCCACACCCTATATTCAATATTCTGTGTTCTCGTGCTTCTCAGGAAATGGCACCCCTCTCTGTCCGCTGGCTTGAACCAAAAGTTCAAAGTCTACGTTCAATTCCCACCAACTCCAACAGCCAAATCAATACTAAGTTCTCGCAGCTCTGTCTTCAAAACACCCCAAACCCTTCTACTCATCACCGCCGTCTTTCTAAGGAGTCACTGTGCGTCACCTGGACTGCTACTGTGGCCCACCTGGTCTCACCCTTCCCTCTCGTGTTTCTAAACAGTGCATTCTTCACACAGGGGCTGGAGTCATGCAACTTGATGTAAGAAATGGACTCTCCTTGCCCCAGTTCTACTAAAACATTAACATCAGGTGTCAAAGCAAGTGTCAGACAAATCCTCATGTGAGGTTTTTCAAAAGAAGTCCAGGACAACTTGCTCCAAGTATCATGAATCTCACTCACCCCTTCTCAACAAGAAAGAGTCCAACAGAAAGAGGATTTAGGAAAATGCTGGGTAAAGGGATGTCTTTTTACCGCCTGTCCAACAGAGCTGCCAGGAGGACAAGGCTCTTTTAGGGGAAAGGGCCTGGATACGTACTGCCGGAGCTCAGGAGCCCACCAAGAATGTTTGGTGGCCAACAGTGCAAACTTTCGTAATGTAACAGCCAGTTATTTTACCAGCAAAAGCAAGTTTATTCCGGGATAGCTGAAGGAATTGCAATTTTGGATATGCGAACTACCCATTGCTGCCCATAGAATCCAGAGAGCTTCCAAGCAAGGAGAACTTGCTTTTATAGGGAAAACGGGGACTTAGGAGGGGCTGTAGTAACAAAAGAGTCCATTGGAGGAAGCTGGGGGCGGGGGGCATCCAAAGTATGGAAGCTTCTCACTGGGTGGCTGCTGCAGTCTGTGACTGGCTGGGCTATGGGCCAGGTAGAGAGAAATAGGGGAGGCCGCACCTTCCTGCGGGAGATGTAGATGCCCGTCGCTGCCCCTTGGCAGTGATGTACGATGCAGGGCTGGGTGTAAGAGCTCCCTCTGTAGGTCGGTCCCGACTCCAACTTTAGCGGAGGTCTCTTTTTTTTTTTTTGCGGTACGCGGGCCTCTCACTGCTGTACAGGCCCCGGACACGCAGGCTCAGCGGCCATGGCTCACGGGCCCAGCCGCTCCGCGGCATGTGGGATCTTCCCAGACAGGGGCACGAACCCGCGTCCCCCGCATCAGCAGGCGGACTCTCAACCACTGCGCCACCAGGGAAGCCCCGCGGAGGTTTCTTTAATTAACTCCACAGCAGGCATAGAGACTCAAATACCCACGTCAAAGGAAATACAGGACACCTGGGCCCACAACAGTTCTCATGAGAGGGAGTTTCTGTTTTAATCATGTTTTAGGCCCAGAGAATGCAGACCCACCCGACCACGTCTCATCCACCTGCAAGGGCGTGTGGAGGGGCCGTGGTGGGCTGGGGGAGAAGCAATCATACCCCCTTCCCGATGCAGGCAGGCTTCCTGTTTAGTGCCAGCGTGACTCGGAGACAGGAGAAAAATACACACGAAGTTAATTTCAGGATTTGGATTGTTACAGGGATGGACACTCTCCTGAAATGAAACTCTGTTTGCAATTTAAAGTCATTATAGAACTGTTTATCACAAGAGTGGGAAGGAATGTACCAGGACCAGGGCAAGATGATTCCCATTGAATAAACTTTAAAGAGATGGTGGGAGCAATGAATAAGGCATCCGGCTTGTTCAGAAGTCCAGCTATGTGATCTATTAGAAATATAAATCAGATCATCTCTCTCCTCTGTATTCCCCCACCCCCCCCTCCGCTAGTGCCTTCCATTGTTTTTAGAAAAGATCCAAATGTCCTCCATTGCATTTAGAATAAAATCCGAATAAGATCTATCTCACAGCCTTCAAGGGTCTACACGATCTGGTCCCTGTTGAACGCTCCCAGCTCCTCTGCAACCACTGCCCCCTTGCTGACCATTGCAGTCACACTGGTGTTCTTCCCATTCTGTGGACGTGTCAAGCTTATTCTTTCCTCAGGGACTTTCCCCTTGCTGCCCCTCAACTCAAATCTTCTTTCTTTAGATATTTGCAAATCTGAACCCTCATTTCTTTTAGGTCTGCTGAAATGCCACTCCTTTCAGAGAGATCTTCCTAGATTACATCATCCAGTTATCACCCCACCATCAGCACATGACCCTTCATCCGTCATACACTTATCGCTACATAGAATTATACTTTTGATTCTTTGAGCCACTGGTTGATTGTATGCTCCTGCTTCCTGAGCAATTACAGATCTTGCATTGCTGCTCATCACTGTGGTTCCAGCTTCTAGATGAATGCCTGGGACACCAAAGACTCTCAATAACTCTTTTTGAAAAAGTAAATGAGTCAATGTAGAGACCCGAACAATTAGATTTATTTCTCAAACACAATTTATAGTAAAATCTCTCTTTTTTTTTATTGCCTTCTGTTATGGGCTGAATTGTGCCCCATGCCTCAAAATTCATACGTTGAAGCCCTCAATCCCACTACTTCAGAACGTGACTGTATTTGGAGACAGATCTTTTAAAGAGGTGATTAAGTAAAAATGAGGCCATTAAAGTGGCCTCTAACAGGAGCTGGCCGGTGTCCTTACAAAAAGAGGAGACTAGAACACACAGAAAGATATCAGACTTGTGTGCACACGAGGGAAAAGCATGTGAAGAGGGAGCGGGGGGAGGGGGGCGCACCTGCCACCTAAAGAGAGAGGCCTGGAGAATCGCCTTCCCTCATGGCCCTCAGAAGACACTGACCTTGATCTTATACTTCCAACCTCCAGCACTGGGAGAAAATCAATTTCTGTTGTTTAAACCACCTGGATGTTGGTATTTTGTTATGGAAGCCCTAGCCAACTAACACGCTGTCCCTCCCCACCCCTTCCACCAACATTATATTTCTACAGTTCTACCAAATAGAAATCACAAGGAATTAACAAGTCAACCACTTAATCAACACAATCATGATGAAGGGCTGGGATATGTAAGGACCTCTCCTAGGCTGGAAGAATAAGCTGTTTTGGCTACAAAAGACTAACAAATTGGCTGTTTAGAAAAAATTGCAAGATATATATATACGTATATACATATATACGGTAAAATGTATCCTTTTAACCAGTTTTAAGTGGACTGTTCATTAAGTACATTCACATTGTTGTGCAGTCACCATCACCAATGACCTCTAGAACTTCTGCATCTTCCCAAGCAGAAACTCTGTATCCGTTCGACACTCTCCATTTCCCCTCCCTCTAGCCAGTGGCAACCACCATTCTGCTTTCTGTCTCTATGAATTTGACTACGCTGGGACCTCATGAAAGTGGAATCATGCGATACGTGTCCTTCTAAGCCTGTCTGATTTCACTTAGCACAGTGTCTTCAGGTTCACTCACGTTGCGGCATATGTCAGAATTTCACCCTCTTTAAGGCTGAGTTATATTACATTGTATGTATATACCACATTTTGATTATCTGTTCATCTGCCGATAGACATTTGAGTTGTTTGTGCTTTTCAGCTACTGTGAACCATGCTGCTCTGAGCATGGGTGTACAGCTATCTGAATCTCTGCCAGCAATTATTTTCGAAATATGTCCGGGGGTAAAATTCCTAGATCATATGGTAATTCTGTTTCATTGTTTTGGAGGAACCACCATACTGCTTTCCACAGAGGCGCACGGTGGATTTTTAACTATACAATAGCAATTATAAATGTGTGTGGTCTATTTTCTCTGTGTCAGGTCCTCTCCTTGGGTGCCTTACCTACGATATTACTTTCGATTCTCATATGAGACAGGTTCTTTTATTATCTTCTATTTACAGATGAGGAGAATTGCCCAGACAGATACTTCAGTACGTTGCAAAGCCTGCACCTGAGCTCAGGTCGGCCTGACGCCATAGCCAGGCTCTTACCCACTCACTGCACTCTGTTACTGCCTGGAGCCACTGCTCCGGGATTGTCCAGAGAGGAGAAATGTGCCCCAGCTGCCCATCATGACTTGCCTTGTACATAGTTCCATCTTATAAGCAGATGACATGATAATGTAGCACATTATAATCTCTAGAACCCAAAGAAACTCCTGAAATCATTAAAGGCCAAGCACAACAAAACAGAATACACACACCCCATATTTTTTCCTGTAGGAAAGAAAATGAAGAATTTTTGGTTTTGACAAGGTAGATTATTCTGGTAGCCCCTAGGTCTTTTCTAATTGAAGGTCATTTTCTGACATTCCTTCTGATTTAGATAGACAGCATATGAGAAAAGGAAGGCAACTAACTGTTTCTTAGAAGAATTGCCTGTGAGCCAGTACGTGGACACGTGTCACCGAGAGGAAAGAAAAGGCAAGGCAAGCACGCCTACCAGGTAACACTGATGACACAACTTACTCCTGCAAATGCAAACCAAAGTCAGCTCTCCAGCAGGAATATCAAAACAGAGGTGTCCCGTTAACCTGAACAAGGCACTCTTCCACACGCTAGACAAGGATGATTGCCTCAAATTATACAGAGACTTAGACGATATGACAGTAATCAGCAGCCCAAAGAGGCAATCCGAGTTCATGTGGCTCACTGTTTCGAGCAAATATTAATATAGGCTAGCTGAGATTTCTCTTGGTATCACTTTTCCAGATCACCAAAATTTATATAGTACTTCAAAGTAACCAATACAGGGAGAATGAACTAGATAAACTCTCTGGATCACTAGTTTAATTACTGACAGCTTCAGTCAACTTATCTAGTATTTCTTTCTCTGAAACAGAAGAATAAAAACATATTTTCCAGGCATTGTAGTAGGCTGGCCCTACTCTGAGAAGTGCTGAGTTGAGAAAGGATCCAGACAGCATCTCCTCGTGGTTTTAAACTGAGCAGTTTAAAATCAGCTCAGTTCGAGCACAACTGAGAATCTCACAGAAAACAAGCTTTGCGAATGTCAAAGAGCTTCTTTAGAAGCTTTTCCATAGACTGGCTCATTGCACCAACGTCCAGGATATGTTCACAAGTCTTCAGCTGTGACAAATGAAACTAATGTATATTTCTCTGCTGAAATGGGTAAATTTATATTTTTCTGGGAGTTAAAAAATAATAATGACAACACTCTTCAGCAAATTAGTGCCCACATACAAAATGATAATCTGATCGACCTTGAATGAAAGGGTTAGAATATACAAAGCTATATACAAAGTCCTTTCCAGACCTAAATCTTTATGGTTCTTTATTTTCCATGAAAGCCAAATTTACCTATTATTTCTGTAGTCTCACATAAAAATATAAGTAGGTTGCTCCTTTTAATTCTGATCTAGGTATAAGGTTTGCAGGAATTTTCCTCTGTGAGGCAGTGGACGAGGGGATATGTTGAAGCAGTTCGTGGATAAGAAGCACTGAGTGACTTGCCCCACAGGATATAGTGACTGCGTATCTCCAGTGTTTTCATCTTTATTATTGTTTGCCCAATACTGTTCAGAAATTTCAGTGGGTCATAAATGTTTTAAACATACGTTTGCAGAATCTTGCATTGACTGGGGCATATACATAAGCATACGTGAACACACATATTGTCAGAACATAGGGTTTGTAGGGGAGAGTGAAGAGAACTGGGTAAGGGACACTGGATGGCAGGAAAGCAGAAAAGAAAGGGACTCAGTGCTTGGAACACACACTTGAATTAGAAACCCTGGAAAAACATCAAGCAAAATAATTCTCAAACATGAAGTACACAAGAGCCAAAGTGATCAGAAGAAAAATGTATGTGTGTCCATGGCTGCACGTAATAACATAGAGACTAACATATATTACCATATGTGTGCATCTATGTAATGATTCCAGGTAGAAGCGTTCAATACAAATATTCTGGAAGACATAATTTCTAAAATGAAGTCAACACCAAGGAGAGGAAGAAAGAAGGCAGAAGAAAAAAGTGAAAGATTAGCGAGGTCGTAGTTTGACATTGCGCAGTTGATCACGGATCCCCTTAACCTAGATTTCTCTTCCTAGGCTATTGATTTAGCTTTGATTCTGAACTCTCTCTTAGATGCCATTTGCTTTAGAAACAGAGAGAGAGAAAAAAAATGTTCATTGATTTTCTCATGGTCAGTCTGTTCCCGGGGCCCTTACAGCTAATCAGTTACCACGTCCTCTTCCTCTTATCTTATCGGGGCTTTCTAATTTCCGCCATTAAGAGATGTCTGACTCTGTAGTTGCTGAAATCGCTCAGTCTGGGTACATAAGAAGATTAAACTGAGTCGCTGAGTCCCCTTGATCTTCTCCACTTCCCCTTGTTGAAGGCGTGTCTCTGTTTACCATGCAAGATAAGGGGGTGCAGACAAGGCAGAATAGGACCTTAGAAGATGCAAGGGATTGAGATATTTGTGTCCTGTATACAGTAGGTGACAAGAAAATTCCACATGGGGAAACTATACAGGGTTCTTCAGCTATAGTTCATTATACTCATCTTACGAAAAACCAGAGCTCTGATGATGTCTGAGGGTGTATCTGGATCCCAGCCCTTGTAAAGAGCAGTGATTAGCTGAAGCATTTCTGACAACAGCTAAATAAGTATTTTCTAAATAAAAATATACTGTATGTTTTAAATGGAATATCAGAACCAGGTTTAGAAATGAGGATTGCTACTCTGGGATTCCCTAGCTGCCAGGTCTGTTCTAAGCAGAAACTGCTATTTTTTGACTGTCGCCAGCTGGAAGCTCAGCTGTGCCCAGTGAAATGACACTTTGGTTAAACAATACAAGGTCTAACGCAGCAAAATACTTACCACCAGGCTACACTCCCTGGAAGAGAAATCTCAAAGCAATTACTGTGATACACAAGAGACAGCATAAGCCAAATACTCTCTGAGAAGAGAAGGTGTTATATGCCTGCCTGGAAAAATGAACAAGCCTAAGAAAAGGGTCTGTCCTCTTGCCCTTCTGTTACTGAAATATAACCTCTATCTGGGCAAATCCCATTCACTTGGAAGAACGTCACATACAAATGTGATGACTCATTTGATTACCACGCAGAAAATGCTGTCAATCCTTCGTAGTCAATAAACCTTCTTCCTTTAGCAAGTTAAACAAACAAACAAAACAATACAAGGTCTAGAGCTACAGGAAGCAATGCAGATCTGAGCAAGTAATGCAAACTTTAGAAAAGTCTATTTTAAAAGCTTTGTGAAAATACGAGTATAATCCAGATTTTGAGTCTGAGTAATAATTGAAGAGGCGCAGAGGGGAAAAGAGAATCCCAGACAAAGAAAGAAACATTTATCACACAGTCACCAATCCCAATAATGGTGGGTGACATGGGAACAAAGAAATCAATGTGCCCGCATTGAGCATTCTTTCTCCCACGAGATTAAAAAGAAAAAGGAATTACAAAAAAGTAGGAGGAGTGAGATATAATCAAGGACAACTAGAAAATTTTACAAAACTGTGAAAGAACATTGTCAGGGTTCTTAAAAACCAGAATGACTTGAGAATATATGTCATAAATGTGTTTATGATTATATTAAAATCATGTCAAATTATATAAAATCTTCAGATAGCATAAAAGTTACTGTCCCTCACCTGCCTCCATTCCAGAGAAGCAATCACTTAGTTTCTAATGCGGTTTTTCAGAGATTTTCTATATGCAAGCAAGCATAATGTACATCAATGGTTCTCAAATGTAAGCAGTTTTGCCCCTTATTGAATCCCATATTCAAGTAGTAAAGTAGAAATTAAATAATTGTGTGCATAAATGACTTCTAGCATTTCTCGTACAAGATCAACTATAACATACAAAGAACTGATCTCAAAGCAACTGTCAGAAATCTTTAGAGTCACAAAGAGCAGGAGACATAAGTAAAATGTTAACTTGACTTCAAAGACAGAGATTTGGAAAATTTCTGATAAACGTATACTAGAATCAGTGTGTCTCTCCTTTGAAAAATTCTAGAACACATTGTCCAACAAATGGCAGAAAATATGCAATCAAAACTAGAAGGTCACATAGGTCCTAAAGAAAAAAATCACATGAAGAAACTACAGTTTACATTATAATGAAATAAAAATGTAGGTCAGGTGAAATATAGAGAGAGCGATTTTATTCAACAAATTACTTGGCAATTTTCCAGGCTAGAATGGTTGATACGGTGGAGACAGTTTATATAGGATAAATTAGGTAAATTTATATTTGAATGACCTGTAATAGCTAAGAAGTGTCAATCAAAAACATCCAAGTAAAAGGGTCTACTTTTAGTGAACAATGCAAATCCTGTCCTGTAGGACATTTTTATCACTTTTTGACAAAAATGATAAACAACTTTCAGAAAAGGCATATTTATTAAATTTTAAATGAGTTAAATTATGGGATAGATATCTAATTAACAATAAGAATTCTTCTATGTATTTAGTACTTTGTGTTCTCTGCACTGTTTTTTTTCATTAAGATGTTTAGTAATCACAAAACCCTATTGCCATAACTGAAGAGGAAACTGAAGCACAGGAAGGTTAAGTAACTGGTCCAAAGTCACACAGCCAGTAAGTTTGGATCTGGGCTATGAGCCCAGGTTGTCTGGCTCTAGAGTCTGTCTCACCAAGCATGATGCTTTACTGCCTCTAGCATATAATGAAGTCATAAATAATAAATAAGGAAGTCAAGATTAAAAATTATTTCAAAAAACCATAATATGAAAAAGCTTATTAAGGACAGATGTAAAGCCTCACACCAGACTCCAAAAAATCTAGATGTCGGCACCTATGCTAATCAAAGGATTGATTAGCAATATTCAGTCTATGACACCAGTTTCTGCTAGGTCCCACTTTGCTGATCTGGTGCCTGGCAGGGATGAGTCCATGCTGAAGAGGTTAGTACTTACATTTAGCAACTCCATGCCCACTAGCAGAGTAGGACTTGGGAATAACATTTAATCTTCTACCCAGTTTCAGGTGGTCTCCAGGAACCTGAGTGACGACCAAACCACACCTTGGCCTAACCCTCACAATATAAGGTAGATGGCTAAGAATTTGAGTACAAAGCAGGATAATGGATTTGGATTTCTGAAAATATTTAAGTAGTGACCAATTAATCATCTAAGTAATCTGTACCAGAAGGGACTTTTGCATAACTTAAACAAAAGCCTTCAGGAGTATGTTAATCTGGGAAGGAAATTAACTTTGGAATATAAGGTCTGGGAATAGAATATTGATGTATTGTTCCCTGCAAGGGTTACCTGCAGTCGAAAATCATGCAGGTGGCAAACTTGGGTGTCATCCAGGCCTTGCAATGAGAAGAACTGGGCTATTAGGGTGGGGGGGACACACAGCAACAGGAGTCTTTAACCAGGATGGATTGCATCAGTCTAACTGATACACAGTGGCTGCTGGAAGGCAGTGTCTCAGAAAGCTGGGAGGCTGCACCCCAGCCCTGTGACCAGGAGGGTTCTCACTGATCAGATGCTGTTCACAAGTGTATCTTCCCTCTAGCCAGCTGAAGTCTGTATATTTAGTTTTGTGACATGGAGGATCATGGTTCTAGGAAGTAACTGGGCACAAGGGGAACCCCCAGGGACTTTCTGTAAATATGCAACCAGAGAAGATTTCCAAGGAAAAGTGACGAGCAAGGGTTAGGCAGGCTTTCAGGCCAGGATTCCACCCCACGCAGGAATTAGAGCAGGGAGGAAAAAAGAACACTTCCTAATTACATCCACTGAATACATACTGTGGGTGTCAGGAGGTGAGCTCTATCTGAACAAGCCCATTGGTGTTCATAGGCTCAACCTAGGCACCGAGAGTCCTCAATACAGGACTTGAAGATATTTAGCGAATATCCTGTCAGATAAATGAAACAGTGTAATTCTCTCAAGTATGTGAAAGTACAGTTTGCACACATTCTTTACATGTAAGCTTTCATTTTTAATTTAAGTATATCCTATCAAGTACGTAAGAAAATTCAGACACAAATTTAAATGTAAAAGGAAAAAGGATACTCCTATCAGAAGGAAATTCAGATAATCCTTTCATAAGGCAAATAAACGATAGAAACAAAATTGTTTTAGACTTCCACGCTAGTGGTCTTAAAAAAGTTATCTATATATATTTTTGAATCATTTATGTCCCCAAGATGAAACATTAACTTATAAAGACTTTTTTTCCCTATAATTTACCAGGATCATCCTGATAATTCAAATTCAGAAAGTTAATGAAGGTCTTTGGCATTTTCATAGAGCACGTTTGGGAACGGGGTCTTCATCTGACGGGGGTCCGTAGGTTTGATCATGTATCTTGCCTGGTTACTCGTGACACAAGCTCAAGTCAGGGCTCACACCATTAAAACTGCTGTTGCCAAGATTTTACTCTTTTTGTCATAAAGGACTGCAAACATATTTCTCTATTATAGTTCAGTGGTGTATGAAAAATAATTGCATTAATAATAGAAATAAGAGTCATCGAGAAGCACCGCATGGCTTTTAATAACCCCACTGACAGCCTAGATTTGATGTCATGGTCTAATGAGTGGTGGTTGTTTTTCCCTGAGAAAATGAGTAATGTCTCTTCTGTTAGAAAGTACTTTTCTGAAACTACTATTTACAGAAAATGTAAAAGCATTCATGAATTTTTAATGAATCAAGGGACTTGTAGCAGTAAAAAAGAAAGAGAGAAGGTGAGCTAATTAGAAGGTAAAGAGCACCTTCTTTCTGCAGAACTAAGGATGCCTGGTGAGCTCCTGTGGATGGTCCGTCACGTTCCCTTCTTAAAGGGACTCCTGGGGCTTCCCTGGTGGCGCAGTGGTTGAGAGTCCACCTGCCGATGCAGGGGACGCGGGTTCGTGCCCCGGTCCGGGAAGATCCCACATGCCGCGGAGCGGCTGGGCCCGTGAGCCATGGCCGCTGAGCCTGCGCATCCGGAGCCTGTGCTCCGCAACGGGAGAGGCCACAACAGTGAGAGGCCCGCATATCGGGGGGGGAAAAAAAAAGGGACTCCTATTTCTCATTAGAACATTCCACGAAATGCAATGTTTTAAGGCCAAGATTCGATAAACCTCCACGAATTTCCAGGGCTTTCTGCTTGACAGTGGAACAAATAAATGGGTATTAGCTTACCATTGACTCTATTGTTCAAATTAAAGGCTGCCCCATTTCCAGCCCAGGTGGATGATGAGAAATGATGAGGGTTTAAAACTGGGTGGAACTGAATTATCACACAAAACATTTTATCGGCCAGCTACTTGGTTATAACTTTGGGGATTTTTAAGGAAAATTACTTCCAAAATATTTTTTAAAATAAGAACAAAAATTACTTGAAGAACCATCACTCCTATACGAGGCCAGAAACGTTAAGCGTTCCATGTGCCTTTGTAACAAACTCAGGGAAGTTGAAAACAACAATTAGAATTAACCATAAAAGAGGCTTGTAATTATCCCTTAAAATGCAGCTATCCTGTTCCATAATACGATTAATACCAGAAACTGAGGTATCCCTGTCCCTCTGGCCTCCTTCAGAAGGTTTAGAAGTTTTAGAATTCTAGGAACATTAAGACCACTTGCATTGTTTTTTATGGATAACCATTTTTAAGATTAAAACAAACTGAAATATCTTTCTCCTCTCCATAATTTCATTTTATTTCTTTGAGACTCTGTCAGTATTCAAACATTTATTCCTTTAACACATTTGTATTTGTTCCTCTGATTTCCAAGTCATAAAAATGTTTCTACTTAGAAATGGAGCTTATTAAAATCCAAGACTTCTCTCTAGAGTCTGTTCTTTCTTTTCTGTTATTTCCTCAGAGCTTATTTTAAGTTCCATCTTTGCCAGGCTAATTGCAGATTGAATTTTGTTTCTCTAAATATCTCTAAAGATCATTACTCTGTTGGAGATTTGTCTTGAAGGAGGAATGGTGGAGAAAGGGAAGGAAAATGCTATATTACTTCAGGTGACAGATTATACTTGCAAGACCTCACACTAACGCTTAACAGCCATGATTTTCATGGGTGGAAATACTACTCTGATTTTTGCATCAACTCTGACTACAGGCTTTGATTTTCTATGAATTCCAAAGACCACGGAGCACCAAAAGGTAAGTGACCCAAAAGTCAGTGATCGTAAAAGCTGAACTGTTGATCATGGAATTATTACTTCAAACCATGATCATCTAGTGACTTGGGATCCTTCTTCTCTTTACCCTGTTGTCACAGCGCACTGCAGTTTGGATTTATTCTCCATTATTCCACTGAAACCACTCTTCTAAGATCATGAATGACCTCCATGTGACCAAAGCCAATGATCATCTCCATTTACCTCCCCTTAATCTCTCAGCAACAACCAGGGACAGCCTCCTCTTTGAAATACTTTCTTTGCTTGGCTTCCGTAATACTACATTCTCCATTTGAATCTCACCTTACAGACTATCCTTGGAGTTTTCTGTACTGCTTCTTCCTCTTCTGTCAGACCCCTAACTATGGGGATAGGGCTCCCTTTTCTCTGTCTACACACTTCCCAGGGAGCTGATTCATCTACTTCCTTGACTTTAAATAGAGCATAAGTGCCAATGATTCCGAAAGCAGTTCCAGTCCCAACTTCTACTCAGAATTCCAACTGCCTTCTTGGATGCCGGAAAAAACAGGCATCTATACTTTCACATACAGCAATCAAATTATTGGTATTTTCCCAATAATACTATCATCTCACAGATTTTTTCCTACCGGAATGCGCCACAACACCAACCATCCTATTGCTGAAGCCAAATATTGATGTACAGGACGTATGCTTGATTTATCTCTTTTCCTCACTGTCCATCCAATTCATTCTCTACCTTCAAAAGACAGACAAAAATCTTTTCGTTTTCTCTGCGTCTTCGCTCCCACACCCCCAGCCAAAGTGTCCATCAGCTTTTACCTGGAATCCTGAAATGGTCTCCGAAGTGTTTTCCTTCCTTTCTCTCTCGCTCTTCTGCAACTGAACCTCTGCCCAAGAAATCGTAGTGGTACTCAGGACATAAACTAGATTGGATCACTCCTCCCTTTAAAACTCTACAAGGGCTTCCCTCAACAATTAGAATCAATCAAAGGTGCTTCTTGTCCTTCACAAAGCCCTACAGATCCGTGACTGTGTCTCATTCTGCACTGATTTCTCTTTTGCCCACTAAACTGCTGCACACTGACCTTCCTGCTGTGCCTTAAACACATTGCACTGCTTTTTATTTTCGGAGGACCAAACCACCTGTTCCTGAAATCTTTGCTTTGGTGACGTCTTCTGCACATTCAGCTAAAATATCATCTCCAAGAGACTTCTTCTGAACACCCAAATTTTAAAGTACCTACCCAGTCACTCTCTGATAAGTCACCAGCGGGTCTCTCATCAGGATTGCTAGTTTTTCTTTCTGGTATTTACCATGGAGAAGAAGAACTTCTCTAGCTACTTTGCTGGTGTATTTCCAGTACCTAGAATAGGGCCTGGCCCTTAGTGGGTAGTCAGTTTTATATATATATATATATATATATATATATATATATATATATATATTTTTTTTTTTTTTTTACTAAATAAGACTCAATTTTAAATGAGAAGATAAGATGAATGGCAACTTCGATAGAAATCTGCTTATAGCTGACAGTTATAAGCTTACAGCTAATCACAAGACATGAAAACCCAAACTCAAAGGCTCAGCATTTTACTTAATTCATTTGCAGGATGATCTACTTCAAGCAGGTCTTATTTACGGCTGAGAAAATGTCCTTGAAAAGTGCACCAAGTGTTTACAATAGAGAAAAAGGGTCAAGCTTATATTATTTAGGAGAAAGAAAGAGAGCAAAAGAGAGAGAGAGAGAGGCAGAGAAACAAAGAGTGGAAGGAAAAAAGGAAGGAAGGAAGAAAAAGAAAGGAAGAGAAAAGAAAGTATAAAGAAAGGCATATACTCACGAGTGAAGGAATGATTTTGTGTATTTTAGTTTTGTTTTCTCAACTATGCTATCTAAAACGTCCACTCTTCTCTTTTTAGCTTATCTCTGCCCTAGGAGTGTCTTCTCCATTCCTTTGTGGGAGAAGGGGAAGGCTCATTCTCAAGCACCCCAGATATTTCAGAGGCTGTCATATGAAGCCAGGGCCAAACTTATGAAGGCAAATCAAGCCTTTTGACCTGGTGGGGGCACCCAGAACCTGTCTACCTGTAGATTTCCTCACACTTCTCTGTCCCAGCGTCATCAAATAATTTCTTTCCTGAAGGCTTTCCAGGTTTCTGAGCTCCACAGTAAAATGCTAAAACCTCTATACTAATACCTCTGGGAGTAAGAATGATTTAAGCCATTATCACAAACACCTAAAGGGAAGTACTTGGAAAATGAGAATAAGATTAAAACCTGATGGGGTGAGGAATGAAATGCCCGGGAAGGGGAAGGAAAGGCACCAAAAGCGGAGGGAGGGTGCCCAGACAAATCCCAGCTCCCCGCCAAAGGTCTCAGAGGTACTAAGTGAAGTGAGAGATGCTTCTGCTTAGACCAAGCGTGTCGGAAAGCAATACCTTCCATGGGAATACAAAAAAGAGTTGCCGTTGATGCTGCAGTTGATGTATTCATATATATTCATATATACATTCACTGAAACATAATCAGAAACTTCTCATCCCAATTTGGAAATTGGTTCAGTTTTCTGCAGTTGTTAGTGGCAGCTCATTCTTTATTGGAACTTGTTTGTGCTTGTAAACTCCCTGGTGACAGAGCAGAGTCTTCTGAAATCACGTGGCAGGGTCAATTTCTAGAACTCTTCCCATATTTTCTGATGCAATCACATGTAACAGTGTTGTCTCCTAGTAAACATGGAAATGGATCAAGGAAAACATTAGCCTGTCTGCTTCTGAAAATAATAGACTGAATTGGGACTGAGCTTTGAATTCAGGAACCTTCCTGAAGTCTTTGTTTTATACCAAGTCTCTTATATTCTGTTTGCCTACAGATGAAAAACTTAGCAAGAAGAACAGGAGCCAGTTATGCAAAACCCATTATGTATTCAGTTGTACATATTTCAGAATGGGCAGGTGCCGAAACAGGCTGAAAAGCTATCTGATCTTTGGTTATTCCAACTGCCCTATGTAAGGAAGCCTGAATTTGATCTCCTGCAATGCAAATGTCCTTCCTTTTCATGCTGATCTCTCTGGCTGGGTGGCAGAGAGTAAAGACCCTCTTCTTGTTACTGAATCACTCACCAGTATCTGCCCTTGAAGAAGCCCCTAACATCTCTGGACATCTACTTATTCATGTATAAAATAAGAGAATTTGTTGGGTAATGGCTCGATTCTTATGAATATGAAACTCTAAAGAAATAAGGACTTCTGAAACGTATTTTTTAAATTTTGCACTTAAGTGCAAAGCTATTTTGTTTTAACAAAATACTGGGATTGTTCCCATGTGAGAGCACATGCTAAATTTCTTTCTTTTTAAATTATGGCAAAAACACTTAACATGAGATCTACCCTCTTAAAAGATTTCTAAGGGTATAATGTGATATCGTTAGCTATAGGCATAACGCTGTACAGCAAATCTCTGGAACTTATTCATCTTGAGTAACTGAAATTTTATACACAGTGCTTAGCAACCCCTCACTTTCCGCTCCCACCAGGTCCTGGCAACCACCTTATTATTCTTTGCTTCTTGTTTTAGACACTTCATGTAAGTGTAATAATGCAGTATCTTCCCTTCTGTCACTGGCTTATTTCACTTAGCATAAAATCCTCAACTTTCACCTACGTTGTCACTTACTGCAGGTTTTCCTTCCTTTTTAAGCTTAAATAATATCCCATTGCATGTATACGCAGCGTTTCTTTATCCAGTCTTCCCTAGGAGGATAATTAGATTGTTTCGAGATCATCTCAGCTATTGTGAATAGTGCTGCAATGAACATGGCAGTGTTGGAATCGCTTCTAGGTCCTAATTTCAGTCCTTTTGAATAAACAGATTTAAGAGAAGTATGAGTATTTGCTTAGCACATTATTCACCAACAATAATTCAATCACAGGTAGCAAGAATCTAAGCTTAGCCTTTCAGGAAAAAAAAAAAGGTAGTGCAGTGGCTCAGGCAATGTAAAGAAAGAATGATTTAGAGGTATGAAGCGCCTACTGTGTGTCAGAAGTTGAGCTAAGTGATTCATATCTACTGAACCATTTAATCTTTACAGCAACAAAGGGCTGGGGAAGAGAAACTAAGTTTCAGAAGTTGAGGAACTTGTTCTAGTACTCACAAATCTTAGGCAACAGACGCATCCTTCATACCCTGGGCAAGCACACGCTAAATGCTATATTTCTCCTACATCTATTTTCAATACCATACATTCATTGTCATCTTGCTGCGTTGTTACTGATGGTGAACACATTGCCAGAATGTGCAAACAGGAGTGGAAATCAGTATTTCCACTCCTGTTTAAAGTTTTAGAAAAATCACTGTTAACAAGTAATCTACAGAAAAGTAAAGGTAGACTCCTGCAGAAGAAAACAATTCACTTTAGCTTTTAAAACATTTTCGGAGTAGTCATATTTCCTTATGAAATGATATTTAATAATAAAATATCAGATTAAAAGATTTTGGTGGGGTTGAATTACATTTCTGAAATACCCGATAGACTGAAACATGCTTCTTGGATGTATGTATTGCTTGTTCAGTAGCAGTTTGGAAAAGTTTTGGGTGGAGATAGGAAGTAGGCTTTTGAATGTCAGAGGGAAGGATTGCCACCTGTGAACTTGATTTTCTCAGCCAAACATTTTACTCAGTCTAGACCTGTGCTTAAGGTAGACCTTTTGAACTAAAGCCCTCTTAGAAGAGCGCGGTGAGGCTTAAGTCAATAGATGATGATTAAATGCCTTGGCGTTTTTTAAGTATTTTACTAAACACGGGAGATTAAGAAAATCAGGCATCATGTATCTCCTGGTCCCTGGCCTCCATATGGTCTAATAATAGAATGAAGAATTTGAAACATTTTAATCCTTTCAACTGGAGGAAGATGAACTCACGTCGTTGGACTACATCCTTCTAAAGTCAGACGATATGGCTGTCTACTTTCACTAACTGAAATAAAGACATTTTAAGGCAGCTGTAAGAGGAACTAGATATTTTATGAGACTTTCTCTTGGAATACCAAGGGATGGAGGGGAAAGCTTCCTTTTGTCAAGTGTCTCATATCGTTGGTCCTCTTTCAAAGCTGTGATGGGAAAAGCAGCAAACAGGCTGTGGGTTTCATTTTGTACAGGTGGTAGTAATGTATTACTCAGGACTTCATGATTGGTCAAAGTGCTATTGATCAGGTTCTTAATTTCTACAATTTCCCCATTTTATTCCTATTTGATGAAATGTTCTCAGTAGAACTCAATAGCAACAAGCCTGATGTGAAAAGATGGGAAAAAAGGTAATGACTTGTTCTTCAAGAAAGTTTCTTTCTATGGCAACATCATTGCAATTTGGAAAATTAAAAGGCTGTAGCAGAAATTTAAACAGATGGGATTGTCCTTGCCAGGACTAATTCTTCCATAAAGGGCTCACTGTGGCCCTCTGTTGTTACAGGTGTCTAATTCCTATCTCCACGCTTGCCTAAAGCTGAGTGGGTGTGATCGGGGGAAAGGATGGCCCCTCATCTATAAGAATTCAACCTGCCAGGGCAGCCGATTGTCAAATCGCACACTGTAAGTTTCCTTCTCATTTTTCAGTTACTACAAACATAAGTTGCTATGCCCACTTCAGCCTGGGTCGCCCTCCTTCCCACTTCCTGCATTAGAAACTTTGTTCCACAGGACAAAAACTAAGACTTGCGTTCTGTGCTCCCTATTTGCATAACACACTGCTAAAAATCTAGGCGAAGAAAAGACTGATAATTGCCAAATATCATTTCCTTTGTTTTGACAAGTCAAGGCTGAAATGTAGAACCTCATTCCCATCAGCAGAGTCAAAAACAACCTGTAGTTGAAGGAAAATGGATCTGGGGTGGGCGGGGTGGATGAAACATCACAAGCGGTGGTAAAACTCAAGTGCTAATTATGTCCGTTACAGGTTCCAATTCATTCATCGCCCTCATTAAAGATATTTATCGTTACGATTTTAGTTAAAATGACAGCTACCAACCAAAATTCCTTACACTTACCCTTCTATACTTCTCCTGAAGAGACTGACGCCAAACCTTTCTGGTCTGGACTGTTTCTTCTAACCATCAAATATAGCCCTAGAGAGGCTGCCTTTGGAAGCAACAAAAATAGCACTGCCGTCTACCACAAAATAGAATGTTTCTACTACTCGTCTGGTCCTTTTCTGACCAATCTGACTTGTTGGGGAAGTATTCAAACTGGGATCTGAAAGGTGGAAAGTGGGATGGGAGACGCTTTTTTCTTAATTCCAGAAAATAGATTTCCCCACTCCTGTGAAATACAGTTAAAGAAACAGTGCAGTTGTCTTATGTAAATCTATTTTGATTTTCCAACTGTCATGTGTTCGTTACAATACCTTGCCTTAGAAATTCCCCAAAGATCTGTTAGAGGACAGGATGGTACAGATTAAAATGGATAAATAAATAAAAGAAAGAAAAGGGGGGGAATGTTTCCTCATTTGTGATATATTACAAAATCACTTCTCAACTCCGTGCCAGGACAATGCTTGGGGCAAAGGGAAGGTTTGTTAGGACAGGACTCTTCCTCTGACTGAGGGATTCTTTTGTGTGGTGGAGAAACCTCCTCTAGTTTTAACGACTTTAACAAGAGGTGGGGAAAAGGTGCTCATCATTTCTAACAAAGGTCTCATTGACAAAAGTTTATGATTTTTGTTCGAAAGCACTTCCTACCAAAGAAGAAGACTTTGAAGTTTATTCTTTGTTCAGTCATGCTTGTTATGGTCTCTTTAAGAAGAAAAAGAAGACAAAAAAAGAAAAAAAAAAAAACCCTCAAAAACAAAACCCCTGCTGCCTTTAAGGCTAATTCTCTGTAAGTGAAAATTTTAAAACTACTTTTGCTTAAAGGACCACAAGTCAAATGTTGAATGTTCCCTCAAGTTTGTTTTTATCACACCTTTGATTGTTAAAACATAAAGTAGCTGATATAGTTCTCCTCTGTATGTAGTTTATTCCATTTCATGTGAGTGTGTGTTTGTGTGTGTGGCATGTGAGTGTGTACGAATTGGCGCTATTCAGCGTGGAAGTGCAAGCACAGTTCTGGAACTGCAGTCATTTCATTCTCTAGATCTGTGTCTTTTTGTGATCTTTTTGCGACAGTTTCAAGGGAATGCTTAAAATGATCCCTGCTGTGATTTCCACCTGTTTTGTTTTGTTTTGTTTTTCATCATTTTGAACATTGCAACAGTTTTCCAACTCAAATCTAAGTCAAGCTTAACAAAGCCAGCCATGTCACTGTAAATTACTGATTTCTGGGAAAGTTCTTTCTGCTCGTTCTTTCTTTCTGGGGCAGGGTACATATTGCTGACAAGTATTTGCCACGTGTCTAGGTCTGGTTACTTTTGTGGATGTTTTGTTTTCTTTGTGTTAAGTCGTGGTGGTGTAACAATTGTTTGCGTTGTTCCGTCCACCTGGCCCCCAGCTGTCCATCTGTCCTATAAAACCATGTTGAAAGCTCACAGTGTAGAATACAAATACCAGTCAAGAAATCTAACGTGTTGGGAAAAGTGTCCCATAGAAGAAATGCAAATGCACGTGTCCTCTTGTGGCTGAAGGTGGAAGGTCGGGCCTGTAGTAGACCCTTCATGAGCAGTTTTATTCCAGACCCACAGACCTTGTAAAATCACTGCAGAAGACTTCCTGTAGCCTGACACACTGCTGCTTCAGCCAAGTGTGCTCAGTGTATTTTACTTCTTATTAACTTTCCTTTAATATTGAACTTTATACTGTAAACTACTTCCTTTTATTGTTATCCACTGAGGAGCGGTTTCTTGGCATAGAATGAGGGTGAAACATTGCCAAGCAACCTTTTTTGGCAAACAGTATCAATTAAAACTGATATACCAACCTAGTGAAGAGAGATTAGCGTATTTCCCAGCACTGTTTTCTTGATGATTTCAGAACAAGGCAAGAGGGTTCTCTGTGCTGTCTCCTCAGAGGAGATGTCACGTCCAACATGATTCTTTTGAATGTACTATTAGCAACCTCAATTAGCTGAGTAGCCATATTTAAATTAATTTCTTGACAAATAGTTTGTTTTCTTCACCTCATGTTTTTGCTTGTTTCTTTTCCTTGTAGCTATTTTTTTTTATTTGAAGTACAGATTACAAGGAAAGGCTGTGATATTTTTTAAATGGGTTGCAGCAAGAATACAAGATAACAGATAGAAGTGGGACATAGTTAAGGACACAACATTAACAATAGGTTTGTTGCTGAAAATGACCTCAGAATTCAAATACTAAAGTAAAGCTCCTAGAAAAGTGCTGGGAGCAATGGATAAATGGTTACAGAGAACTTTCTAGAGAAGTTTGAATATCAGGTTGCTTAAATGCATCGCATATAATAATATCCCCTTCCGTCAAGACTACTTCATCTCTGTGGTCTTTTCCAGACAGATCCTAACACTGTGGAAGCCAGCGTTAACATTGGCCTGGGCTCTGAAGCCAGAATATCTGAGTTTAAAGCCCAGGTTTATGATTTTCTAGCCGTGTGACACTCAGCCAGCTACATAAGTTCTCTGTGTCTCCATTTCCTCACCTGGAATCAGGGAGGGTAACAGCAGCTACCTTATAGGAGTGTTGTTAGGATTAAACGAGAAAACTTATGCAAAGCATACAATGGCAACTATTATTACATCATAGTAGAGAAATCAGTGACTGCTTTCAGTTCTACATTTCCGGTGATTTCTGTTCATTAAGAAATCTCCCTTACATCAATGGCGATAAATGCTCTGGACACTTAAATTCACTCCTTCTTCTGCCATTATGTTAACTAGGGCTCTCTGAGGGATCCTCCCACTGCAAAATAACCTTAGATCAGGCTTTAGATGAGATTCATTCTTGGAGACACAAAAAGGGTGACTGGGACACTGAGCTGGAACCAACTACAGAAAGGAGGAAGGTGAGTCTAGAACTCTGGTGATGGGCTGAGACTCTGCAGCTCAGCAAAGACTCCTGGATACCAGTAAAAGCAAGTCTTCTATGGAGAAAACCTATCCAATTCAGGCCTTCAGATCCCACACAGGTTAAGATCTACCAATGAGTTCACAAACAGTATCACCAAGCTCATAAAAAGGCAAATCTCTGTGAATGAAATCACAGACATAAACAATAGCAGAAGGACTGGCTAAGTATATAGGTGCCAATAAAATGGACGATAGCCCCATTCAGAGGTGGCCCTAAAGGACATCCTTTAAAGGTGACCCTAAAGCAATAAAGGAAAAGATCTCTTAGGGGCAGCATTTTGGCCAGTGCTGCTGGTTATCCACTTTTTGTGAACAGAAAAATGACCTAAAATAAGAATACACAGGGGGCTTCCCTGGTGGCACAGTGGTTGAGAGTCCGCCTGCCGATGCAGGGGACGCGGGTTCGAGCCCCGGTCCGGGAAGATCCCACATGCCGCGGAGCGGCTGGGCCCGTGAGCCATGGCCGCTGAGCCTGCGCGTCCAGAGCCTGTGCTCCGCAACGGGGGAGGCCACAGCAGTGAGAGGCCTGCGTACCGCAAAAAAAAAAAAAAAAAAAAAAGAATACACATAGTCTCATGCGCAATGGTAAATGTCTTGGCTGATTGGATAGGGACCTGGAAATATTGGAAGACTATAGACAGGAGTGCTAAGGAAGATGTGTGCATGACTCAATGGGAATGAACACAAAGAGTGAGCATCTTTGTATCTCATATTCATGTTGAGCAAAGAGCAATGTCCACTGCAGAGACACAATCAGGGTGACAGAATGACACAGCCTGTAGATGTCAGCCAGCCTCTGACACCCTTGGACATCCCAGCGCTTGAACAATGGGCTCAAGTACAGCGTAGCTAGCATGGCTGAGGTGGAGGCTATGCACAGGCTCAACAGCAAGGGCTGCCTCTCACCAAGGCTACTGCCAGCCACAGAGCCCAAGCCTATGGCCCACCCTCCCCACCTGAGCTGAATTCCTCCTGCGCAGCAGCCAGCCATCTGGCGGCATCTTGGAAAGAATGTGGATTGACTTATATTCTGGACATGCATCTGCATTTTTCACTTACTGTGGCTCAGTCGCCATCACTCTTCCAGGTCTCATAGAGTATCTGTTCTAGTATCATGGGACTCCCACATAACATCATACCTGACAAAGGGAATGTTTTATAGCAAATAAGGTGTGGCAATGCGCACATGACCATGGGATCTGCTATTCCTACCATATACCACACCATCCAGAAGCCGCTGGGTGAAAAGAGCATGGCCTCTTGAAGGTTCACCCCAGGCACCAGATTGGAGAAGACACCCTGTGAAGACACCATCCTTCAGGATGAAGTATATGTCTTAAACCAACATCTCAGATATGGTGCTGTGTTCCCAACAGGCAGACCTCATGGGTTTGGGAATCAAAGGCAGAAGTAGGAGTGTTTCCACTCCTACCCACACCTGGTGACCCATGTGGAGAATGTGTGCTTCCTGCCCCTGCAACTTTAGGCTCTATGATCTAGACATCCTGGTTTTCAGAGTAGATATTCTCAGCAGAAAGCACAGTAAAAATTCCACTAAAATTAAGCTAAAGCCATCACGTATAATTTGGGATCTTCATGGCAGTAAACCGCAGGCACAGAAAGTCATCCCCATGGAGGTGGAGCCACTGCTGTACAATACAGTCAGGGAGGAATATATTTGCCACTGGGACATCTCTTGGTATTCTCATGTCCAGTTTGAAATATAAACGTTAAAGTACCTACAAACAAACAAACAAATTCAAGAGCTCAGAAGCCTCGAGGATGAGAATCTGGGTCACTCCACTATGCAAGCCACCCAGACCAGCAGAAATGCTAGAAAAGGGGGAAGAAGCCTAGAAAAGGTAACGGAGGAAAGAGAGGATGGGTATCAGTTACTGCCTTGGGACAAACAGCAGCAGGAACCAGCTAATCTCACTAACACTTCTTTTTCCAGTGTTGCGAAGGCTGTAATGGGGTATGGAGATTTGGCGGATGAGATGAATTTAAGTCTGATTCATTCCTTTACGTGTGCCAAGTGCTCCATAAGCAAGGTAGTGCACATATCATACGACCTAACTTTTCCAGATATTTCCAGTTTTCAAAGATCACACATCCTTTCAGGGATTAAAAAAAAGTCTGGATTTTCTTTTTGCTCAAACCCAGGAATTTGTCTTTTACCAAGCTGCCCTCCCCAAAAGTTCTTGATAATCTCTCTAAGAAATGCTTATGCATTTCACAAATCAGTCAGCCAGCTCCCTGGAGTCAGGCAGCTAGTTTGCGCTTTTTCAGTTGCCTCTTGGTATTTCAAGCATGGCTCCAATGGTGCTAATGCCACTCCTTCTGTAAAACTATATCTCTTACGACTCCTCATGCCGCAGGTCACAGAAAACTCAGCTCAAACTGTCTTAGACCGTAAACGGGATTTGTCAGCTTCTGTAACAAGAAGTCTATCTACAGGGAGGGTTTCAGGACTGATGAATCAGAATCAAGTACATATTTCTTGTTCTGTCTTCCTCTGCCTTCTGGGTGTTAGCTTCGTCCTATGTCTGACTCTCCTCCATGCCTGCTCCCCTTGACCCCCAAGGCCATGGAAGTCTGCCAGTAACAATAACATGTTTCCTCATTCTTTTTAAACAGGAAAGAGAGTGTGTGACCCAGCATTCCAAAGAACAGTGCCAAGATTCACCTTGACTGCTTGGCTTAAATTACATATCTGCTGTAGAATGAAAGTTTGTGTCCCCACAAAATTCATATTTTGAAACCTAATCTCCACTATAATGGTACTTGGAGGTGGTGCCTTTGGTAGGTGATTAGTTCATGAGGGGGGGAGCCCTCATGAGTGGGATTAGTGCCCTTATAGAAGAGACTGTGGAGAGCGCCCCCTCCCCCTTCTGCCATATGAAGACGCAGCAAGAAGACCATCAGTGAACCAGAAAGTGGGCTCTCACCAGACATCAAATGTGCTGCTGTCTTGATCTTAGACCTTCTGGCCTCTGGAACTGTGAGAAATAAATTTCTGTTGTTTTTAGCCCACCCAGTCTATGGTATTCTGTTATAAAAACCCAGACCAATTAAGATAATACCCAACTTTGAACCAATGCATGTGGTGAAGAAATAATATATCCTGGTAGGCTGAACCAACCAGGACCCACCTCTTGAGCTAGAATAGGTTCAACTTCACCTAAAGTGCACTGACTGTACTGAGGAGAAGTGAACAAAGATAAATCTGGGAATTGTTAGAAAGTGAAAATGGATGTTACATCAGAACCAAGAATGTTCACTAGAAGCACCTTTTTTCCAAACATGGACAAGGTCCTCCCCTTAACTCCCCATGGGGCTGAAGACTTAATAAGTATCAGAACACAGAAAATTTACAAAGTAAAACCAAAAGAAATCTTAAATATGAATCCTAATAAGACTGCTGCTGGACTCCATAGGCAGCCTGTACCGCACGGAATGTCCTTTGTGCCAGTTCTTAAACTCTACTGTCCACACATGTCCTTGGACGTCTTGTGAAAATGCTGACCTGGATTGAGGCCCGAGATTCTGCAGTTCTAATGAGTTCCCAGGTGATGTTAAGATGCTGGTCTGAGGATGGCACTTTGACACCTACTCTCCAGACCTGGTCCATCACCAAGGTGCTCACCTCTGATAGGAGGCACCCCCGAGTTTGCCTCTTCTCCTAATTTCTTTGAATTCCACGGCAAGATACCCAACTTCCTAAAATGACATGCCTGGCAGAATTTTAAGTTCACCTCCAGGAAAGACAAACTTTATATTATTATGAGAAAAGTTTAACTTCAAGTTGTTTCCAATCTTTCCCTCTGAGTATAACGATTGCTTTAGCAGGGCATATTCGAAAATGTCCTTAAAGCAGCTTTTCTAAAAACCAAGGTGTATATTTCCTTGATGATGAATTTAAACTTCTATAACTAAAAGAAAACCAAAAATGCCAAAAAAAAAAAAAAGAATTAACTATGTGAGGTGATAGATATATTAATTATCTTGACCTTGGTGATCTTTCCACAATGTGTATGTATATCAGATTATCACACTGTACACTTTAAATCTATACAATGATATCTGTCAATTATTTCTCAGTAAAAATTTAAATTAAAAAAAGTATAAAAGAATGCTACCAACTTTAAAAACTGTACAAACGAAAGCTTTAAAACATAATTTTTCCAAATTTACAGCTTTCAAAAATTTTTAAATTATAGGATCTAATCTCGATAAGAATATATACATGTGTGTGTGTGCCTTTATGTGTATCTATATATGTAACATGGACACACACACACCTGCTTACTAGAACACATTATGCCTATGGTTCATGGCATTTTTACTTCTCTTGCTCTTTTTCTTTTTCTCCTTTGAGGCTTTGGGTGGCCTGGGAGTCTAAACAGTATTTATAGTAACATTTCTATTTGGTATGCATCTCAATTCTAAACAACTCACTTTCCAACATTTCAAGCACAATTCACCTGCCTAGAGAAGACCGGCGCACAGGAAGAGAACCACACTCAAGGCAGCATGGCAGCGTGCGTTACTCAGAGGCTCATAGAATGATCACTGAGGCATGGTAAGTGGAACATGTAACCAGATGTCCCCAGACGAAGTGAGTTTGTGACAAATATTAGAATTCAGCAATATTAGTTCTTGGTCATTCTACTTACATTGCTTATTTAAAGCAAGCTTTTTGATATTTGATTCTCTTGCACTCAAGATCATATTTAGTTGGCACCGGAGAAAAATACTTCTTAAGGAAGCACACATGGGGAGGGAATGGGCTTCAGAGGGAGAGCTTACCACTGAATCTGGAGCCTGCAGAAATGCCTCTTCAGGCGTGGACGGCACTTTATTCATGAGTCTCTCATAGTGGTTCTAGCTTTGTCTGCAATTAAAGGGCCAGAAGCTAGTTTAACATATAACTCAAGGCAATTGTAAAATGTAAGTATATTTCCCCTCTGTTTAAATAAATGAAATAATTTGTTCCATAATCACATTGGTCTCTGTGAGCTCTTGAAGTTTTATTAAGGTGTAACTCGTGAATCACACTATTACTTGTTTATTAAGCTTGAGTCTCATAGTACTTTTTAAAAATATGAAACCTAACTTTGTGTAACTTTAAAGAATGAAAAGGTCTGAAGACGTATCACTATGGGAATGGTAAGGTCTTAGCAGATCTCTCTCAATCTGAGCATGACCTTTGCAGCATCCATCATGTGTCAGATGAAGAGTCAAGAAGCCGACAGACAGGACAGCACGGCGCACGCACTATGAAGTTGGACTGTCTGGGTGTAAATCCTGACCTTGTCACCTGTTAGCTGGTTACAATGTCTTGGGAAATATGCCTCAAATATCTTACCTGTTTCCTCCACTAGAAAACAAGGAAAATTATAGCACCTTCGTATGGATGTTGGTTAGAATAAATGAGGTAATAATTGTAAACCCCTTAACTCTCCCTATTGAGAGAAAGCACTCAATAAATATCAGAGATTGTTATCACCACAGTTGGGTGGTCCTCAGCTGGGGCAGATTTCAGTCCCCAGGGAACATTTGGCAATGTTAAGAGACATATTTGATCGTTAGGCCTGAAGGTGTGGCCACTACTGGCATCTAGTGCATGGGGGCCAGGGATGCTTCTAAACACCCCGCAATGCACAGGACAACCGCATCACAACCACCACCACAGAATTATCCAGCACAAATGTCAATAGTGCCCAGGTTGAGAAACCATGCAGTAGCATAAAACACCTCGTACATCAAGCATATATCCCAGAAAGAAGTTACAATAAAGGGGTAAAAACCGGGACCACCTCTACTCTTAACCTCCTTCACCCTATTCTCTATATAGTAAGAAGCAGATCTTGCCTCTTTTAAGTATAATATAGAGAACAGTGTGTATATCATAAGTGAACAACTCAGAATTTTCACAAACTAGACTCACCCATGTAACTAATAACACCTGGATCAAAAGTTTGTATATTAAGAAGACTGCAATTATGACCTTCCCTAAATATACTCAGTTTTCTTGACCCGAAACATCATAGAACATCTTTTGTATTGTTTATAGTTTATAAACATGGAATTATATAGTAAGTATTTTTCTGACTGGATTTTTTGCTCAAATATCATAGTTTTGAGATTTACCCATATTATTGCCAAGTAGTTATAATTTGCTCAGTCTCACTGCTGTGTAATATTCCATTGCATGAATGCAGCGGACATTATAAGTATATCCATTCTACTCTTCAAAAGCATTCTGGCAGCTCACCTTGGGGCTATTTGAATAGCGCTGCTGTGTATATTCTAGTACACATATTTCTGTGTATAACTACATGAATTTCTGTTGGATATATGCAGGATGATCTTTTGAAACTAACAGAAAACCCAGTCATGACTTTCCATTACAGTTCGAATCAAATCCAGGGTCCTATAAGTGGTCACACTTCCTAATTGGCCTAATTTAGCGCCAACTTGCGCCTGTGCATTTGACATTTGTCTTCACTCTCTGAAGGGTCCCGCTTTGGACAGTAAAGATGTCTATTGTCCTAATAGCATCTTACCTGATCTTCTCCACTTATTTTCCTGACTCTTTACCTAAATATCTCCCACTGCTCTCTCTGCCTCAGCCACACTGCTCTCCGCTGGTGTCCCAAACACGTCACCCATTCATATTTATGACTCAATGCCTGTCATATATATTTGTTCCTCCACTCTGGGAATAGTTAGACTCTTTTCGTCTTTCAGTTCTGAGTTTAAATGTCACCTCCCTGGAGAAGCACTGCCTGACCAGGCTACGTATGTTCTTCATGTCCACCTCGCCCTCAAGTTTGCTATTCCTTCATAGCATTTATCACACGATGCAATTGTTTATTTGCGTGCATGAGCGTTTATATACTCTTTGAAGGGAAACATGTGGGATGAGGGACAGTAGACAGATTACTAAGGCTGTGAAGGCTGGAACCAGACAGCTACGTGGAAACCACAGCTCTGTCACTCACTATCTGCCAGTCACTGGGCCGGTAACCTCTCTGTACCTCAGTTTCTGTACCTGTAACACGGGGAGAACTCATTTAGTGCCCGCCTCATCATGTTGTGGGAAACATAATGAAAATCTAATAAAAGTTAATAAAAGAAACAGGCTTAGAACAGTGCCTAATGAATTCCAACCTGTTTATTTTTTTTACTATTTATTTATTTACTTATTTTTTTGGCTGCATTGGGTCTGGTTGCGGCACGTGGGCTCTTCACTGCGGTGCGCAGTCTTCTCTCTAGTTGTGGTGCGCAGGCTCCAGAGCGCAAGGGCTCTGCAGTTTGTGGCACGCGGGCTCTCTAGTTGAGGTGCGCGAGCTCAGTAGTTGTGGCGTGCAGGCGTAGTTGCCCCGCGGCATGTGGGATCTTTAGTTCCTTGACCAGGGATGGAACCCGCGTCCCTTGCATTGGAAGGTGGATTCTTTACCACTGGACCACCAGGGAAGTCCCCTGTGTTTTTTATTATTATCATTATTATTATCATCATCCTATTATTATTATCATCATCTAATTCACCAAGGTCACTGTGTTACGAAGAGGCAAAGCAGGTACCCAAGCTTGGCATTCACTGATCCCCAACATCTTTCTACCCTCTACTACTTAAGGGTCCCCACTCTGGAAGGGACATACCTGTGTTTTTACTGTAGTGTGGTTCTAGGAAAACACAAGACTACCTTGAGTCACCTAAAAATGTTCATTGACTGACGTTGGACATGGGAATAAAAACAATGCAGACAGAAGGTTAAGCATCCAATTCACAAACAAAACCTGTTGTTTCTACCTGAAAAAAAAAATTATTACTTTTCACCTACTCCTCCAGTGATCTCTAGACTCAGACATGAGCATCTGTCTCCTAGACCGATGCCAAAGACTCTTCTCCCTGCTTCTCCCCACCCCAGTCCATTTTCTGCATAGACTTAAACTTCTAAAATGTCATGATAAGGTCTATCACTCCAGGGCTCCAATCCTCAGATGGCTTCTTTCCACCCCCCCCCCCCCCCAAACAATACGGTCCAAAGTCTTCGCCACGGCTCACCAGGTCTGCATGCTCCTCGGTTTTTCATCTTTTCCTGCTCTCCCAGCCCTGACTCTACTCCAGCTCTTTGATGGTCCATGAACAAGCCAGCAGTGCTCCCCAGAAGGCTCTGCTTATGTAGTTCCTTATCTTCTCTAGATACGCACCTGGCTTGATGTCCATCACGTCAGGTTTCTGCTCAACCATCACCTCACAAAGGTCTTCCCCAGCCACGCTTCCTAAAATAGCACCCCTTACCCTATGGTCCCTTTCCCCTGCTGCTTCTTCTTTCTAGCCTCTACCACCTGAAAATTTATCTATGTATTTGGTTTTCATTGGCCCATTTCTACCACTAGAATATAAACTCCATGAAAATAGGCACTTTATTTTCTTCTCTACTGAACAGAACACCAGCCGGCATGAATTGCATACAACTTAACAGGAATAGAGTCATTAATTATACTAGTAACAATAATACCCATCACATTGAACTTATTTCAGCACATTTTGTTGGTGGGCCGCTATGCTAGGTGCTTTTCCTGCATGATCTAATTTAATGCCGCTATTGAATTAGTGCTACAACTATCCCTATTTTACAAACAAAGAAACAGAATGAGAAAGTTCAGTCGATCTGCTCCAGTAACACAGCTAGTAATGAACAGCCTGGGAATTCATTCACCTCATTACGGGACTCAAGAACCCTTCATTATGACACTCTAGGAAGCAGCAATGATAATCTCCAGTTAATTCCGTATTTTCCTGAGGACCAATTACAAAGGTCAGCGATGAAACAGGAGTAGTTATAAAAGCATATCTGACCCCCGTTTTCTCCTTTACTTCAGAGTAAAATTGCTAGTCGCCAAAAGGTGGGCAGAGACTTGAAGTTTCATGCCATACTAATTATCAGAATGAAGGGGATTTGAATGTAGCAGAGGGGGCACAATTCAGAATTCACAGCGTAAGAGACTCTCACTTCCAGAAAGAGCCTTGAATTTATCTCCATTTTAATGTCTTTCCACATTTTAAAATATTAGTTGAAAAGGGGGATTTCAGAGGGCAAGGTAGCCAAAGTAAACATTCAACACACTGTTCTACTAGAATTTTATTATACTCAAGTTCGCAGGCGCCTGTGCTGCTGCCCGCCCTGTGACTGGTGAATCAGTGGTTGTGTCTGAAAAAAGAAGACAAATAGAATGGAAAAAATATCCATTTCTCTGTCTGTGTGTGTATTTTAAAAGGCAGTACAGTTGCATCATGCACTTATGACAACAAAGTGGTTAAAAAAAAAAAAGCTTGGTTTAAGTATTGAATTAACTTCATTTTTTATACCACCATGACACAGTTTTTTTTTCTTTTTTGTACAGCAGACATTTATATTTTCATATTGTCATGGAGACCGAATGTGATTCAAATGATTCTGCGCACTATTATGGAATAATTTGTCTTCTGTGAAGTCATTTTTTTTAGTGATACATTCTGTGGACGGAACAGATTAAAGAAGCAAGCTAGAGAGGGTATATTTATGCAACGTGACAAGTATATACACAAAGAAGGATGATGTAATAATGTATGTAATTTAGAGGTTCTGGCAAGTATATGGGTGGTAAGCCATGACTACAGTTGGCTCTCCAAAGTGGGGCTGCTTTGCTCCTGGGGAAATACCTTATTTATGTTTTTCTTAAGAAACACTGGTGTTAAGATAGGATTCGTTCAAGGCTACTAACTCCTAATCTTCTGGCTTTGCAAGAAATAAAGACATGCAAGCGGGTGCTTAATTCCTCCACCTGTCAATGTGGATTCCTTTATAAAATGCAAATTTTCTTCTCTGAAGAAGAAAACGATGAAGCCAGCGAAGCAAGCAGTACCTCTCTCCATCACCCCACTGACAGATCTCTCTAGCACTGTCAAAATCCCCCCGCTTTGACCTCCCAGTTTATACTTGGGAGAAGCAAGACCATTCCAGTTGCTGGGAGTAAGTAACAGATGGCATGACCCTAATAGAGCCCACTTTGGGGACGCACTCAAATACAAACTTGGGTTAAAGTAGTGGAATGCCTCTGTTTTTCTGAAATTGTTTCTTTTAGAAAGTAAATTTTTATTCTGGAATAATTTTAGATTTATAGAAAAGCTGAAAATATAACACAGAGGGATCTTGCCCAGTTTTCTGTACAGTAATCATGTTACTGTGAAATTTGTCAAAACGAAGAAATGAACACTGGTACATGACTATTAATTAAACTCAGACTTTACTTGGATTTCACCAGTTTTTCCATTTATGGTCTCTTTCTGTCCCAGGATCTAATCCAAGATACCTTATTACATGTATTAACTCTTTTAATTCTTTAAATGGGGGCAGCGAACGTGGTAGGGTGCAAAGCCCACCGGATTTGACATCCAGGACTAGTATCACTAAGAAGCTGGGTGACCTTAAGCTATTTAACCCTGCTGAGCTTCCAAACTCCCTACAGGCTCATTCTATGCAAAACGAGGACCAACCACGGAGTCTATCAGCCAGAGAAGGACACTCCTTGGCACAGCTGCTTTTCCTTGACCTGAAAGCATTCATGCCACTAAGGCGACTCCAAAGAAAAGTAACTGCATAAACCTTCCTTGCTGGCCCCCATTTGCATTTGTCAAACTTGAATGGACTCTGCCATTCTGGAAAGAATAAAGGAGAAAACTACCAATCTATCAAGCTCTAGAAAAAAGGATGCTGCAGCATGGGAAAACAAGGGCAGCTAATCATTCACAAGTCTTCAGCTCTGAGGGAATCTGCCTTTGAGCTGAGATTCTCAAATGGCCTTGAGGCAGAAAGGAAGGGGGTGGGGGGGATCCCGCCTGGAGGAGATGCCTGGCACATCAAACCTTTTAGCTACTGTGTCTCTCCCTGCATCCATCCCCCTACACCCACTGGCCTGGCCCCTGCCTTTCCCTTGCCGCCCGCTCTGTTCCTGCCTTTTACAGGGTCCCTCTCGCAGCAGGACACCAATCCAGCAAGCTTGCAAAGGCCAAACAAAACCGGGACTCACAAATATGTAACTGTTTTCCTTAGCTCGTGGCATAAATCAAAAAAAAAGAAAAAAAAAAAGAAAAAAAATTCTGTTAGCACAGGGCTCAGGAGTGTTTATTTTTTTGCCAGCTGCAACATGCTACCCTCACAGGGGATCACCTAAAACCAGCTATGGTTTGGGTTGGAGGGGGCTGTCAAACTTAAGCTGCGGGCTTGGCCTCTCTCAATGAATTACGACCTTGTCAAGAATCTATTTTTTTAAATCAATGCAGGTTTTCTATCAAATCAAATACCTGCACACTAAATTATATTTTTGGTGCCAGGCTGGCTCTCCAATTTTTTTTCCCTTTACTAGTTTTTTCCAGCCTCCTCTCCCAACCCTCCCCCTTCTCCCTACCGTGATACAGACAGTTTTTGTCTGTAAGAAGAAATTGAAAAGTAAGCCCTACATTTGGGGGGAGAGAGGGACTGTCCTCTGTCAACCTATGTGCTGTAATCTATCTCAGTCAGTGGCTTCAATGACAAAAGTGCTCCTATAAACCAACAGTCAAGGGGGACATCCCTCGGAGCCACCCATCCAGTAGCAGTGAAGACATTTGCTTTGGGAAGGAAAATTTTTTTTCTTTTTCTTTAAAAAAAATTTTTGGTGGTGGTGGACATGGGATGCGGGTTGGGGAGGCTTCTAATAACGGGTGTTGGGATAAAGAGTTAAATTTTTAGATCATCTTTTAAATACGCTTTTGAGACATCCCTTCCCATCTGATGTGACTTGATAAATACAAATACATTTCAGAGCATCAAAGAATTTTTCTTTATTCCTTTCTCCTTACCTCCCTTCCTTCCTCTCTCTCCTTCTATCCTTCCTTCCTTTTGATCTTCAATTATTTCTTTTGAACAAAGAGAGAGGGTATTCTGCCCTCAAATCTGTTCTTCCTAGTGGGTTAGATATCTACTTTTAGAAGTGAATTTGTCTCCTAAACTGGCAGCTTAGCAGAGATGATGTTAGGGCAGGCATTGTCTGCCCTTAGGACTCCTGGTGAAGCCAGCAGAGGCGTCAAGTACCTCTCGTGGAACTGTGGCAAGGGTAATTTTTCAATAACGGCAATCTCCGTGTATCAATATCTACTTAGGGCAAAGCCACGGAGGCATACAGCTCAGAGCTGGCACCAAAGGGGCCCCTTCACATGGCCCGGAAGTCTTTATTTGGTGGTTTTTCAATTAAATGCCACATATACTTCAGGGCATATGTAAAGAACCCTCAAATGAATTACAAATTGTTTTCAGTAGCAACTGGGGTGGATAAAACGCAGACAAGGAAATCCCAACCAGCTGCGTTTGAGTCTTCAGAACCCAAATCAAATATTTTCTGATTGGACTCTGGACATTTTTGATAGGCTGTTATAGTGCCAATACCATCTTCACTGCACGCTTGAATGGCTGGTTTGGCAGACATTTCTCTCCTCTTATCTTCCCCACCTTATTCAGCTGTAAGCCACCACGCTTAGTGTAGACTTTACTGAGGCAGGCATGCTTAAAAGTTTCTAGGGCAGGCAATCTTGGTTGTGAGTTATTTTCCTCGCTTGAGAAATTCAAGGTAGAAAGACATACCAAGAAGCATCTTGGATGGGGAAAAGAGAGGAAGACAATCATTCGCAGACTGAAGTCAAAAAGCTAAGACACAGAGGCATGCAGATAGAAGCCTAGGTGCGCTAGGGCTCATCTGCTTTGACAAACATTCGTAATTCAATTGGATAAATATTTCACTAAATTCTCACTAGGCTAAAGTTTCTGGGCTAGCTGTTATAGGGTACGAATATGAATAGGACACATTTCCTAATCGGAGAAGGCTTATAGTCTAAAAGGAGAGGGAGGGACTTAAACCACCAATGATAATACACAATAAACTGAAGCGAATGATGAGCGGACAGATTACTTTTGAATTGGCATCAGTTTACTTCATCCCAATGTTTCTTTGAGAAAATCATCCTCATTACCCCTGGCATCCTTAGTCCATCTGACTTGGACGTAATTGATCTTGATCTCAGTTTCAGGGATGGGCCCTGATTGGTCTAAGCTAATGAATGGATCCCAACCTCCTGGGTTCAGTGGCTGGATCAGAGATGAGATTAACCCCTTCTTCTCACTAATGAGAACAGAGTGTATGTACATGGACTAGAGCCCAGATCCAAGAGGAAGAGGTCTGGAGTTTGCTTCATATAAAGTCGAAGACCAATAATCCAAGAAATTTAAAGAGTAATGCCTGTGAAGCGCTTAGCTCAGGTCCAGGCAATTAGTAAGAGATAAATGAATATTAGCCAGGAAAACACATACAATTTTCTCACAGTCAGCAGGACTTGGAGATTGATTGCTTCGGGGAGGCCAGAATGGAAAAATTAAAAGTAAATCTTAGGGATTTTTTTGTTGCTGTTTTCAGTGTTGTTTTTGTTTTTATTAGGTTAATTGAATCATGTTCTACCCAGGCATCTATGATAGAGAAAATACAAGTGAACATTCATCCCATAAGTACAGCAAATTCTTTAGCTAATAAAGGCAGGCATTGTATCTAAGAAGTTTCATTTCATTAGAGGTGACACTGGACACTAAATTCCCTCATTCTACAGTTTTTGCCTAGGGTCATCCTCACGCTAGTTCTAAGCAGGAAACTGCCGCAAAGCACTCCTTGCACTAAGTCATTTCTATAGTCTCATCTGGGCTTTGGATTTCTGGTATTTCTAGGGGGAACAAATCTCTCTTTAGAAACTACCTAGGGAAGAAGACAGTAGCCTGGGATAACTCCTTCCTCCGGTGGGATTTCAAATCCCTGGAAATTATGGGGACACAGGTGGACGGCACTGCTTTTACCTTAAATGAAAGAATAACTCGAGTCTGCTCATAATTACCCACATCTTATTTCCACTTGGGAGCTGGTGCTTTTGAACCACCACGAATATAAGCGTCACACAGTCATATGTTATTTCCATTCTGAGACTTTCACTGAAGAGGAAAAAAAAATGTATTGCTGACTTTTAGCTGCTTGGCACCAAGAGCAAGGCAGTGAAGATAAACTTAATTTTATTATAATCATTATTAAATAAAGATTTGGGAAAACAGAAAGGGTATATTTGTGATAGAAATTATAAGAAATTTATGTAAATAACCATGAAGATTTTATACATCCCTTAGGCTCCAACGAATATTCCAAATCCTTACTGCCCCTTTGGAAACATGATTTTTTTTTTCTTTTCTGAGGACTTATCAATTCTGGGGTTCCCATTAAATTGAGTCTAAACTGAAAAAGTGTTTTCAAGATGAGGAGCTGGCTTTAATAATCAAAATATTTCCTTACAATGGGATGCTCTTTCCTTTCAAGAACTAGGCTTTTAAATTCCAAGGTTATGGTTTTGTTTTTATTGCAGTGCTTAACCAATTCACGTTTTCCTACCGTCTCTGGTAGCTAAGATACTTTATTTCCTGTTCACAAAGCAGTGTGTCAACATAGTACAGTGGAAAGAATACACGCTCTGAAGTCAGGGGTTTGAATTCAAATCCCTCTCCTCTTCCAATCTACTGTCAGTGTGAAGCAAGTTGCACTACCTCTCTGACCCTCAATGTCTCTCTGTAAAGTATTAATACAAATCATTGATATTCATCATGCCTGCCTCAAAAAGTTGTTACAAATACCAAAGGAGAAAATTCATAAGAAGAAGAATTGCAAATTTAGATTAAGGGCCTGGCACTTGGTTTAAAGGTAGAACTATAAAAAATCAAGACCAAACAGCAGACTAGAGGGGGAAAGAGCTAAATAGTATAATGTGATAAGTGCTTGGATGGAGGAAAGGAAAGATTTTAGAAAAGCACAAAAGTAGGACATCAAAAGCACAACAGGAGGTAAAGGAAGACAGAGAAGGCCATGCTCGAGCTGAAATCTGAAGCTTCCTCCGCCACCTCATCAGAAATTCCGGGTAATCAGTAATGAGTGACTCCACTGCATGATTTTTCTAGTGCAAAAGCCAACGTGCTTCATTAATTACCCACAAACCCTGGCCAAATCTCCCCCACCCCACCTACCTACCAGTTAAGCATTCAGCACTCTATTCTGGGCAATGGGAAAGTTCTTTTACGTGCAGGGAAATTGCCAAGAGGCAATGTGAAGTCCGAGTGAGTAAAACAGGTCATATTTTTTCTCTCTTTTGTAAAAAGCACACTTCTGTGCCCTTAATTCTCTTGCCATTTTACATCAGAGCATGGACACTTAGCATCCAGAAGGTATCTGACTTCAGACCTTCGTGGCTTTAGGTTACTCTCCACATTCAGACTACATACAGTCCACCTGCACTGGCCTCCGAGATGAAAGATGACTCTGGAGATGACATATTCACATGAAAACAAAGTGACAGAAAACCGGGAGGGGTGAGGGGGGACAAGCTCATCTGTATAAATGCAGCTGTTGAGATATGTCATGTTTAAATGTATATTTTTGTGTACAAATTATTCAGTTGCTTGTTATATAGTGGGATTTATTTGCAATAATACAGAATCATCAGATCATTACTATTTCTCCACTCCATCTTCTGTGTGAGTTACTTTATAAAACGCACTAAGGGAAAAAGAAAAAAAAAAATCCTCTTTCCCACCCAAGTTGTGAGGGTCATTTGTTGATTTTACTCTTACTAATATCAACTTTATGGCACATTTTTTGCCTGCTTTAAAAAAAAAAAAGTGGCCTGTGTGGATCTATTCAGTATATTATTTATAGTGTCGTAGCCAGATCTCTTTAGGATAAAAATGTAAAAACTTTCTGTAAAAATTCCTTATTTTAAGTAAAAATTACTAATTTCTCCCCAATTCAGATCAGCTCTTATTTGGCTCCGTAACTACCAAACTTTGAAAACCTCACTGACGCTTATCAATAGACCAGTCTTCGACATGCATTTTAAAGTCATACTTCATATCCAATCTTGCAATTGCAGAATGACTTTTTTCCCTGTCTGGCTAATTAACTGATACGACACTAATCCTTTGCACATCTGGTACTAAATGTTTGCTCACATGGGCTCCCCAGTGAGGAAGTGTGGCCAAACAGCAACGTAGAGTGTGCTTGATTTCACTTTAAAATCTTCACTCTCTGGAATTAAAATCTTGAGATTAAACATCTGGATTTCAATGGCGTCCCCAGGGACTGAGACTTATAGTTCTATAGAACGCATATTGCACATAATATAGGCTTGTTATTTCTACATTAGCAGTGCTCCAGCCGGTGCCCGCCGTTAGCTTGTCAGTCTCCTGACACATCATTAATAAACAGGTAATTTCATAACTGATTTCCACCTAGTGTCATGTTGAAAACCACCTGGGTTTTCATTTTCACTAACATTAAAGGGATAAGCTAGAGGGAGGCCGTTATTATTAAACTGGGACTAATTTAATTGAATAATGGATCGAATCAGCAAAAACAAATGCATATGCAGGAGGATAAAAGAAATTTCCAGGCCAACGGATAGGTCTGGATCCACTCATCAAAATGGGACTGTTCCTTCCCCTTCCTCTCACCAAACGTACACATTAGGAATTATTCCGAAACTATGCCCACTGCCTCCAGGAAATTTCCAAAAAACACCAAGGAAGCAGCCATTAGGGGGAAATCTATACGTTTAAAACTGTGACTTGTGAAATTAGGTCTATGACATGCTTATGTATTCACTGAATTTTAAATTAATACCGCATGTTATAGGCCAGTAAAGATTAAAAACATACTCACCAAGGTAGGCCACTGTCACAGTTGGCCTATAGATCTGGCTAAGTGTGTAGTGACAGATAATAACATGGTTAAATGTAAATGGAAATGATCATTTCGATATAATCCACACCTTGGCCTATGCTGGGCATTGTTGTTTTTTTTTTTTTGAATTCTGATGCTATCATCTTATCAGCAGCATTCCTACTGCATTGGGAAGTAGCTAAGAATTGCTATGGCCTACATTCACAGCATCAGAAAGAGGTCTATCTAGTGGTTTCTACGGTGCCTCTCAGTCTTGTGATGTACTTCTGGAGGAATTTTTAACTTGCTTCATGAACCAAGGCTAATAATTTAATATCTTGATCTATGACTTCTGCTCATGTGAAGTTTCAGTCACAACATGGAGCCCGAAGAATGTATTATTATGGCATATGCTAAGTTCTTCCCATTTGTTATTTAGCAGACTGGAGGAAAAAGCTGTATGCCATCTACTTCTCTTTGACCTTCCCTTCCATCTTCGACCCCATAATGGTCTGTTTTCCTTCTTCCCATCAAGTATTTTAAAGAACAGATTACAAAATCTACTCTTAGTGGGTCAGGAAAAATCCTGAGTAGAAACTGGGAGATGAAGAAATCTGATGCTGAAATTTCCTTAGTTGTGTGTTTTCACAAACAAATTTGTAAGAAATGATTCAGTTTATGTATAAACACTGAATCTCGCTGGTCATTCAATACAATCTAATGTATGCAGTGAGGAATGTGAACATAGCTATTATATCATTTCTATTCCAGAGCTGAAAAAAACCAGAGGAACAATAAAGATAATTATCTAAAGTCAGTAATTGCCTAAATTCTGTCACAGAGGTTATGCTGGAGTCAGGATTAGAACTTGAATGCTTCCAAAAGAAAAGTAATATCACACCAACACATAACACTATCTGAACTAGTCCTCCTTCATCAACCTTATCATCTAAAGGCTTTCTTGAGCCACAAAGGTCTTTACAGGTGTTGTGAAGGTCTTTTGTTCACAGTCAAAATAATATAAACCATTAAATGATAAACTAGTGAAAGGAATCAACATTCCAGACACTTATAAGATCCACCCAAATATGTACCAAACTAAGTTAAGCCTTTCCCTGGACTATTGATTCTCGACTGCTACTGATTTTGCACCCCAGACCAGGAGACACCTGTCAATGTCTGGACACATTTTTAGTTGGCACAGATAGGCGGGTGGAAGGATGCTGCTGATATCTCGGGGTGGAGGCCAGAGATGCTGTAAACATCCTACAGTGCCCAGGACAGCCCCCCACCACAGAGCACTATCTAGCCCCCCCATATCGGTAGTGCCAAGAAAGAGAAGCCCTGGCAGAGACTATCTGCTAAAAGCACTGACAAAGCTACCAGCTTGCGAGAGCCTAACAACCAGAAAGGTTTCTATAGAGCATGTATATTTCATCTAAGCCCCACATTGTTCCGTTCCCAAAGCAAAACGTTACGCTCTTCAACATCTCCAGGGAAGCTAGAAGCATAAAGCTTTGGGTGAAATGTAAATTTCTTAAAATATTTATCCGTCCATAAGTGGCTACATTTTTGACATTATTATAGGGTTTCTCAGTGTTCCATTTTATTAAAAAATATTTACTTGGTTTCTAAGATTACTGCTTTTCTGACCACAGAAAATTCAATTACTGAAAACTGCAGCTATCAAATTGGTTGAAAATAAATAGCCTTTTATCCAAAGCTGGCAAAGACTGGTTCACTTTTAATATGTAGCCATTTAAAAAAAAATAAAAATAAGAAAACATTTCCATTGCAAGCTGATGGACTGCAGAGTCAGAAGCCAAACAGTCTTTTGCATCATCAGGTTTTATTTAAAATAGGATGAGAGAGGAATGGGGGCAGTTTAAAAAAATAAGTCATCAGAAGAGTAATCTACCATTATTTTTCCCTTTTGTTTTACAGGACAGAAGAAATGTGAGCCCTTTTGCCAGTGGAAATCACTTTCTCCTGCTTTCTCTCTCTCTCTCCTTTGAAATGTTTAGCAATATACAGGAAATGTGGTAAGTGAGATCTACAAACGTGGGCTTCCAATATCAAGGCTAATTATCTGTGAGGCAATGGGCATGGCAGCAGCATTGCCAGGGAACCACAAAGGAAGCTGGGATGCCTAGATCTTTCTCTCATTTGCTTCTCATTTGCATTTTAATCTCCTATACATCTTTTTTTTCATTTCTAAAAAGAACACTTGTCCATGTTTCCTCAGTGAAAACCAATCAACCCACAAGAAAAGTAACTGAGAAGTCAGTAGATCCACAATGTGAATAAAAGCACAGGGATTATCCCCCCTGTGGATTCTATATAACAGTGTTTCCGTCTCCAAACTGCTGCTCTCTCACCACGGAGCATGCATCTAGGCTATCTCTCACTTGAGTGAGATTGATCTGCACACAACTGGAGCTAACTTTTACATTAGGATAAGTTAAATATCATTGGGAATTCGATGCCACTGAGAAAATCGATAATGCTTATGTCAGTGATTCAGGGCATCACTCATCCCCTTTCAAATGAATTTTGGAGAATTATTGAGGTTGTATGTTAGAAGAAGCTCTTGGCAGACGGGAACCAGGAGACCTAGGTTTGCTTGTTGTTCTGCTATTAATCAGTTGGGTGCACTTCAACAAGTGGTTAAATCTCACTGGGTCACAGTTCCTTTATCTGTAAAATGAAGTGGTTGGAAGGAGTGCCTAAGGCCATTTCTACTTTTATAATTCTTTGTCTGTTTGGCTAAGTTTTGATTCTGTTTACCCAGTACAGTATGAGCTCTGGGCTAAAGACACAGCACCACTAGAATGAGCATCGCTGCTTCAAATCTGAGATTCTGCCTTTGTGCAAAAGTTACTTCCCATGGTGATAACGTGAGAATCTTCTGTGCCCGCTGATTTTCACAAGAAGTGCTCCCTAAAATGAAAGTGTCAGTGATGATGGGTGATGATAATCACACTTGGAAACTGAGATTGCCATTGTACTGAAGAGTCATGCACGACGTGCACTTAAATGGGATCAGTGCCGGCATCTGCTCTGCCCTTCTCTCTCCCTCTCTCTGTCTCTCTGTCTCTGTCTCTGTCTCTCGCTCTCTCTCACACACACACACACACACACACACACACACACACACACACACACACACACACACACACACACACACACACACACACACACCCCATCCTGAAATGACTCTTCTTCTTGGAGGGTGGGAGGGGATTGGCAAAAAAGGTTTGACCACAGTAAATGTATGGTGTCCGTGACAAAGCACACGATACCTAGAGAAGACAGAACAACCGCTGTGCAGTGGTCAGAAGTGGGGCTGAGTAGGGAAAGGCTGACTCTTCATGAAGAAGGAGTTCCCTAAAAAAGTAAAAAGAAAACATAGCCGCTCCCTCAGTGTTTTCTCATCTCCCTTGGTTAGGAGAGAACCACAGGCTCCCAGTTTTTACTGTCTGGTTTTGTGGTCTTACTGAGGGCTAATGTGACGACAGAAATAATGGCTCTGGGGCCTCCTATTTTGAAAATTCTTTACTATTTTCCTTAATCCTACTTACTATATTATAGTTGTGGGTGCCGGATAAAAGGAACTACTTCTCGCAGCTAACCCCACCTGTTTGAACCTTTCTCAGTTTCTTATAGAGTAGATCTGGAAAGGCCAGAGTGGGAACTTCTTTTGACAAGTCAGAAGGACGAGCAGGGAACACAGCACTTTCTGGGAATTCAGCGTGAGTGGAAAGAATGATGCTTTTATGGATTTTTTAAAAAAATTAAATGTGAGTTAAAACATATCTCCACCAAGGCAGAGTGATTCCACTGTCATTGGTTGTCTATTCCAGCCCATCGGTTTAAGATCAGGGGCCGATATCTTCCCGTCAAAGGGCAAAGGGCATCAAAGGGTGGAATTTAAAACATCTTTAAAGAGCACAGGGTCATCGTATCTTTGTTAACAGCTTCTGTTAGCAGAACTGCCAATGTGTGCCCTGTGCTTCTGGGAGGGCAACCGTAGCTGATGACGGACAGTTCCATGATGACGGGACCTGACAGCAGAATCACCCATAAACACAGGACCTCTGAAAGGATGAAAGGAGGTGGGGAGGGGATGATGCTCCGTATTCAGTAACCTTTTAGCTCCAAACCAATGAGGAGCTGAAACTCCTACCTGGTGATCATGATTATAATGCTGTCACCACAAAGTTTTAAAGTTAATGTCTGATTTAAACTTTTACTATGATTTGACATGCATAGCAAAACTCTAAAGCAATAGGCAGATTAGGAAAGTAGGGGAGGAAGGTTAAGTGTTTGTCAAAGTAGTGCAGTTAAAGGAAGAAAATACTTCCAACCTAAGTCTTTATTCACTAGAAAGCAAAATTAGAAAACTGTCAGAAATGTCAGATTGGTGGATAGGATTAACTGATGAATAAATGAAACGTGGTCTTAAATCAGGGTAGACACAGGCAAAGCACAGATAACTTTTAGGGCAGTGAAACACTCTATGATACTATAATGATGGATATATATTATTACACTTTTGTCCAAACCCAGGGGATGCACCGTCAAGTGTGAACTCTAGGTAAACTAGACTTCTAGGTAAACTGGACTTTGACTGACTCTGATGTGTTAATGTAGGTTCATCTAATGTAACAAACGTACCACTGTGGTAGGGGCTATGAATAAAGGGAGAGGCTATTCATGTGCAAAGGTGGAGGGTACATGGGAAACCTCTGTACCTTCCTCTCAATTTTAACTGCTTTAAAAAAAAAAAAAGTTACAAAAAATCAGACTATCTGACTGCATCATTTAGACAAAACCCAGACATTTAGAAACAGGTACATAACACCCATCTTGTGAAACTTTGTTTACATCTTGGGTGTACACTGGCAAATCCAAGTAGAAACTTCAGGCTGTAGAGGGGAAAACATGTGGATGGTAAACTGAAAAGTACCACATTAATTTAAATCACGAGAAAAAAAAGAACTATATTCTTCATTGTGCTTTGAATAAGTGAACATAGCCTTTGCATGAATAATGGAAAGAAAATCTCTTTCCATTTTAAGAGTGACTATACTAGTTCCTGGCAATTACTTACACTTAAAAACATGGAGCTCAGTTTGACAAATTCATTGGTCATGTACTATGTGTCAAGCATAAAGTCTGTAGGGACTGGAATTCAAAGATAAATGAGACCTGTCCTCAAAGAAGGTTTCCTCTTATATGAATGCCAATTGTATTGTTCTAATTATTCTTCTGTCTCTTTTCACAAATGGAGTAATTACTGAACAGGAAAATTAAACAATCACACAGGAGACGCATTTAACTTTTCTTTTTGGAAATTAAAGATTTAGGGTTACAGAAGGAAAATATAAAACCATATTTTCATCTGTTTTATTGCCATTAAAAATGTTTTTGCATCTTTGTTGAAAAAGGTTTAAATACCATGTATCCAAGACTAGGGAAAACCATATGGGCACAGTCAGCTGTTGAGTACGCATGGCAATAAAGCAGGGAGTTCCAAAGACAGACAAATATATTGCTTGAACATACATGGCAGGGAAAAAGCTTGAAAACTCCCACTCTAATCTACTGCCGATATGATTTCCAAGTTCATCTGGTGGCTGGTTAACGAAATCCAACCGCTGCACATTTGAGGCATAATTATGTGGAAGTAGGAAGAAAGTCTGTAATTTATACCGGTGCCTACCCTGTGTTAGCGTCCAAGAGACCTGACCCTTTCCCCAGCCTCCCTCTGACCAAGCCAACTCCACTCACTCCCCAGTCAGATGGGAAGCTACAGGTTCCACTGGAAACATGGTTTATGGATAATGTATCTATAATGGACTCTCCACTCAAAACCAATAAAGCAGTAGCATAGCCATCAGTAATCAGTCTATAAAATCTGCAGTTACCTTCTTTTTTTTCTCACAGGGGGCAGGAAGCTAATGGATTTGAAACTGCAGAAGCGGACCACAGACCTTTTTAATAAATGAAAATAAAATTGAGTCTAGGTTTATGTTGATCTATAGAACTGTGAGTCCCAGGGTCCTCCCACCGTTCCCCCAGGGTTGATTCCTAGCCTAAGCCACCCAACATTTATAGCTGATAAGTGTCTACTAAAGGGTAATAAAATACAGTGTGTGTAGTTGTAGAGAATGTAACTTATCACTTTCATCAAAAGCTCCCTGAAAATGTGTTTATCTAAAAGGCTTGTATGTTTGTGTATATTTCAAATATCTCTGCCTTACATTGAGCTCCTTGGGCATTTAAAAGCTATTCCTTGAAAAGGCTCCTTTGGAAACTGTTTAGCTGTGGGTTAATGGTTACATTTTCTTGGGTTGGAGATATCCTCCAGGTTACAGAATTCATACAAATATATACAAATGAGACATTGACTATTGCCCAATTTTATTTTCTCACTAAATCAAGGTAAAGATTTAAAGCCCAATTCACAAAGGAAAAAAAAAACATTATGTGGGTGTGAGGTGATTTTTAACTCCAGCACAACTGATGCTGGGAACTTTCCAAGTATGCAGCTGCCTAGCGGGAAAAGAAAAGTTTGAGATGTTGAGACAATGTTTAGGACGCTCTGGTAATAGCTGTGGAATATGACTGCATGTCCTGTTAAAAGCCACCTGTGCTGCAGATGGTTAATAGCTGGGATACGGATGGTCTTACCTGAAAATGATTCTAGATCACTCAAGAAACATAAAAAACAGATTTTTTTTTCCAATCAAACACTGTTGGAGTTATAACTGCCCCCATGACACACTGAGGTTTTCCTTAAGGAAGGTGCTCACTAAGTGTCAGTGATGGAACAGTTGTTAAGGAAGTCGGAAAGGAAGATATTTTCTATGTATGTGTTATCTGCCTGGAGGGACGGATGGGTCCATGTATACTTAGACCATTCACAGAATAAGGAATGCAAAATGTGGCACAATGTGAGTAGATTCATGGTCAGAAAACGAGCGGTCTAATGTGTCTCCAGGTGCCCGATAGCCAGATTATCGGGCCATTTCCAGAGAATCTGCTATTTCCCCGTGACAGTTTTATGAATGGATTTTGATGTAGTATTGGGGAAAAGCCCCGATGCTGACTGTTTTCTCCCAAACACACAGTCACGGGGCTCACCACGCAGCTGTGCTCATTCTGATGCAACTTGTTAGTCGCAGTTTATTCTTGATTTTCTTTCTTGAGAGTTTGGAAAATTCATTCCTCCAGCTAACACGGTGGCTTCTACTTCTGGGCTGAACCAACCTAGGACACCAGGAACACAGGTCTGGCAGTGGCACAGATCTGAAAGGCTTCCTGTCAAAAAGGCTTTTCTTTTTTGCCCAGTGTGAGGAAAGATCTTGACGAATGAGTTGCGGCCACTCTTATTTGGTGCGCGAAGAGTCTCCTCCTGACAGGGTGAAGCAATTACTGTCTTCATCCTCCAATTTGTCTCTCACAGTGTATGAAAGAGTGTGGCGTTTGTGGTGGATAGTCAATAAATAACTGTTTATCTTCTCTGATAATTCAACCTCCTCTCAAATTCCATAAGCTAAGAAAGATGGCTGTTTGAAATTTTAAGTTTTAGTTTTCTAGATCAGTAATCTGTAATATTCTAATTAGCTAGACAATTGTTTATTTCTTTACTTTTTCCATATAGACAGACCCTAAAAATTAAGACACACACAAAATTAAGATTTTTGTATCTACTTTAGGGCCTTTTAAAAATAGAAGTACCACTAAAATATAACATAACATATAAGTTTTAAAATATAACATAATATTAAAAATAATAATCTCTAATAATATTCATTCAAAGATCTTGCCAAGTTCACAGCTCTAAGTGGTGGGACTGAGTTTGAAGTTCACGTTGTCTTCAGGCTTTGGCTCATGTGCTCTTAACTACTACATTACATTCTAAACTAAATCCCAAATTGGGCCATTCTAATCTGGGAGCTGTAGACAGAGGGGTACAGAGTTATAGCTCCAGATAAACTAGAGGTCAAAGCAAGCTAGGGGTAAATTTGAGAAGTTAACTCATACGGAGTGCTTTCTTCTTTGGAAAGGAAAGGCTGCACATGCCCAAATAGGATTTCATACCTGTTCCTTCTGCAACAGGTAATAATAAATGCAGAGGATTCACTTCTACTTGCCTTGTAATTCCATCCAGGGGCCCTAGTATGAGTATTCAAAATGAAGTAGCCAGGTAAACAAAATACAATGGGGGCAGTGATCACTGCATTTTTATCTGAAAATCAAGTGTTTGGAGCCTATAAAAACGGTAATAATAACAAATTTCTTTAACAGTAATGCAGCAGAATGGAATATAATTAAAGCCTTCTGTCTGCCCCTCATTAAAACCAGTCCTATAAGAGACCCATACCCCCTAAACTCCTTTACATCTGTGGTTCGTGTGTGTGTGTGTGTGTGTGCATGTGTATCCCAAGATTCTATTTGACTTTTTGATTTCAATATACATATGAATCTATTTATTTCTTTAGTTTTAATTAATTAATTAATCTATTTATTTATTTTTGGCTGCTTTGGGTCTTCGTTGCTGCGCCCGGTCTTTCTCTGGTTGTGGTGAGCGGGGGCTACTCTTCATTGCGGTGCATGGGCTTCTCATTGCGGTGGTTTCTCTTGCTGCAGAGCACGGGCTCTAGGCACGCAGGCTTCAGTAGTTGTGGTTCGCGGGCTCTAGAGTGCAGGCTCAGCAGTTGTGGTGCACGGGCTTAGTTGCTCCGCGGCACATGGGATCTTCTTGGACCAGGGCTTGAACCCGTGTCCCCTGCATTGGCAGGCGGATTCTTAACCACTGCGCCACCAGGGAAGTCCCCTACATATGAATTTATATATGTGTGTATATATAAATATAAATTTTAATAGCTGACCAATTACTACTATATATGAAATCAATCCATCAAATGGGACATTGAAAGTAGCTAAAGAACTAGCATCATTTAGTGTAAACAGTTAAATTACAATTTTTTCATTTTCCAGTAGGGGTTCTGAAGCTATGAGGATGTAATCAAATGGAACATCAAACCAGCTATGACCCCAAAATTTTTTCTGGAAATTCGAAATAGCTTCCATCCAAATCCACATTATCAGACTCTTGCTTTCTGTTTGGAGCAATTTCCTAATTCACTGAATTTCAAGACATAGCACTTATAAAATGACAGTTGGACTCATCAGAATGTTCAGAAAATAGATCTTTTTCAAAAGGCCAATTAGCAAACCTTAGTGTAAAGAGCCTTCACAACAGAATGGTGCTAATAACTTTTAATATTTTAGAAAGTTCTGAAGCAAGTCTATGCATTGTTTACTTGATTTTTGACGTCTCTCCTTTTCTTTCTCCTGTTCAAAATCTTTCCTTTGCCGCTTCATGCTATCCTTCACTTTCTGTCAGCTTCATCCTGAACCTTGGTGCTCTGAAAAAACCTACCTGAGCCAAACGCATTTCAAAGAACAGGGCCCCATTTTGATTCTACAGCATTATTACAACTTATTTTTATAGAGTCAAGCCAAGCCAAATGGAACTCCTTTCAAGAGCTGACAAATTACCCAAATAACCCATATTATAAATTGTGTCTCCTGTAATATATTGAGCCACTTCCCAAAGAGGAAATAAGAGATAGATTCCATTTTAGCCAGTTAGGATATATCCAAACACTTTTAATTCTAGAACCAGGCTGTTAAACAAATTAAAAGTCTGAAAACCTTTGCAGATTTTGGACAGGGGTAGAGCAGACAGGAAACTTCAGCCTTTTTGTGTCCTGGATAAAGCACCTTGCCTGGGGGAAGGAAGGTGGAAAAACCACCCATATTTCTCTAATTTAGGGATTCCCTCCACCCAACAGGGTATGCAAGGTTTCAAGTCTGACTTTCTCTGACAGGCAGAGGGAGGAACAGTTGAAGTTAGTTCAAAAGAACTGTCAAAGGGTCTTGTCTCAGGTAAACTCAAGTGCTCTGCTATTAGCAACAAAAGCAGCCAACTTTAGTGATTTCTCTGCCACCTGTGCTGTCAAGGGATTGCAGCCCTGCTCATTTTCCTAAGCATGATTCCTTGTGCTCACACACACACACACACACACACACACACACACACACACACTTCAGAGAGGATTGTTTTTCATACGTATTTGAGCTATGTTTTTAAATTTGCTAACTTCCTGGAAATCAACTGTTAATGGAATTCCCAACTCTGGTTACATTGTTGATTTATAGAGCTTTGGCTGGCTAGATGTATAGCTTTCCCCAAGAAAATGATAATATCTGCGCTAATCACTTCCTGAATAAGTTGACTTTCTGGCCAACCTCTAGCACAACTTCAAAGTCTCTCTTTTGGCTCCCGAGACCCAAAATTACTTCATGAACTTGCATCTTTTATCTCTCCTTCACAGGCATGCCAGCTTGCTGTATAAAGTTTTATTCCAACAGGTGTTTTAAAGACATTTTGAGTGAAGATGTGAAATGTGTGTAAGTGTATATGTAATAATGAATTTTATCTGTGGAATAAATTAATGTTATCTTTCTATGATAATTCTATCATAAACTTGGTCAAAATAGATGAATTCTTCTGCGACAGTTCATTTTTACTCAGCACCAAAGTGTTTAGATCAAGGGTAAAATTATCAATCATCTAATTAAATGCTTTCTGATTTGTTTTAAAGCTGGGAATTTATTTTCCAAAATGGAGTATTTTGAATATATTGGTATTTTTCAGAATCCAGAAAGATACTCAAGTTGAAACTGCAGGGAGGTGGCCAGTGGTCCCAGAATTCTGCCCAAATGAGCTCTCTTTGCCCTCCTCCACGTGCTTCTAGGACACTGCGGCCTCAGATTTCAGCTTATAAACCACTACTCTGGAGGTTCATCCGTATGATGCAAATCCCCAACCAGAAACGTACCTGGACAGCAGAACTGCTTGATCTACGATAGATAACTATGTATGTGAAGCCTTTCTGTATCCTCAGAGATGAAACCAATATTTAGAAGGTAAGTTTTATTAAAGCTTATATTAATCGCCTACCACATGCACATTACATACAAGGCACTGTGTTGAACTGTGAGTCCTATAAATAGAGTTTTTGAAGGTTATTCTTTTTTTAAGAAATTAGTGAGATTTTTAAATTCATGAAATCTTGACTTAAGTTCTACCTTTGTCTCTGTGTGACTCTGGGCAAACTACTAACAGGTTTTCAATGCTGTTTTCCTCATCTGTAAAAGGTGTAAATGCTCTCCACTTCTCTGTTATCTGTAGGGTTGAATTAGTGGATGGAAAAGAGCCAGCACAATGCCCGGCACATTGGCAACACTTAAAGAATGTTAACTCAGCGAATGAAATATATAAATGGCTATCACGGTGCTCCACAAATTTACCATCCACTGAGTAATACACACTCATCCCAATGTAAACCAATTTGGTCAAGGTCTTTGTGGCAGGAATCAGTGGATTCGTATCATGAGAGTTGGTGGGGCTTAAAGGACTAAGTTCCTCCAGAATCCAAGCCTTTGAATATCCGCAAGCAGACTCCTATGCTGCCACCCAGTCTGTCCCTTAAGCTCTGCTGTGGCCCAGCTGTCTTTCCTTTACACACTCTAACGTGTGCAATATTTTGCATGAAGGTTCTCTTGAGGGACATGAGACAATATTTTAGCAGCAGAATTCATCTAGCCTTCTAGTCTAATGCGACAATTCTCAATTAAGTGATGGACACCAGATCCACTAGACACACCAGATTCTTATTCCCTCTTCAAGCAAAGGCAGCAATAATCCACACCCTCAGATACTAGGATTCATTTCACCCGTGAAAAGTTATTTGTAATATAAGCTACCTAGTGAACCCTCTAATGTTGATGTAGGTTAAACAGTTGAAGCCTTTGAAAAACTATCTTGGGAAACAGCCCTCATAATTAGTGCCTTTCACATACTAACAGCTCGAAGGGTCTGCACTGCAAGTTAAGGTGCTTCATTTGCTAGCTAGGCAACCTGAAGGTATTGGTTAAAATAATGTGTTGTTGAAACAACAGTACTGTAGACTAAAACAATAAAACATGCATATAAAAATTCTGATATGATGCCTAATAAGGCAGGTGCCTAAAATTTTGTGAAAGCTTTAAAATTTTATGAAAGTTTCATGCATGAAATCCGGACTTAAATTCTGCCTCTGTTACTATGCCATGTTATGCTAAGACGTCTCACATATCCATAGACCCTTCCATGGAGAACTGCTCTAACCACTGTCCCTAAGGGAAAGGGAGCCCTAAGCAGGAGTGTAAACACAGACCCTGACATCAACCTGTGCAGATCCACAGCCGATTGGACCAGGGGTGCATAATTGGTGGCTGCATTGGTTCTCAATTAACATATTACTGACATTCTGGGCAGGACAACACTACATTAGGTACGACTATCTCATACATTACAGGACATGATATTCCTGCCCCCTGTCCCCTGTAGGCCCTGTTCTCATTCTCTAGTCATCTCAACAATTAAAGCCACTCACATATTTTGAAACATTTTTGGGTTGGAGGTGTGAGGAAGTGCCACCACCAGTTGAGAACCACTGGGCTAGTGGGTAAAGTGGCCTCTTAGAGTAGGATTAACTGGAGAATTGGGTTTCTAGGACTTAGGGAAATTATAAGCAAGCCCACCGCCCTACACACACATACCCCTCCAATTTATGTGGGACCAGGGACAAGAATACAAACAGAGGTTAAAATATCATACAACCTAAATTTTTTTTTTTTTTTTTTTTTTCGGTAGGCGGGCCTCTCACTGTTGTGGCCTCTCCGGTTGCGGAGCACAGGCTCTGGACGCACCGGCTCAGCGGCCATGGCTCACGGGCGCAGCCGCTCCGCGGCATGTGGGATCCTCCCCGACCGGGTCACGAACCCGCGTCCCCTGCATTGGCAGGCGGACTCCCAACCACTGCGCCACCAGGGAAGCCCTGTAGTCTTTATTTTTGATGGCCACGTGTGCCCACCTAAAACCAAGGGCTTTATTGCATAGAAACGAATGAGAACACATCAAGAGTGTTCCAGCAGCCTCTGTCACAGTAAGGTAGGTTGGGATCTTACTGTGGAGACATTCCACTCCATACTAAGGATTTCACATTTGGGGTGAGACAGTTCTTTGTGATCGGGACTGACCTGCGCCTTGTAAGATGTTTATCAGCCTCCTTGTCCCCTTAGATGCCAAGAGCATCACACCTGTTCCCCCAGGGTCTAACACCCCAAAATGTCTCCAAGCATTACCAATATCCTCTGTGGGGCAAATATTACTGAACTAGAGAAATCATTCTAGGTGTAAATTCAAGTGAAAATCTCCTTAAGTATTTCATATGTGTAAACTCAATTAGGTAACCCAAGTATAATGTATATTTATTATTATGATAAAGTACTGTATTTTTTTCTTTTTTCCCTATGTTTTTAATTGAAGTATAGTTAATTTACAATGTTGTGTTAGTTTCAGATGTACAGCAAAGTGTTTCAGTTGTGTTTGTGTATATATAGTGTGTGTATATATATATATATATATATATATTTTCACATTCTTTTTCCATTACAGCTTATTACAAAATATTGAATATAGTTCCCTGTGCTATACAGTAGGTCCTTGTTGTGATAAAGGGGTGTATTGATTAATGACTGTGATAGTTATTAATCTATAATGTCCAAAAGCAAGACTTTGAACTAGTTAAAAATATATATAAATATACAAATAATAAATTGTTATTTAATACAAATATTAAGAAGGAGCATTAACTAGAAAATGTTACAAAACAACATTATCTTCTTATGGTTTTCTTATGTAAAACCTGCATGAACTCGATGCCAGCCTTTGACAGGGAAATTTAGTTTCAGGTCTGTCAATTTATGCCTCTGAGGGGCACCAATTCCCCAGAAGATTAAACTTTCATTAAGTTCTTTCTTTTATTTCCTGCCTTTGCACCCATCATATCGTAAGTTCCATAACTGATGTCTTACTGCGGTCATAAAATGACTGAGCTTGAACTTTAGGGACCTGTCAAACACCTCTCGCTCTCCCCCTTCCCCCCCAATAAAAAACCTTTTAGAGAATGGTACTTAAGTTGATAGTCTCAGTGGTCACCCTCCCCAGCCTATGTCAATGAGAATGTGCCTGGAAGAGATGGGGAAAGTAACGTGCACTTCAGACAATCCCATTGTGAGGCCAATATTCCACACCCCGCTGCCCCCGACCCCCGTATTGTTATGACTAGACAAGGGATCATACTGAATAGATTAACCAGTCATTGACTTGGGACACCTACTGCTTGGAATGCCATTGCACTTAGAGTGAAAGGGGATAAAAACGTCTCCCCTCCACCCCCAATCCCCTACTCCATGGCAATATTTCTGCCACAGAAATACTTGGCTGTCAGCTCCAGCAAAGCAGTCCTGGAAAGCCGCAGTAGTTTGTTGTCAGAATGAAAAATGGTTCCGCGCAAAAGGTCTTGGGGCTGCGATGCTAACAGTCAAGAAGCCCTAAGTCAGGCATTTGACAGAGAACTTTAGTCTTGCTGTTAAATACCACTTAATACTGTCCTGCCTGATAATCCCTGCTGTTTAACAACTGTGCGATCCCGGCTTAGCCATGGCAGAATGCATTTTTGACAGGGGAAGAATGGCCAGATGTCATACATTTGCTTGGGAGAAAAGAAAACACATCTCTTTGCATCCAGTGAAAATAATAATGCTTACCAAAAAAAAAAAAAGACAATTGCAAATCTGTTATAGCCTTGATTTATCATGAAAGTTCCCAGCCAAGAGAGAAATGAAATTCTATCTGAGGTTAGCTATAGGTGAAGAGCAAAGAAGCTAGATAGAGCCATCAGAACTCCGGACGGTGCCTCTGTCACTCCAAAGAGTTGGCTGGTAGTGAAAATATTCAAACTAATTAATTGGATCTGGGCATTAAGTATTAAACCCATCTTTCCATGCACTATGTAGACTTGGACTTAGAATTGTGTACCAGCTCGTGTATTTGTTGTTGTTGTTTTTTCTTTGTGCAAATCATCATTACTACAATAAGAAGTATAAAGGACTTACCTAATGGTGTAATTTGCCTCTTTGCTGTTTTCCAAGTAAGATTTCATTATTTTAGTGCCAATTCTCTTACCTAGAGCCATGGGCGATAGTTTTTATGATCTTTTATGAAGCTTTAGAGGCTAGATAACATTAAAATGTGCTTAACTCTAACTCAATTTCCTCACTTTTTTGGTGGTTTCTTAGAGACTATGCTTAAAACATGATTATGTATATGCATAGTCTTTAATGCTTCAGAAGGAAGTATTTAAATAAACAAGCATTTATAAAAAAATAAAATAAAACTTAATTCAGTTTAAGGGAAGCAAAAGTTTATCAACATAATTCACCCAATGAGGAAGTAGAAACAGTCTTAAATGGAAATTCCTGAGTCACTGAGGATGTTCAGATGGCCCAGTGGCCTCTCCAAAGCTACAGAGGACAAGATTCTTTTTCTGAGGTACAGGCTATAAACAATTACTTTCCTCAGGGTGCTACAATACTAAATAGAGGGAATTCCCTGACGTGCCAGTGATTAAGACTCTGAGCTTCCACTGCAGGGGACGTGGGTTTAATCACTGGCTGGGGAACTAAGATCCCATATGCTGTGCAACATGGCCAAAAAAACCCTAAATAGATGTATGGAGATGACATGAATAAGTTTTTGAACACACAAAGATATAGAGTGATTTTCTTTTAAAATCACCTTTATTCCTTTGCTTGAGGATTGATACCCACGTTTCTTTTATATGTTATATATTTTTTACATTATTCAAACATAATTAAGGCAGATCAGGAGAATCTGACACCTTTGGAATGATATAAAGCTGGCCATCATTAACTTGATTTTGAGGATCTGGGATGGATATCGCTATGCTTTTAAACTTGAATCTAGTTCAAACGGACACAGCGCTGACAGAGTCGGGATGACACGGATAGGTTTCAAGTCACTCCTATTTACTCTCTTCACTAAACCTCAAACCTCAAACAACCAGAGAAACAGACAAAAGCAAAACAAAAAATAAAACACACAGAAAGAAACCTATTAGACCTCATACTTGCGGTTTATTTTGAAATCTTAGTGAATTCCTAAAATAGTTTCCTTATAACTTCTCTTATGGCTTTGTCACTTCCTATCATATACAAGAGCTATTTAAAAAATATGCCTTATCTTCCCTACTATTCTGTAAGTTCCTTGAAGTTAGCAAGGGTAGCTGATTAATGTCTGTATCCCTAAGTACAACCAGTACAGTAGCTATCTTTCAGCAATATGCAATATTGTGCATCTGTCTTCTAAAATATGTTAGTAAATGATCTTCAGAAGAGGTTTTTTTTTTTTTGTCTATATGAAAAAATAAATTTTAAGGAGACAGATAACTTCTTTTAAAGTGTTAATTTAGTAACATATTTATAACCCCATATTACATTAAATGAGATTAACTTCCAAATAATTCATTTTCCACTCATATTATATAAAGCATTTCTTTTCAAACCCTTTGACAACAGGATTTTTTTAAGAAAAAATACTTTTTCAGCCAAATATTACATTTTTTTCAAAGTATCTGATTTTTATCTCTTCTTAAGTATCTGTAACTCTGTCCTTTATGCATCCATGAATAATGTTTTCACTGGAAGTTATATCAAAAGCCGTAAGTCCCCTTTTGTATGATATAAAGATAATTGCTTTGGTTTAGTTTGAACCGCAGGAATATGTCTGTGATCACCATACCAAACTTATTTCTTTTAGGTTCTATTTTTAAATTTTTTTTTTAATTGAAGTATAGTTGATTTACAATGTTTCAGTTGTATAACAAAGTGATTCAGTTTTACATCTGAATCAATACCTTGTAATAAACTATAATGGAAAAGAATCTTTAGATCTTTAGATTCTTTTCCATTATAGCTTATTATAAGATATTGAATACAGTTCCCTGTGCTATACAGTAGGTCCTTGTTGTTCATCTATTTTAAACATAGTAGCGTGTGTCTGTTAATCCAAAACTCCTAATTTATCCCTCCCCTCCTCCCCTTTAGTAACTATAAATTTGGTTTCAATGTTTGTGACTCTATTTCTGTTTTGTAAATAAGTTCATTTGTATCATTTTTTAGATTCCACATATAAGTGATATCATATATTTACCTTTCTCTCTCTGACTTACTTCACTTAGTATGATAATCTCTATGTTTTTTAAAGTGGTCTATAAAGTCCTAATTTACGAAAACAAGGACATCATTTTTACTGTCTCAAGTAACCCTATGTGCATCTAAAACTAATACTGATTGATTTACTTACAAATTAATACGCCTTTCCAAACTACTAACTGCATTTCAAAATAAATAACTAATAGAGTATTTTACTTTACTGTCTTACTAATAGAGAGGCTTTGCAAAGACTGAAATTTAAGGTGGGTTTTTGTTTGTTTGTTTGACTAATGGTTTTGCCAATAAAACAATACTACATTCAGGCATATTTATGTGATTCCCTCTTAGATTCTAGATTCCCCCTATAGCACGTTAGAATTATGTATACATATATATAAAAGGACTCAAGTTTGACCATTTCTTCAACCATATCTCCATATCTTACAGGACTTCTGTGAAGAATTAAAATAATGTGTAAGAAGTGTCTGATATAGAATAGACATGGAATAAACAACAGGCGCCAATTTCATAACTAGCAGTTGCTCAATGCCCATTTAATAAATGATACTAACAGCAGTCAGTGGATATGTACTATGTGCTGAATGCTTGCTTCCAGAGAGCCACTGAACAGTTAGAATCCTTCGGTAAGGAAGATACTTTTCAATCCCACATTTTCAGGTGAGGAAACTGAGATTCATGGATATTAAGTCATTTACGTATCTCGAAGGTGGTGCAGCTAAGTTTCATTCCCAGGCTTACCTGGCTCAAAGCCTGCTGTATTGTTCTAAACTGATGCATTTTAAAAGTATTTTATATTGATGCCATACTGGGAAGAGTCATGGGATAACTGCTGAATATGAAAAATTTGAATCAATAGTCCTTACGGAAGGGAAATTCCCTATTTCTATCTCAGCCCCTCAAGATCTTTAGTAAAAATGACAATAGGGCTCATTTATACCAATTACATTCAAAGGTCACTTGTTTTCTCTCCTGGATGGGTTCTCTTGCACCTTGGGTCTCCAGGCTGTGAGCAGAAGAAAGCTCAGGCCTGTGAGTCCCCTCCCTGCACACCTGGCTCCTCTGGATTGAGTCAGTACTCTTGCTCCAGGACCCACCTGTACCCTCCCTGGGCTGCTCTGCCTCTGTCTTCTTGCTTGTGTTTACCGTATATGCAACTGCTATCTGGGAGGATCTGCAGACGGAAACCCTGTGACTTGCTAATGAGATTCCCCAAAGATAGTGTCAAATTAAAACCTTGCCCTCTAAGTTCACATAAACATCAAGGGATGCAACAGCCAAAGTCTGAGCTCTCCTTGAGAAGTGGCAGCTCTTTTTTCCTCTAAGCATTCTCTTATCTGAGCTGAAGAGACCTGCCCCCAGCAAGCAATTGCCCTGAGCACTTACATACTTGAGTAAACAACAGTGGTGCTGAGCTCAGGGTGTCTAAGAAGACACCCTGAGCTCAGCTGGGTGCTCCATCTTTCTGCAAATTAAGTCCAGTGGTGAGCAGATGGAAGGAAATAAGACATCTGCAGCCCAACCCAGTCAGCATCTCTGGGTGCTTATGAACTGTCGGGGGTCAGCTTGGATTTGACTCCCAGCTCTGCTCTGTGACCTTTTGGGCAAATCACTAAAATCTTCCAGTCTCCTGTCTAGTCCTCAGCTTCCGCATTTGCATACTAAGGATACCTGATCTCACAGGGTTCCTGTGAATTTGGAAAATGCAAGCAAAGCACTCAACACGGGCCTGCTCTTCAGAAAGCCCTGAACAACTTAAACTCTCATTTGCTGCTGCTTCTGGTATAGATGTTGCCCAGCTTGCTGGGGAAATAAAGGAAAATGTTGTCAAAGCATTCCCAAGTCCTGCCTATATCAAGAATAAGACTTGAAGTGAGCATGGAAATCAGCCCTGATTCTGAATGCCTTGTCTCAGAAATCTGAGAGGGTTCACTGAGCCCAGGAGGTGAGCTGGAAATCTCACATGGATCCCTCAATCTCTAGTTTGATGGGGAGACTGGACAGGACGTGTTGAAGACACAGCTAGTGCCTAATGTGGTAGAATACAAAGTGTGTGGGTTTTATCATCTAACTTTGAATGGTTCTACCATTTGACACCTCTGTTTCTTTTGATGAGTTACTTAATTTTTTCAGACCTCAGTTTCCTCTTTAAAAAAATATAGGGATAATCATATTTCCCTTGCCAGGGAAATTTTTAGTATTGAAATTAAATGAGATAATGTCTCGAAACATTAAAATCCTTCTTTCCAGGACCAGGGGAGCAATACTCTTAATTTTTTTTACTCTTACACTTCCCCCTTACTATACTCTTATCTTCATTTCAGGAAGAAAGGGTAAAAGTTGTGAACAGAACCAACGGAAAAAATGTAGAAGAAATAAAGAGCACGAAGTCAAACGATTTCTAATCCAAAAACTAGTACAACACAAAATGCTAACTATGTTCGGAGGGCAGCTATTAAATTTTGAGCTTCTTATCACAGGGCGCAAATACCGTATTTTCCAACAAAGCATTCACTGTTGCTACTGTAAGGGGCAGAATGCTACTATAAGAGCGATGACAGTTCTTTTGTTCTTCAGTCTAAGCATCTTTTCAGGCTGTGAGTTCCAACTTTTCAGTCATTTGCTCAGATAATTTTGTACTTCCACAAAAATCCTCTGTGACTTCAAAAGGACATTTCAGAGGCACATTGAGGATCCCTCTGGTTGATAACCTCTCAACTCTGATTTGAGGCATGTTGGATTTCTTAAAAGGAAGAAAAGGGTTACACAGGGAAAGAGTTTGACGCTGAATTTATTTTCCAAAATAGTAAAAGCGCCAAGTGCTCAGACCCTGAGTCCCAACAGGGCTCCATTCTAGTTAAAGGAGACAGTCGGGAGAGCTGAACCCGCCGACCAGAGGCTGAACTGCTCCCTGACGCCGAGGCTCCGCCAGGCACCTGCTCAGCAGGGAAATGCTGCCCCGAGAGCTCGGATTCACTGCTCCTGATGGTCAAGATACTATCGCTCACCTTCACCAGACAGAACCTGCGCCTCCAGTGAAAACCTACACGGGGAAGTGCATCCCACATTTTACAAATGGTAAAAATGGGTAAGAAAATGAAAAAACATCCACGTAATTTTCCAAAGCCACAATTCGGGGCCTTAGGATGTCTCATGGAAACTGATGTGAAGGGGTCAGAGCTTTAGTTGAGTGTTCCTTTTCCGGCACATCATTGCACCATATAATCGTCGTAACGGTCCTGCATTGCAGGCTACACTATAGTCATCTTGTACAACGGGAAACAAACTTAGAGAGCTTACCTAACCTACCACTAGCTAAGTGGACAGGTTACAATTTAAGCTTAAGTCTCAGCAGTCTCTCTACTCTCCCCTCCTGCCTTTAAACTCTCACTTCTTTCATCTTCCTTCTTCAGATTGTCTTCTTGACACGTGAGAATTAAGATTTCCTAAATCTGCGGCTGGTGTTGTTGTATATGGGATTGAAATGTGCCCCGGCCACCGAAAGGAGCAGTGGGCTCATCTCAGGAAAAGACCAATCATACCTGAAAGGAGAGGAGCACAGGCTAGAGGACAGAGGCAGGGTTTTGTGCTCAGAGAAGAGGGGAGAAGGAAGACAGATGTGAACCTTCAGCATCTGCAAAGAGGAACCGAGGCCCGTAAATCCAGCTCACCCAGGGCTGATTCTGCCCCCTCAAGGGTCATTTGACTTCCAGAGACATATTTTCAGATGTCACAGTGGAGGGGCCTGTGCTGCTGACAGCTAGTGGGTAGTAGCCAGGGACGCTGCTACACATTCTGCCATGCACATGACAGCACCCTAGTCACCCCCCCCCAAAAAAAAGAACGGGTCCAGCTTAAAATGTCAATAGTGTGGAGAAACCTGGCCTGAAGTTGTAACTCTCTGAGAAGGACTAGGGGCAAATGAAAGGAACTTGAGTATCTGTGAGTTAATGAATGAAACAGTGAGACACGAACTAATGATCAGGTTATGAAACAACTAACTACATCTGGAAGCACCAAGGAGACGCAGAAAGTGGTTTTAAGTTGAATTTTGATTGATAATTGCATACCTCTTAATTGACATGCACAGTTATATGCATGTAATAACGTATCAGTTAACCCAATGTTGAAGAGAAATATAGACCCACCTTCCACTCTCTGACCCCATCATGGTAGCCTGTGCAAGACAGCACATTTCTTAGTTAAAAAATATTTAATCGTGCACATCACTTAAAATTTCCAAGACTTATTTCCTCCTCCTCCTCTTTTTCTTCTTCTTTTTAAAATTCCTTGAAACCTGTGCCTGTGCGTGTGCACTTTGGCTGCAGCTTTGATTCCAAGGGGAAAACAGCTATAACACAGGGTCTGCTGTAATTAATACAGCTCTTGCTACTGCACTCTCTCTTTCCCTCTCTTTGAATTAAGTTTAGGCCACATCCTCAGCAGACGTTAGTCAGCCGAAACACGCAAAGAGGGAGGAGAAAAACAGAGTAGTTAAACCTATCACTGCACTTTTCATATGTAACAAGACCAACCACTAACCTCACTTCCTGGTATGATCAGTATTATTACAGTGGAGCTCTTGATGTTGGGTTTCACTATAGTAAAACCCATGGTTTCGCTAAGGTATTTTCCCATGAGAACATTTTAATTAATTTATTAATTGCAAATGAAACTACAGACGTTTGAGTGGGTTGGCGGTAGCGGGGTGTGCGTGTGTGCACCGGAGCGCATGCGCGTATGTCTATGTGTGTTTTCACTGCTTCTGGATCCACCTCCCTGCCTCAACCAGTCCAGGCCGGTTAGCAGCTCCAGTCACTGATCCCCACACAAGTCTGCGCAGGTGACTTGTCACGTGAAGGCAGGATCCTGTCAGGTCGGCACAGCTATGCAGGGAAATAGCATTGTCATAATCAGGTGCTGGCTTCTTGGCACCCGGAACCTGGCTCTGGGGAAGAGACTGGCAGCAGTCTCCTTAGAGACTGGGGTGTTATTTCTAACTAGGACCAAATGTTTAGGTATTTGTTAAAGCTTCCTCTTCACGCCAAAGAAGGCTTGGTCCCCTGTGTCAGGATTAGCACCTTGCTGGTGATCTCTAGATACCGTTCCTAACCTACTGGTGGCAACTGAATGGTGGTCTTTGCTCTCTCAGCCCCAAACCCTTGCGAGTTCTGGGGTTTTAACAGAGTGTCATGACACTGGACAGGCAAAGATTTGAACATGGCCACTTCGTAGGAGGGAATTGGAAGAGTTAGATTGAGCTGCTCTTCAAGTTCTGTACTCAACTAGATATTGAGCAACTTACCTGAATACCATGCATTCAATTAAAAAAATAAATAAATACCATGGAGTCTCACTTTTCCCATTAATAAAATAGCAACAAACACAGCTACCTGTCAGACCACTGTCAAGATTAACAGAAGCTGAATATGAACTGTTTGACACAGACTAGGCACACAGGAAATGTCTCTTATTTCCTTATGTTATCACTATTATTCTTCCATCAGCCCTACAGTAACAGTTGGGCTGTTTTCACTCTCAACTCTTCGGTTTCCATTTAAAAAATGATTCAATGTTAAATTAAAATAGAAAAATAAATAATTAAAGCAAGGCAACCTATATTTCCCTTTCCCCTCCCGTGCTAACTTAGGGATATGACTTAACTGTGGTTAATTATCTGTTTGTTTGCTGTGTCTTGTTTAAATTAAAACGTAAATCCCTCTAGGGCAAGAGCTAGATATTTTCCACTTTGTGTACTTCCTCACTCCTTCACTGCATTAGGAATTACTGATGTCTTAGTCGAGTGCTCATAAGGTTTACTGATAAATTTTGGAGTCATAATCAAAAGCTTACAGAGTGGTATCACTCAGTTTAACTAAGAATCTTTAAGTCACATTACCAATAGGGACCATAGCCCTGTAAGTGTCCTGTATCTATAGTTTAAGCTCAAATGGAAACTATTATTTGCAAAAAATAAAAATAAATTCTAAAAATAATGAAAGTCATGGATGACAATTTTAGCATGTATTTTGTAAGAATGGAGTTCAGTATAGAACATAATATATACCTTGGTGTGTTTTTCTGTTCAAAAGCTTATTGTTAATTAAAATAAACATTAGATTCTTGAGGTTTACTGAAACTTTATTGCATTTTTTTTTTAAAGGGCAAGCATGTGTGTGAGAGAGAAAACGAGCAAGAGAGAGATAAAAGTTAATTAATAGAATTTGGCCTTTCTCCAAAATATACTCTGAGGTTGAGGTATTTGAGATTGGGTAAATCAGGTTGGTGGGTATGTGCAAAACATCTGTCATGATGGTCTTGACATAAAACACCACTCACTGAGAAGGTACAACAGCATATTCAACTGCCTCATTATGACTTTCAAAAACATGCCACTCCCTGCATGACACTATTAAGTGTCTGGGTCCTGACTGGCCAATAGTTTGCATTGATTATAATGCATTTCACCTTCTGAGGTTGGCTTGGAAAGTTGAATGGTGAGTGAAGTCATTGGTTCCCCTGGGAGTTCATTTATATCTCCAGTGGGAGCTAGTTTTTCCACTGCTTTTTCTTAAATGGAGTTGGGAAAATGTGATTGGGTTTGGAGTACCCTATCTGGTACTATTTATAATCTATTAGTCCCCATTTATTACAGGGCCTGGAACTAATTGCACATAAAAATTCCCAACTAGTTTCTGAATTAAAATAGTTATTTTTATGGCAAGAGCCAGGCTTCCCAAAGGAATACAAATACTATGAGATGCTCCTTGGAAAGGGATCTATTGTTCAGATACATTAGAGGGGTAACAGTCCATTGATTCTCCCTCTTATTTACCTATTGCTTGATTTTAGGGTCCAAAATAGCAGGATTAGTGTAGATGTTATCATTAAAGCACGTGGCACAGTGAAAAGAAAATGGGAGACGTGAAAATACTGCTGATTAAATGAAGAAATTAATAAAGGCCTGGAAAGTCTTGTAGTGAAGAAATCCATTTAGCTTTGCTCAATTAAACATTTTTCAAATTTGTAATGATCACATAGCCATTCTCTTTGTACAGAACTATTAATATACATAGAACTAATCTTCCAAAGAACACACTTTAGGAAACTCTGGTTTAGAGTATTAAACACATTCATAATTATATATGCGATAATTCATTCAACAAACATTTTAGTACCTACTATGTTCTATGTCCTTGGGGATATATCAGCCAACCAAAACAGAAGCTCTTCCACTGTTGAACTAAACAACCTACTAGGGGAATTATGACATACATATTTTTAATAGAAGGCAGCATATATACAAAAGTACAAATTAGGGGACCACAAAGTGAGAAATGGAAAAAAAATCACACTTGGATATTGCTTGTGTGATTCGTGTATGGTTGTAGCTCACACTTGGATTTTGATCTGTAGAATTTAGGAAGAAGAAGGCCTGTTACTCCTGGAGAGAGTAAAGAGGAAGAATAAGGCTGTTTTGATTTCACCAGTTTTCAGTAAGCCGCCTCTAGTGGCCCCCTCAAATACTTTCCATCCAGAAATGTAACAATTAGCTTTATTCAGAGTCATCAAGACCATCCCACACACAGTTATTGCCCCTGCCATCAGGTGCTACAATTTATTTTCTTTGACTATAGGGGTTACAAACTTTAAAATCCTGCAAAGGCTAGGAAAGTACTGTATTAGGAATGAACGAAATGCTCTGGGTGTAGAACAACAGCGAGTAGTGGGGAGAGAGTTTAACTAAAAAGCACACACTCCCGCCAGATACAAATAACTACTGTCACGGGCTTGGTGTCAGAAGTCTTGTGATTTGTCAAGAGAAGCCATAAATCTGGATTTTGATCTACAATTTTTATTATATCATTATTTTTAAATATTGACAACCAATCCCATTACACACAAACACCTACATATATATATAGTAGATTAAACAGACAGATTAGTTTTCCTTTCTTTCAAAAGTCCCACTAAAAATTACAATAAAGTGATTTTTTTTTTTAAAAAAAAGGATGTAAACCTCAAGGAAGTGAGAAACTGGAGAGGGACAAGAGTGACAAAATTTTGGAAGCCGGTAATGGGATGGACCAGTGGTAACTGGCTAAACTGACCCAAGAAAGCTAAATCCCAAGCCTGGAATGAGAAAAGCTACGTTCTTTACGAATTTTCAAAAACTTCAGTAATGACACGTGACTGTGACTGGGAAAGAAGGCAGGATGGCTAACATCAGAAGGTTTAAAAAGCTGACCTAAGAAGCATTTAGATCTCTAGATGCTCGCGCTAACGCATTCCGAGCAACTGCTCTTCCTTACACTCTCAATAATTTATGGATTTATCCTGTGGCCAGTAGGAAACAGAGGGTCTGTGGATTGGGGATGGTAGGCAAGTATGAGAACGTGGATGCCGTAATGAATGAAAACGTGGGAATTATGCAGCCTGCATTCTGAATCTTGAAATGAGGCACCCTTCACCCCAGGCTTCTTCCCCATTCAACTCCAAACATACTGGCAGCCTGACCTTTAACCCTCAGACAGGAAACTGGGAGAATGTTCTCTTGGGGAGCTGACCAGTATTCTCTTGGGGTGGGGACATCAAGAGATCCCAGACTAACGGCTCACCTAGATCATTCTATAGTAACACTGACAGTAGTCCCATCAGCATTATTCTAATCAAGTGTTTTAGTCCCCACTACTTTTCATAGAGCAGACGGCCAAGAATCAACAGATATCTGAAAACAGCCTCTAATATAAAAGAGAGGGACCAAACAAACAAAGCAAGACAGAAGACAGACTACACAGGAAAAAACTAAAAAACAAGAAAACCTTCAAAGAGGAACCAAGTATTCATATTTTCAGAAACAAGATATTGCCTCTACGACATAAAAACAATATGCAATAAAAAAGAACATTTAAGGAACACAAAAGAGGTTGTATACATTAAAATCGTGTTAGAAATAAATGAAAAATTCAATAGAGAAGGTAAAAAATAAGCTGAGGGAATTCTTCAGAAGGTAGACACAATGTCGAAGTGATTACAATTATATAGGAAATAAAAGAGTTTGAAAAATACAGGAAAACCAGTGCTGGGTTCCACAATCTAGAAAATAAGAATTTCAGAAAGAAAACTCAGGAGCAAAAGATCAATCAAGAAATTTTCCCCAATACAAACTGCTAGATTAAATGTATCTACCTTTTAATTGTCCAGCCCAGTGGATGAAAATGGAATCATGCCAAGGACCATAATGCTGCAATTTCAGAACAAAGTTCTGGCTGGGGGTAGGGCAAGCCATGTACACCGGATCAGAAGGCAGCATTACCTCGCACTTAACACTAGACTAAAGAAGACAGCAGAGCGGTGCCTTCCACACAGAAAGTGAAAGCACAAAGAATCCTATATTCAACCAAGTTATCAATCAACCCTGAGGCAGAATAAATATGTTTTCTGACATGCACAGTTTCCAAAAGTTACTCGCCATTCATCCTTTCCCAAGAAACTACAAAAGGATGCATTTCACCAAAATGAGGCCATAAACAAACAAGCAAACAAAAGAAACACGGGATATGGGAAATAGTGCATCTAATACCAGAGAAGAAAAATGAACCTCCAAGATGAGAGTAAAAGATGGCACACTACACATTTCAGAAGAAGCAGTCTGATCGAAGACGCAAGTCCCACGTGACTGCTGCCTCTGAAACTTCTTTAAACCTGAGGGCAGAATACCTGGCACAGACACTGTTACTGGTTCATCTTCATCACGTGCTGATGTAATTCCCACTCTCCCCACCATTCCCTGCTATCTGATTCAAATGAGATTATTCATTTAACCCTATATACATATTCTGCTTTGCTTAGGTTTGAGAGCTGGACCTACACCTTTGTGAATTTAGTTTCTGGAACATATTAACCTAGTGAACATATTTCTGCCAGATATTTAGTACCAGGCTCATACTATAGCCACACCAGGTGCACCAGCTTGGTGAGTCTTGGGTTACTCAAGTCTTACTCATAAACTTGCCATTGATTTCCCCAGAAGGAGATTTTGTAAACTCTCAGGGAACTGAAACCAGAGCTACCGTTCAGTTTATTTTCTCTGTGGACTTCTCATATAACTTATAATAATATCATCCTGTCCTTACGCAGCTAGGATTGTGCTTGCTACTTAGGTTTACAAACGTAACAGTATATCGTTTAAGGATAAATTCATAGGTGGTACAACTTTAAAGTCAAACAAATAAGCAAGCGAGTGAGTGACTATCACAAAACTCAAGTTAGTGGTTACTTCCAGGGGAGGCGGGTGTATTAGTTTCCCACGGCTGCTATAACAAATTACCACAAACCTAATGACTTAAAACAAGACGGCTTTATTCTCTTACAGTTGCAGAAGTCAGAAGTCTAAAATGAAGATGGAGGCAGGGCTGTTTTGCTCCTGGGGAACTCAGGGGGGGATCCATTTCCTTTCCTCATCTAACTTCTTGAGGCTACCTACATGCCTTGGCTCGCGGTGCATCATTCCAAACTTTGGTTCCATCATCATATCTTTTTCTGACTATGATTCCTAGTCTTCATGCATTCCTCTTATAAGGATCCCTGTGATTACACTGAGCCCACCTGCACAATCCAGGATAATCTCCCCACGTCAGGATCGTTAACTTAATCACATGGGCAAAGTCTGTTTTGCCATGTGAGGCAACATATGCACAGGTTGCAGGGACTAGGGCCACAGAAGGAAATGCAACCTAGAAAGGTCATGTAGGGGGCCTTAGGGGGGCTTTTGGTAATGTTCTACTTATTAAGCTGCATGATGGCTAATGGCTACTAATTTTTTTATCTTTCAACTGTACATATGTGTTTAATATACTTTTCTTTGTCAATATGTCATATGTTTCACAAAAGTGGGCTGCACGTGTTAAGTATATGGATCAGGTTATCTTGTGGTGTCCAGTTAGCAAATTTAATCTAGAAGGATACTCATGTCACAGGTCTACAGTAGTGAGGGAAGTGATGCAGAGTTTATTTGGCACTTTCGTGCTTCCAATGTCCTTTGGACTTGGATTCATCAAAAGTAAAATTTTCTTGCAGTATTTGTCTTTTTTTTCCCATCTAGGTAAGCGGCATAGAATAGAGAAAATTTAGAAAGAATACAGTGCTTTCAGTTCTTTCAAGAACAAGCTGGAAGATTATTAACTATTACAAATTAGAAATGAAGAGCTGGGGAATACTGATCATCAAATTTTCAAGCTTGAAAGATGTATGAATACACCAGAAGAACATGTTTCCTAGCTAGTAGCTTAGACCGTCTAAATGTATGACTTCTTCCTGTCAAGTTAAAAGCCACTGTCTTCATTTAAACTGAAAAAAGCAAAAGCTAAGCGATGACATTATACAAGCATCATAGGAGCACAATGTTTAAAATTTATAATTTTTCATCTATAGAGGTATGAACAAGAATAGGTTACAACTGAGTTGGGATTGATTCCATTTGGATGTTAGGTAGAAATGTGTGCCTCAAATGATGAGTTTGCCCTGAACCTATACCTTAAATTCAGGCTGACTCACTCTGGTACCATTAACAGAAGTCTCTAACATACCGGCCCTACTGGAAGATTTATTCTAGTTCCCATTATCATAGCTTTTTGATATAGTTATTATGACCATTATTAATGATAAAAAACAATTTCCTTATATCCTATAAATGCTATATATATATATGTTATATCTATCAATTGATCAATCTATAGATATATATGCAGTATTATATGGCATATTTTGATATGTATAGTATATAGAGTGTATAATAGTATAACATGATAAAATGACATAGTATATATCTATGCATATACATATTTACATATATGATCAAGGCAAATAATATGTCGAATAAAATCAAAATTTGGAAGAGGAGCAGGGATAGAAGTTACCAGACACTGTAATATGCTGATCTTTTATACCTGGAGTTTAAAAGATACAATTTAAAGTACATAACATGGGGGACTTCCCTGGTGGTGCAGTGGTTAAGACACCATGCTCCCAATGCAGGGGGTCAGGCTTCGATCCCTGGTCAGGGAACTGGATCCCACATGCAGGCCGTAGCTAAGAGTTAGCGTGCCACAACTGAGGAGCCCGTGAGCCACAACTTAGGAGCCCACCTGCCACAACTAAGACCCAGTGCAACCAAAAAAATATAAATATTTTTTAAAAATTAAAAAAAAATAAAGTATATAATACAAATAATAATGCAAGGTTATATTTAGACATATAAATACAAGCACTAAAGAAATTATATAAATGATCAATTAACTTCTGTTAATAATGCAAAGGATGGAAAAGTAGATAAATTGACAAAAGAGCAAACATAATATTTTATTTGCTTAGTCAACAGATGCTCTCTGGAAGAGGGAGTTGAAAGGAATGTGCAAGTTCTGATTGCAAAGAGACTACAAGAATAAAAAATGTCGAGTGAAACTTTCAAATAAGAGAAGATGCACACACAACAAACAGTAGAGCTTGGAAACAGCATATTATAAAAGAAGGAAAATAAAAGAAACAATGGCAATAAATAAAGTATAACATGAATTACGGCATATGCGCTTAGACTTTTATCAGTAAATGTAAACTGTATAAAAATGTAAAGACCAAAAAGAAGATAAAAAAGCACCTCCTCTCAGACTAGATTACAAGCCTATACTGTAGAGCTCTATGCAGACTGCAACTCTATATCATGTGAAAGTGACACCAAAGCAAAGGGACCTGACAGAGGAGGAAGGTGAAGGGCAGGCAGGTGGTGGTTGAAAATAAAAATGTGGACCAAGGAATAATAAGCAAATGAGTGATCAAAGGAAACAGAGATTCTAATCTTAATAAAACAAGGTTGAATTCAGAAGAAGAGAATTACAAAAGGATACACAGGGAACATGAAAATTTGCAATCCACAATAAATATCTAATAGGAATGAATAACTATGCACCAAAAAACAGACTGACAAATTTCTTAGGGAAAAAACAACAGGAAATACAAAAAGTACACAGAATCCCAATAGTAGTAGATTTCAATGCACCTCTCCTACTTATGACAGATACAGTGGATAAAAAATAAGTATGAAAATAAAAAACAAGAAAAAATGACTAAGGGAGATCTAAAAGTGGTGTGTGTGTGTGTGTGTGTGCGTGTGTGCGTGTGTGTGTGTGTGTGTGTGTGTATTTAATTCCAGATTCAGGAAAAAGTAAGTCTTTACAAGGGCCCATATGACATTCACAACTGATAGCTTATAGAGCCATAATGTAACTTTAATAAGTTCCAATAAAGTAAAAATAGGACAGTAGGATAGAAAATGTTTTTTTTTCATGAAAATAAAAGAATATGTGATAACAAAATTAAGAGAAAAAAGTGAAGAAATTGAAAATAAACTATAAAAACTTGTTGACTAAAAGTGAAAATAAAATCCAAGATTTCAGAAAGTCTAAACAGCAATGAAATAAAACTTATATTAATAAGATGAAAACTATAGATATTAGACTTTGCAAGATTCAATTAAAGTATTTAAGAGAAAAATTCACATGCATAAATACTAAAACTGATAAAATAATGAAGACTAAAAATAACAACTCAAGAAGAAAACGGATCACAAAAGAAATACAAATAAAATAAAAAAGGAGAAATTCCAAAAATAAAATCATCAATGTATTTAGTAATATAAAGTAGAAATGATTATAGCAATAAAAATAGCTTGCATTATTGTATACTTACTCTATGCAAGGTACTCTGTTACAGTTTGAATCTACAGTCCTATTTAATAATAATGATCAAGAAATTTAAAACTATTTTTGAATAGCCAAACCATTAGAAAAGTTGATTAGAAAAAATGGACAAAAAGCAAAAATACACAAGATCAGCTATAAAAAGAACCAAACTACAAACAGAGAATTAAGAAAAAAACATTAGAAAGTATATCAGTAGCATTTGCTGGGAATTCTGACATCTTAGATTAAATGGATATTTTTTAAATATACATGAATTACCAAAATTGACTCAAGAAGAAATGGAACACAAGAAAATATAAAAAAGCATTAATAAAATTGAATCTGTTATCAAAAATGCTCTCCCTTAAAATCTTAGGCATGTGATATTCAATTGTACGCTGCTTAATTGCATAGGAAGACCACTCCATAAAATTAACAACTATAAACGAACAAACAAGTAACCAAACGAAATCCAGAACTTGAGAAACCCCTCGTGCTCCAGCAGAAAAAAGATGCAAAATCATGCCGGGGGACATTTTCACCATTAGGCATTCACAGATCCCCTAAGATAACGCTGTAACAACCACCACCACAAGAACTGCATACTATATGAAGAGTTTGCAAGTGAAAGAATTCACGTAGAAATGAACAAACCTATCGAAGGAACAGTTGTGGGAGCCCAGGATATTTTCATGTATATAATGAAGTTTATTAGCCTTACAAATTAGTGAGGATGAGTCACTGAATGAAGGTTACTGGGACAATTTACATATACATATTTTAAATATTAAGTCCAAAAACTCAATTAAAAATGGGCAAAATACTGTAATAAGTAATTCACAAAAGAGGAAATCTGAATGACCAATTAGCATATGAGAAAATGCTCACTCACTCTGATAATTAGAAAAATACAAAACATCAGGATACCATCTCACACTTATCAGATTGGCAAAAAATAAATCAAATAAAAGATCTGAAAATACCAATTGCTCGAGGTGACGTGGAGAAATGACATCACTCACACACTCGCCTCTGAAAGGGAAAATCATGCATTCACTAAAAGACTAATTTGTTTTTCTCCCACGTTGAATCCTCTGTCCCCCCAATGTCCCTTGGCTTATCACATGTCCCCAGACTTACTCAGAAATCATCTTCTAAGACCCTCTCACTTCTTCCAGATAATATTTTCATTTAAAAAAGGCTACCTGCAACTTATTTGCGTTTCAAACCCTCATCTCCGGCCAGACTGGGCACCGGAAGGATTCAGAAATGATGATGGAACTACACGCTTCATGGAAGGATACACGTTCCCTGCACTCTTCTACTGCATGACTGGTTTGTGATTTCGTGCAGGCCTGTTTCAGATGTAAGCACACATCCATAGATCAGTTACTGCATACAGACCACCGCGGTGGCAAACTCACTCTGGCTGGTGACAACGCGGCAGGGTGGAGTGCCACCTTCTCCACAGGAGGAAGGGAATGAGCGAGAATCCCCCAAGTCCACTGTCCACAGAAGGTTCGGCTGGCGTGGCTCTGAACTTCTATTTCGTAACTGACCCACGTGGAAAGGGTTTTTCCACATTGAAATCAAAATGAGTGGGATTGGTTTTGTTTTAACTAGTTTTCCTTCATATGTGAGATTTCTGGCATATAGCCTGAGAGGTCTGCTGTAATGAAATGCATTTAGTGTGAAGAGGGGAAATAGAAAATTTCGTCTTATTTTTACATTTTTTTCCATGCCTGTAAACACCCCATTTCACCTGGCAGAAAACTTTTTCGTGACCAAAGTCTCACAGGCAAAACAGGTTTGGACCCAAAGGAAATAAAGAGCAGCGCTCGCTCTTGTCTTTCCTGCTATGCAGAGTGATTTCACAGGCACTAACCCACTGACTAAGAGGAAGGTTGTGTCCCCTCAGCTTCCCCCAAGGTGGCCTGCCCAGGTGGAGCAGCTCTGATTTACAGGGTAAGTCCTCAAGGACCCAGGCCTGGCCTTCATTCTCGGCAGACGCTGCTCTTGCCATCAATTTTTATCTATGAACCCCTGCCAGGGAAAGTGGTAACACAGCCTATAGTTTTCCTATGCTACTCACCACTTCTCCTTGTGCATGACAGTCATGGGTGCAAGGCGAGCTGATTTTATCAGGAGATGTACTTATAGGCTGCTGGTGAGTGCTGTATCAAAATGTGATAGGGGTGAAGGAAACAGGGAGGAGTTTTTCTGCCTTAATCACTCTCCCGGCAGAAAACAGAATCCGCACAGGTGTGTCTGATCTCCTCAGGGGTTTATCTCCTGATAACCACATCCTCTGTAATTCCCTTACTGCTATTTTTTCCCAGGTTCAGATACAAAGAAGTGATTTAGATGATTAGACTGACTGACAAAAAACTGTCAGCCAGTCTGCACCATATGGCATTTTAAAGGAGACTATCCACTTTTTGCAGGTCTGGCCGCCATTAGGCCAGTGTCAACAAATTAAATGCTTCCTGGAAGAGCCAGGCTGGTGCAGTAGCCTTTTTTTTTTTTAACATCTTTATTGTAGTATAATTGGTTTACAATGGTGTGTTAGTTTCTGCTTTATAACAAAGTGAATCAGCTATACATATACATATGTTCCCATATCTCTTCCCTCTTGCGTCTCCCTGCAGTAGCCTTTTGTATTTACATTTCCAGTGCCCCCTCCACGAGCAATTCAAAACCTAAAGCCTAAAAACTTTCACTGCTCTTAAGAGAGGTAAAGGGCACAGAGTGGGAGTGTGCATCACTACTCCGGAAGTACAGGACTGTTGGCCAGTGCTTTATGATGGATTTGGGGAGGTCAGCTGCTATATCCATACTGATCTAGTGGAACAAATGCAGCGACAACGTGTCTCTTACATTCAGGCTGAAATAGCAAAAGCCTACGATCAGGGGGTTGGAAGCAACAGATGAGTTACTGTGGGATAATTTCCTATCTAACTCTCAGATAAAGTGATTGTTAATATTTCAATCTAGTTTAATTCAGAGAGAGCTTATGATAATGCTTATATCCCATTTTTGGATTGAGTGCTTTGAAAAGTCTATTCATTAGTATAATGACCGAATTTTTTTAGAGAACAAAATTAAACAGGGAATTACGGAGAAATGAATACTAATTTAGCCAAAGCTTGTTTTCTGTCTGAAGTAAGAGGATGTGACAGCCATCCTTAAATACAGAAGAGTGACATTGTATCACACTTGCAGCTTCTGTGCTCTCTCAGGGGGCTATGCATTATCTTAAATTTTAAATAAGGTATTCTCTTGTAAATTAATGGTCTTTTTCTTCTGACTTAATAATTCTTAATCATTAAGAGTTCTTGTTTTCATCTTTAAAACAAATAAGAGCCTGTGACTCTTTTAAAGACATATTACGTACTAAGCTCTGTTCTAGGAGCTGGGGATGCATAGGTGACATGAAATCTGTGCATACAGATTTAACATCCTATTCTAGTCAGGGAAATAGTAAGATTCTGATTCTGATTCAATTACTGCCTCTACAGTGAGTACCAGGACTCTTATCATGGCAATTCTGTGCAGTTCCAAAGTGTCCTGACAGCAAACATTTCCTGGGCACTTTCACAGATGAAAGTGCAATTACATAGTACATTCGCACTCTGAAGCAACACTGAAAAAACCCAACCAAACGTTGCTGAAAGCAACAAAGGTTGATGCAACTGGTATGATCTAACAAGGCGTGATGGATGGCTCAGCCTAAATGCGTGTGCGTGAAGCCATTTTACATGACATTTATTCAAATATCATGTTTTTAATGGTTTAATGTGCAAGGTTTCCTTTCTCTCAGGGAATCCTTGCATTTTCAAAATCTTATTTTTCTTATAACCTTGTAGAAGTCCTCCTTCAGTCCACACAGTAAGGGCACAATAGATATGTGTTAATGCTAATACTAATAAATAATGCTAATAATACTAATTAGTACTACTAATTATGAATTCTCCCTTTTCCTCAAATCTGAGAGTTTTGATTTTTCCCTGGTATAAAAAAATAACAATAGCAAGAGCAACAAATATTTTAAATACTCACTTTCTCCGGAACATGAATTTAGAGATAGATTATAACATTAAGAGTGAAGCCTCGCCTCTAGTTGAAAGAAAGTTCAGCCAGAAAACATACATCACAAGAAGGTAACCTGCCTAGGAAATGATATGAAATACCGCAAGAGAAAATGGGTCCTTGCAGATGGTAATTAAAAGACCACAAGAAAAATTTCTCCTTATACTTACAGCTATAACTGAACGTATACTTACAACTTATAACTGAAATAGGGGTAATATTTAAGTTAAACTAACTGTTATGTATCTAAACCTGATGGGTAGGTTTCCGTCTGTTTATGGTAGAAGAAACAGAAAGGTATACATTCATTTTACTACATGATCACGGCTGCTAAATATGGATAGCATATTTTTGTAAAGAACATAAACAATTTTATAGTTTATCTTTCTAATTTTCCAGTAAGTCCAGGTTACTGATGGTAAAATGACTTGACTCAAATACATACTAAGTTTTCATTTATTTTTCCTGCACTATTCCTGAACACCTGAATGAAACATTTCATGAATGGAAAGTTAATCTACCCAGACCTGGATGCCAAAAGCATTATGAGAAATTAGACTCATTTTTTGGATTTAGTCAACCACATAGAAGCATTGTGCACAGGGGTTAAGATAGGGACTTGATCTCAAAGTCCAGAGCTTGATCCGTAGTTGAAATAATCAAGGTGCTTTGCATTTTTTTTTTCATTTGAATGGATTCAAATCACCAGCTTACTCAGTTTTCACCCAGAACTTAATGCACTGAGGAATTCCCAGGGCATAAAACTTTAAACGTGAAATCATCATTTCTGATGACAAATGTTCTTACTGACACCTGAATCATGGCCATTGTGTAAGTTCTGTGTCTCCAGAAATGCACTGGGGTATGGCTGGATTTGGATACAGCACAACTATCTATACAACTTCTCTATTATTTTTCATTTTATATTTTTCTCCAGACAGACAAACAAGAGGCTTAGCTTAAGACAGGGATTTAAAACTTAAATCTTTTTGTTTTATGTGAGCAGCTCCATTCAAAAATCATTTTTTAAAAATATTAAGATATCATAGACAGCTCTGTAGATATTCAGTGGAGGTGAAGTAAGCAGTTGAGTTTAAGATTGATAGCTGTCACATTGGTGGAAGCCAAACAGGGGTCAGCGCCATGACATGAAACCCTAAGATGACGCCTACACTAAGAGTTTAATTCCTGCCTCTGGAAAAGAAAAGCCGCATAACACGAGTGAAAGTGAGGAGGATGATGAAAGAGCAAAGCAGTTACAATTTAATAAACAGAGACAGTTACGTGCATTGACATTATTACCTTGGTTTGTTTTATGATTGATATTAAATATTAGGTACAGTAGATAAAATAATACTTATAAAATGTTTTTAGAGTATAAAATGAGTCAATATAGCAATGACCTATTCTCTCACCACACTGTTTAAGAAATAGTATATTATAATTTGTTTTTCAGTTTTATGTGTACATGAAAAGCTTAATAACAAATAAAAATATGATTTGACTAAGGAAGGATATTGAATTATGCTTCTACCGCTACATTTATTTGTGAGACTTTAAAAAAAAAGACAATGATCATAGATTTTGCCTTAGCAAAGAATTGGTATCCCATCAATACGCATTTCTACAAACATACAGTAACGAAGAGTCAGTCATAATAAAGATGTTTCTACACTAATATTCATAATCGAGTCAGAAATTACTTAATTTCTGTAATAATTCACAGAAATCTACCTTATGATTGTGCCATTTTTCTTTCTTGTGAATACTAACCACCAATATTCAAAGGGCACTCAAACTTCAACTGTACTTTGGAGTTTTCACATTTGAACCTCTCTATAACCTATGTTTTCAGCTTAACTACTTTCCTGGAATCCGTTGTCAGTGTCCCCTCTACAGTATTTCACAGGTAAAGGTTCATGAAAGCATGCTTCTTTAACTCTTTCTCTGTTTGGACGTTGTGCTAAACTCAAAATTCAGGGAGGAGAAGTGCTCTTTTCTTGGTATTACCCCATGGATGCGGATCCATCTGAATTTGCCTTGGGCAACGAGGGAGGGGACAGTATGGCATGACTGTAAATGAAGAAAAATAGGGAAAATTAAGCAAAGCATCCTGTTTACTTTCAGTTGGAAAGTCGAGTAGAACAACCTGCTAAGCCACAACCTTGTTTTTGGACAGATTATGCATTTCATTAGCAAAAAGGTGGTTTTCAAAAGCACCTTTTTGAAAAAATAATCACTGAAGATGAAGGAAAAAAAATCACCATTTTAGGTACCATTCCTGGAATAGGCAGACCTCTTAATTTATTTTAACTACTTGGGCAGGGATATTTCAAAGACAGAGTCTCTGGGTACGTTGGCACCAAGACTAAACTGGGCAAGAGCTGGATCTTAAGTTCTTTCCTTGGGGAACATCAGCCATGTACTACTTCTGCAGCCATTCTTTCAGTAGTTCTAAATACGAGCGACTCTGCAGATTATCCTGCCTCTGTAAACAGAGGCAGGATAATCTGCAGAGTTATTACAGATGGGGATAAATTATTTTGTGGGATTACGTGGAAATTTACAGTGGAAATCTTATAAAACTATGAGCAGACTCTACATGTAGTTAGGAGTCTCAGCCTGTGAAGCTCGGGACATTGGGACATTGTCCTTGCACTTTGGCCTCTTGTGTAGGACAGCTGGAATAAGCTTAATCTCAAAAGGGACTGAAGAACCTTTTTAAAAAAAAAAAAAACAGGAAAAGAGAATCGAGGTCCATTAAGTTTGCTTTACAGTCACTTTTGGCGTCAAAGGGAAGAGACAATTTCATAGTTGGTCTTGACTCCATGGATTCACGACTGGTAAGAATGACAGTTTATTAAATGGTAGTAAAAACTTAAAATACTAGTTTTACAAAATCTCTGGAAGATACTGAGAGGCTAAAACATCATTGCATTGTAGCTTTAACGTAGAATGGAAATTAAATGATGGCTAAATGAACATGCTCCATTTTAGATTTCAAAACACTGATGGGAGCTAAAGCAGAGAGCTGTACCAACAACATGTGAGCTAGAAAAGCACCAGAGGATACCTTTTGAGTAGGGTTGGGGGGCAGCATTACCAATATGAGGGTATGGAGTAACAAGGCATATCACTGAAGGGGCCCGACAGTGAAACAAGCACGAATAAAGAAACACCATGACAAGCAGAGGGGACAGTCTGTAGCGAGCACACCAGACAGTCTCCTTGGGGAGTTTCTAAAAGCATTAAAGGAATAGTTAGGGACAGAGCTAGGTAAGTACTTCTTTGACACTATTCAACTTTTTCTAACTTTACATCCCATTCCATTGCTGTGGCTTTGGAAAGAGATTAAATATGTGACTGTACAGGCACATCTCTTGACTTGTCTGGGGAAGACACTGAAAGAGTTTAACCAATCAGCCAACTACTAAAGTCTCAAGTAGCTTCACTGATAAATCCTTGAGACGTCTGACAAAATGTAGCTGTTTTCTGGTCCCACATAGTCTGGTTTTATTGAATTTTCCACCTTCTAAATCAAAAGTCTATAAATAGAGTTTAATCAGGATCATTTGGCTACTGTTACACTGCTAAGCCAGAAGGCTTTAGGACTGGCCTCGGAGTGAAGGGACCTGCATCAGGGGCAACTGCTACTAACGTGCAGTAGGGCCTTTTGCATCGGTGGCAGAGCTGCAGTAGAAGACCCTGAGCAACCTTCCCCAGCCCAGAACTCTACACGTGTTACAAAAATCCTTCACACTTTAAGCAACAACAGATTCGACTCATCGGATGACAGATTAATATCCAGGTAAATTACTGGAATCAAAACATGACCAGAAAACAGAAAAGTTCGATCCTAACGCTGGCACTAATCTAACTCACTATGTGATCTTGGGCCACCAAATTACTTTCTCTTTGTTTTGTCAAACTTGTCTATGAATTGGAGACGTAAAAGTTAAAATGAGAAGATGATATACAGGCAGACCTCATTTTACTGCTCTCTGCTTTACTGTACCTCGCAGACTGTTTTTTACAAATTGAAGGTTTGTGGCAACCCTGCAATAATCAAATCTATTGATGCCATTTTCCCAACAGCATTTGCTCACTTCATGTCTCTCTGTCATGTTTCACAATTCTCAAAATATTTCAAACTTTTTTATTTTTATCATATTTGTCACAGTGATCTGTGATCAGTGACCTCTGATGTTACTACTATAACTCCCTGAAGGCTCAGATGATGATTAGTATTTTTTAGCAATAAAGTATTTTAAAATTAAGGTATAGACATTGTTTTTTTAGGCATAATGCTATTATACACTTAATAGACTACAGTATAGTGAAAACACCACTTTTTTTTTTTTTTTTTTTTTTGCAGTACGCGGGCCTCTCACTGCTGTGGCCTCTCCCGTTTGCAGAGCACAGGCTCCGGACGCGCAGGCTCAGCGGCCATGGCTCACGGGCCCAGCCGCTCCGCAGCAATGTGGGATCTTCCCGGACCTAGGCACAAACCCGTGTCCCCTGCATCGGCAGGCGGACTCTCAACCACCATGCCACCAGGGAAGCCCTGTAATTCATCTTTGAAGAAGTTAAAACTCATCACAGTAGCCTACAAAATGTATTTCAAATTATATATTTACATAAAAGCAATTATGTACATAACAACTGTGAACTTTAATTACCATCGCAATAACCAGAACCACAGAATCTTAGAGTTGGGAGAAACCTTAAAGTTCACAGAGTGTAGTGGTCTCCAAATTCTTTACTGTGTCAGCCAAACCCCTAACCAAAAAAAAAAAAAAAAAAAAAAAAAGTCCTATCTAGAAGTCCAATATCTACACCCAGTACAAGTAAATAGAAGCAAGCAGAGTGTCCCTCCCATGAACTCACCCAAAAATGTTCACTCCCCCAGTCCTCGGGGCCTTGCAGATGTCCCATCTCCTGTGTACAGGCTGGAACCTCAGTGGTTTATCTCTTTCTTCTACAGACAAAAAGCTGAAATCCAGGGAAACTGCTATTCATTCAGTAAATATATGCTGAGAGTTAAAATGCTCAGAAAAACAATCCAGTTAGCTAAGAACAGAGTGGATCCTGGAGCCCGAACACGCGGGCTCCCTCAGAGCTCTGCATCCGCCCTGTTTCTCCACTGCTTCCCTTTATGGTCATGGAAAGACACAGACCCAGGAGAAAAGTCAGTTCTTCAATAGTCTGGTGGCATGGAAAGTGGCTGAGTGTTTATTAAACAAAGGGGTTGTACTCTTTCATCTTCACATATAAACCTATGTCTTTGATCGAAAACAACAAAGATCTGCTGCTATCTTGACAAGGAACGCATGGTTATCCATCTAAGCAGATTATGGGAAGACGTCCCTATGCTGATACATTCTGATTCACCAAGGGAATCCAGCTTCCCCTGCTTTGCTCTGTTTGGGACTCAAATAAAAATTTTTGAAAATTGCTTTCCTTATCAAAAATAAAAATAAAAGCAAATCAACTTCCTATGTGTGTCTTTTAATATCTCTACTCTAAAATAAACATGGTGAAAATAATTGTCAGCTGTATCTTCTATGTGTAATGCCATAAAAATGGACACATCTGAGAAGGTTAGTGGCTGGAACCCCTCTGATTTAAAGCATACTAACAAAAGGAGTACATGTCAACAAGTTTTTAATGCCTACCATATGCCCAGCTAAAATCCAACTAGAAACGAGCCGGACTGAGCCAGCAATGGGGCAAATTTTTTTGCTGGCTCTTATTTCTCTCTAGGAACTTTACCCAGGGGAATGTATGACTTGATTTTTAAAGTATCAAAAGCCAGTAATTAGAAGGTACAGAATGCACCAGAAGGGATAGTGTAAAACAAAAACAAAACAAAAGGGAAAAGTCCTTAGCCTCCTTGGCCTAGGACTCCAGCGCAATTGTACTTTTATATATTTTTTCTTAATTTGTGTTTTCTGTTTGTTAGATATTTCTAAACAGCTACAGGGTGATGTAATACCAGCTATGCTTAAAGTTATTTTTGCTAGTAAGTGCTTATAAAATAATTATGGCTTAGTATAAGAAAATTAATAAAACATAAGATTTCAAAGAAAAACAAGATCACTAAGAGATGGAACAGAAATTTTTCTTTTTAAGTTTCTGTGCAAATACATATACATCTTTTAGAAACCTGGAATCAGAGTGTTTCTCTGTGACAGTGGTAAGGCAATATGACATGGTACAAAAAACTCTGGACTGGTATTAGAGGGCCTGTGATGTAGACACTACTGCTTTGCCAGTAAGTAGATGAGTGACCTGGGCAAGTCCCACTATCTCTTGGATGTCAGTTTCCTCTTCCGTGAAAAGATAAATTAGGACTAATTCAATAAAGGTCCCTGTAGTTTGAAAATTCTTCAAGGCTGATTATTATTATCATTATTGAGTAATTATCATACGGCATAATACATACATTACACATGAGTAAAATAATTAAGTATAAATTGCTTTCGTGTGCTATGCCATGATAGGAACATCTAAATCCCAGGGACTCAGATAAGAAAAGACTTAAAGATGAGGAAACAGGATCTCAGAGAGGTTATGAATGAGGCTTTCAGAGGCCAGTAAGTTGCTTTAGGTTTTCAGCTGAGATGACTACTGTGCAAAATCATTTACTTTTGCCACATGGATTGAAATCCAGCTTAGTGCCAAGAGGAGAATGTCACACATCCATCCATAACCCTACTTGCACGTTCAAGCTATTGCTCCAGTAACCCAGAAAATAAACACGTATAAAGTTAATGGCTGCTACGAGTTCAACAGGCGAGAAAAGTAGTGTAATAATCGCCATTCAAAAGTGGTTCAAGCACCAGTTTGAGTATCAAACTGACACATAGGAACGCTTACATATTTGCAACAGTTCTTTCCTATATGTTCACCCAATTCTATACTGATGAATCACCAGCTTCGGAATGAAGTGACTAAAAATTCCTTGATGGATTCGGTGCCTTTTATTTTGGGAAAAGAATCCAAAGCCCGCAGCAAGAAAGCCAGGTTCACCGGAGAGCAGGTGGTATTTTGGGGACATGAGTGTGGGAGGGAGAGCCTTAAGATACTTCCCTTCCCCTTCTACAAACTTCAGCATGGCACTGTGAGAGAAGGTCCAGTGGATAACTGTAAATCCCCATATGCTTGACCCTCAGAAATATTCTTTTTGGCATGTTAAGAGCAAAGTCATATTTAAGAAGTATCTTACTATGAGAGTCTGCACTATATCTCTTGTACAAAACTCCATGAAAGAAAAGCTCTAACTCCAGATATTATCCCATGCTCTCTAGTACTATTACCTACACACTCACACACACACACGTAGGGATGCACGTAGCTACATATACCGTTCTGAGAGCCCTTAAACACAAGGGGACTAAGGAAAGATGATTCAGGTGTGCCTTCCCAGGTGCTCTGGCTTTGTGTCAAAGTTGGTAACAATTATCCACCCACCTCCAGAATTTCCCAAGAATTTTGAATTTCAAATGGACTTATCCTTTTCTTCATTTTTTGCATTGAAAACATACTGTAGTTGGGTTAGAGATCACCATGTTCTGCCTCAGGACTGTTGGATACGGGGTGAGAGCTTTTTGGCAAGAAAATATCAGAGTGAAGAAAAGAACTCATCTCTGGGAATTTGGAAAGCACTTAGTTTTCAAACCAAGACTGTTGGTAGACTGTTATATCTCCTGGTTTGACATTTCTCTCCTAAACTTTTGGGTTTATTTGATGTCTTTTCTGAAGAAGCTCTTAAAGCACTATTTCCTTTTGTTGTAAGGATGTATTATCAAGAAAAAAATTGGGCTTACAAATTTTTATTTTCTAGAAATGATAAAACAACTTCTAAGAGTAAGATAAAACATGCAAATTATTTTATTTTGCATTTTGATTATTTAAACACATTATGTTATAAATACATTTTATATGGCTTGAAAATAATTTTTAAACGTACATATAATGTCTCAGTACTGCCCCATCCACATTCACCAGCTGCACATTGTTCAATCTTTTTACCCCATAGGTAACTATATTTATTAGTTTCTTGTGTATCTTTCTACTCCTTTTTGGACAAGTAGAAACAAATAAAATGATATATTTTATTTTTATTTTATTATGGTAAGAATATTTAATTTAAAATCTATCCTTTTAACAGATTTTAAGTGTACAATAAAATATTGTATGGTAGATCTCTAGAGCTTACTCATCATGCATAATTAAAATTTTCTGCCATTGTTTAGCAACTCTTCATTTTCTCCTCCCCTGCCCCTATCTCTTTACATATGTTAGGTCGGCTGTTATCGAAAGAAACTACAAGACAGCAAGTGCTGGTGAGGATGTGGGGAAACTGAACACTTGCACTCTGCTGGTGGTAATGCAAAATGGTGCAGCCACTACGGAAAAGAGTTCGCAAATTCCTTAAAAAATTAAAAGTAGAACTACCAAATGATCCATCAATCCTGTTCTGGGTGTTTATCCAAAAGAATTGAAATCAGAACCTCAGAGAGATGTTAGCACTCCCACATTCACTGCTGCGCTAGTCACAATAGCCAAGATGTGGAAACAATCGAATTGTCCACCAGTGGATGAGTGGATAAAGAAAATGTGATATATTCGTGCAACAGAACATTAATCAATCTTAAAAAGGAAGGAAATCCTGCAACATGCAACAACATGGATGAACCTTGAGGACATTATGCTAAGTGAAATAAGCCAGTGACAGAAGGAAAAAATACTCCATGGTTCCACTTATATCTAAAACACTTAAACTCATGGAAGCACAGAATAGAAAGATATAAATTTTTAATTTCTTCCCTTTCTTACGCAAATGGTGGTGTACGATATATTCTATAATGTATATTTCTGCTCTTCACCTGATAATATATCCTGGATATTTTTCCAAATGGGGGGGGCATAGGGTGTTTCTTCATCCTTTCTTACAGCTCTAGAGTATGTGAGATACAATAGTTTATTCATCCAGTTCCCAGTAGATGTATTCTTGGATGGTTTCTGGGTTTTTGTGATGAAAATATGCAAAAATTCAGGTAAATATATAAGATAAATTTTCATAAGTGGTATTTCTGAGGTAAAGAATCACATGAATTTGTAACTTAAATAAATATTGCCAATTGGCACCATTTTGAAGACAGTTTTAAGTATTTGGAATACAAATATAAGATTTTGTTCTTAGCACAGGGCCTGGCCAAAAAAAAAAAAAATGAATTTGAACTGTATTAAATTATTTACATGGAGCTAATTATCAGAATTTTTAAGGGAACTTTTCTCTAGCTGCGGTGAGCGGGGGCTACTCTTCATTGCGGTGTGTGGGCTTCTCACTGCGGTGGCTTCTCTTGTTGCAGAGCACAGTCTCTAGGCACGCAGGCTTCAGTAGTTGTGGCACGCGGGCTCAGTAGTTGTGGCGCACGGGCTTAGTTGCTCCGTGACATGTGGGATCTTCCCAGACCACGGCTTGAACCCATGTCCCCTGCGTTGGCAGGTGGGTTCTTAACCACTGAGCCTCTAGGGGAGCCCAGATTTGTATTTGGAAACCACCAGTTCACTTTCAAGCATAGATATTATATTCATGGTTATATTTTTTAAACGTGATTTGGCATTTATCTATCAAACATGGTACCTGGGATCTCAGATAATTTTATTCACCCTACTTTTTTGGAACATAAGAAATGCAGCAAGTTTTGATGCCTCATCACCCAGCCAGGGTGCCCCTGAAAGGATCTGGATTGCTCTGCCAAAAGCAAAGGCAGTTGTTGTATTACGGGAATCAGGCTGATCTGAGAGAAGCCAAGATTTAAACAGATTTAGGGCAAAATAATTTCGCTGCATTTCATCACCAGCCCCTAAAAGTCTGAAATTTGGTGGCTAGTTATTTTTAACTCAGAAGAAACGTGTCTAAGAGGCAACCTGTGACAAATGTTGTGGGAACTTTATGTGGAAGGGTTTTTATTGTTGTTGGCTGGGGTTGGGTTAATCCACTGGAGAGGAAATGACTGTTGTGTCTGAATGGACATAGGTTGCATTTCTATCTGGGCCGGAGAGGTCTCCTCAGGTTGAATCTGGCACATTCAACCCCCAGACTCAGATCATTTCAGCGTGGACAGGGGACAGAGTAAGAGAAGAGAGGGTGGGTGGATGGCGCTAACATTTCTCCCACTGGTCCCGGGTTGTGACAAGGGAAACACGTGCTCTCCTGACGGTAACTTGATTTGTCTGTGCTTAAAACTGACTGTCAGAATCTCTATATGTGAACTTTCTCAGATTTTTCCAAATTCGAACTTAATTTTTCACATACCTATATTAAAGTAATACGGGGTTCTAGAGCACGAATTGAGCTGATAAATTCATGAACTCTATGTAATATCTAACAACTGAAATACAAAAAAAATCAGTCCGTTGCATACTTAGTCTGATTCTTTTCCATTTTTGTTCTTTCCACTTTGTAATTTAAATTAATTGTACAGACCTATTGTTTTGGCCCCACGTATATGCTAAAATTACTTACTCAGGAATGTAGAAATCCAACGATCATACAGGACGACCGTGATCCTCGTGATCACAAATGATTAGTTTTTGGTTAAAGGAACTTCACAGACCATGAAATATCCATCTATGACCTGAAGTTACTGGGACAAATAATGGCTTAGGCTTCAGACTGTTTCCATTTTAACTAAGAAAGGAAGTGTTTTTTCAGGGGAATTTTCTAAGGATTGGTGCATTTATTTTCATAAAATGAAAAACTAGCTCACAGCTTACAGAAAAGACACCTAAACACGTGGTTAGTTCAAGATACTCTTTTACAAAGTGTCTTTGAATATAAGCAGCAATTGTCTCTCTATCAGAAATTCTTATTTTTGGGAAGTTTAGAAACACCACAGAATGCATAAAAATTCTGCTGCTTTTCACTGAGAGTCATTCATACTTCAAATATCAACATATGGCAGACACTATTAGAGAGCCTACTATGTGGACAGCACCTGGACACTGAGATACAACTTTCAGAAAGAATCAAATTACTCTATTTCCTTCATCATATTTTTACTCAAGTATAGTACTGCACATGGAGCAGCCTGGACAGAATGCAGAAAGCCAGGTAAACTTTCCAAGCAGGCATGTGGGGATCCACTGGATGGAAACTTTTAAAATTCCATACAGTTTGTTCAGGCAGAACCAACGATTTTAAAAGGAACAGTGACAGATCAATTTTTAATGGTAACTCTATTATTTTTTCTATTATGAATACTACTTTCTAGCAGACCATGAAAATTACGTTGACATTTGAAAAGCATGTGATTAATTGTAGCAGAACAAACATTGTGAGTGCAGCCTCCATTTAGGAAGGTGATACTAAGCATGGGCCTTGATTATAACACTGTTGGCACACGACAGCACTGGTCTTTCTTTCTTTAATCCACTAAATGTTAAAGATCCTAGGTGTGCCAGTGATGAATTCATATACATTGGAGGCACAATGAGTTGCGGAGATGACGTTCTGAAAACACAGCAATTCATCCAACTAAAATCGAAGTACATTTCAGAAATGAAACCAGATAGCCTTACAACTCTGACTTGTAACAGGCCAAAATGGCCAAACGATGTTTATAGCTTATAATTTCCAATATTCTCCAAATTTCGCCAAAAGATTTATGCTTAGGCATTAGAAAGCAGTCACTGTGTATCAAAACATACACATGAAACATTTCAGTATTAATACACCACAGCAATGTCATCTAAACTTTGTGTTTTTTTTTAATGGACATTTGGAACTCTCATAAAATAATGAGATGGGCTTTCCTTATATTCAGCTGTCCAGATTAGAGAACTGGGAGGTATCAACTATGTAAAGACATCTCTGAACTCCAGATATGCCATTTAACTGTCCCATTTTCTTTGATATTCTCACCACTTTTAACTGGATGGTTTGGGGATACAGCATTTAGCTATGAAGCAGAAAACACTGAACTAACCCACACAGGAATCAAGCTTAAAATTATATATTTGCCAGTGTCATGCTCAAAACACCTAAGTTAAATGATCTAGAATATACGAGGTTTGTAAAATCCACATTTTACTTTCTTATTTGAGACGAGAGAGAGGAAGACTGGGACAATCATTTGATGAAAAAGGAAAACTCTGAGGGAAAAATCCAGTTAGAATCTGGATCAGAACTCAACCACCAAATTAGCTGGCTCTGTTTGGAATACTGCAAGCTCTCTGAGGTTGTCTTTTCACCAAAATCAAGTGCATTTACAATGATATGTGCCTGCAGGCTATTAGAAAGTGTTGAGTATTAAAGTGAGAATAAATGAGATAGGGTTCAACATGTAAGAGAAGGCAAGCTTAGTGGCAAGCTTAAGGCAAGCTTAGCAAGTGTGAGGAAAAATACAGCTGTGGAGTCAATGTGCGTAAAGCTCTTTAATGTTTTTTAGCAGTGACAGGAATGGTTGGATCTTTAGTCTACGGGCCTCAGATATCTGCATGCAAATCTTCAAGAGTAAAAATATTCTATAGGATAACAAACTGCATACCAAAGAAAAAAGAGTGTGGTGTGATGTAGGTTTTGGCCTAGTGCAATGACATCAATGTACCCTAATTCTAGAAAGGTATTTTAAAGATGTATTTCCATTGGCTGTAGATGAGTCACCTTCATCTTTCTAGTCTTCAAATCCTCCCTAAATCAGTAAGGGAAAGAAAGGAAGCAACTTGAGGTAAACTAATTTTTCTAGGAACTGAATAGCTGGGTGAGATCCTAAGACAAACAGAATTCCCAGAGAGAAAAATTATTTCAATTTATATGTCTTATTACAAAACCATGCTCTATGTCTATGAATCCTTACGGTCAGTCCCCTGAACCTGTGGGTTCTGCATCCACAGATTCAGCTAACTGAGGACCGAAAATACTTGAAAAGAAATTCCAGAAAGCTCCAAAAAGCAAAACTTGAATAGAATTTACATTGTGTTGGTTATTATAAATAATCTAGAGAAGACTTAAAGTATACAGGAGGATGTGCATAGATTATACGCAAATACTACACCATCTTATATATGGGACCTGAGCTTCCTTGGATTTTGGTATCCGTGATGGGGTCCTGGAACCAATGTCCCGTGGATACCAAGGGACAAGTGTATTCATATTTTGTTGGCACCTGCTTTCGGTACAAATTGTTTCATTTTTACGCAAGTGAGCATTTACGTATTTGTACTTATCATTCTGTAGCGCATAAGATTTGAAATGGTGAGAACTATTGTAGTTCAGTGACTGGATATGGAATGAAACAGAATGAATGGAATTTAGAGAGTCAAGTTATTATTTTTTATAAACATTATTATATATGTCATATATTTTTTATATATATAATTAAGGTATTATATTTCTTTTAAACAACTGGAAAGCAACCTCATGTGTTTATTTAAAGTGTTCATTCTATAAAAGGCAGGTGAAATCTGTAGGCATCAAGTGAAGCAGTACTTTGGAACTCTGAGCATGTGTTGTGTGACTTTTTTGTTGTTCATGTTTCCTTTTCACTCTGATTGGATCGGAGACTTACAATCGTCTTTGGTGTTCCTTATTCATGACAATGTGCCTAAATGTAGATTAATGTTCACTTACATCTTTGAACTTATGATTTTTTGAAACTGAGGAACATGTATCCACTGATTCTGTTAAATTCTGAGCCATAATTTCTTTTAACATTGTTCATGAAGTGTTTTTTTTCCCCTGTGTATTTCACATTATGATATTGAGAGCTCTCTAGTGGAACTTAGATTACTCTCTGCCTCTCTCTGTCTCTTTCTCTCTCTTTGTGGGATTTTCTAGTGGGCTGATTTATGGGAAAATCATTCTAGAACAATTTTCACTTCTGGGACACACCACAGTGCCAATATACCAGTGGACACTGGCCCTCATAACAGCTCTTCTGTAAATGTTTTGGTTTGGGGAGTCCTGAAATATGAAAACAGTGTAAATTTTAACTTCAAACTCTGTGAAATTCTTAGGATTTCTGGTGTGGTTTTTGTCAGAGAGTTTTTTTGTTTATTTGCTTCAGCCAATGCCCTGACAAGTATCCACATGCCTTTGTATTGCAAGTTTTATTTATTTTTTCTCATCTTCTGAAGTTGCTGCCTTTCAAGGATCCCAGATTTATGTAGACATTTCAGTTCTAATTAATTGAATTTATGTCTCTAAATGGACAAAACCCAAGTTCCAGGTTATTGGGTCTGGTTAAACACCTCTCTAGGGGACCTTCGAGATGGCGGAGGAGTAAGACATGGAGATCACCTTCCTCCCCACAGATACATCAAAAATACATCTACAGGTGGAACAACTCCTACAGGACACCTAATGAATGCTGGCAGAAGACCTCAGACTTCCCAAAAGGCAAGAACATCCCCACGTACCTGGGTAGTGTATGGACCCCAGAGGTGGGCATGAAACGCTAAATCTGCTGCTGCCGCCACCAAGAACCCTATGTGCAAGCACAGGTCACTACACACACCCACCTGGGAGCCTGTGCAACACGCCACTGCCAGGGCCCCAAGATCCAGGGATAACTTCCCTGGGAGAGCACACGGTGAGCCTCAGGCTGTTGCAATGTCACGCTGGCCTCTGCCACCACAGGCTCGCCCCGCATTCCAATTACGACAACCATACCCCTCCCTCTCCCTGGCCTGAGAGAGCAAGAGAGCCCTAATCAGCCAGTGCTTTAACCCCCTCCTGTCTGGGCAGGGAACAGATACCTGAAGGCGGCCTATATGCAGAGATGGGGCCAAAACCAAAGCTGAACCCAGGAACTGTGCAAACAAAGAAGAGAAAGGGAAATTTTTCCATGCGGCCTCAGGAGCAGCGGATTAAATCCCCACAATCAACTTGATGAACCCGTACCTGTGGAATACCTGAATAGACAACAATGTTCCCAAAACTGAGGAGGTAGAATCTGGGAGTAACTGTAGACGTGGGGTTTGCTGCCTGCGACTGATCTGTGTCTGATTTTTAGGTTTATCTTAGTTTAGTTTTTAGTGCTTGGTATCAACGGTGGACTTGTTTATTGGTTTGGTTGCTCACTTATTTATTTTTTTATTTGTTTCATTATTTTTAAAATTTTATTTTTATTTATTTTATTTATTACTTTTTTCATTCCCTTTTTCTCTTCCTTTTCTTCTGAGTCATGTGGCTGACAGGGTCTTGGTGCTCCGGCTGGGTGTCAGGCCTGAGCCTCAGAGGTGGGAGAGCCAAGTCCAGGACACTGGACCACCAGAGACCTCCCGGCCCCATGTAAGATCAATCGGCGAGAGCTCTCCCAGAGATCTCCGTCTCAACACTAAGACCCAGCTCCACCCAACAGCCAGCGAGCTTCAGTGCTGGATGCTCCCTGCCAAACAGCTACCTAGAAAGGAACACAATCCCACCCATTAGCAGAGAGCCTGCCTAAAATCATACTAACTTCACAGACACCCCAAACACACCACTGGATGCAGCCCTGCCCACAAGGAAGACAAGATCCAGTCCCACCCACCAGGCCACAGGCACCAGTCCCCTCCACCAGGAAGCCTACACAAGCCACTGAACCAACCCCACCCACTGGGGGCAGACACCAAAAAATACGGTAACTATGAACCTCCACCCTGCGAAAAGGAGACCCTAAACACAATAAGTTAAACAAAATGAGAAGACAGAGAAATACATAGCAGATGAAGGAGCAAGGTAAAAACCCACCAGACCAAACAAATGAAGAGAAAATAGGCAGTCTACCTGAAAAAGGATTCAGAATAATGATAGTGAAGATGATCCAAAATCTTGGAAATAGAATGGAGAAAATGGAAGAAACGTTTAACAAGGACCTATAAGAACTAAAGAGCAAACAAACAATAATGAACAACAAAGTAAATGAAATTAAAAATTCTCTAGAAGGAATCAATAGCAGAATAACTGAGGCAGAAGAACGGATAAGTGACCTGGAAGATAAAATAGTGGAAATAACTACTGCAGAGCAGAATAAACAAAAAAGAATGAAAAGAAATGAGGACAGACTCAGAGACCTCTGGGACAACATTAAATGTACCAACATTCGCATTACAGGGGTCCCAGACGAAGAGAAAAAGAAAGGGTCTGAGAACATACTTGAAGAGATTATAGTTGAAAACTTCCCTAACATGGGAAAGGAAATAGTTAGTCAAGTCCAGGAAGTGGAGAGAATCCCATACAGAATAAATCCAAGGAGAAACACACCAAGAAGACACATATTACTCAAACTATCAAAAATTAAATACAAAGAAAAAATTTTAAAAGCAGCAAGGGAACAGCAACAAGTAACACACAAGGGAATCCCCATAAGGTTAACAGCTGATTTGTCAGCCGAAACTCTGAAAGCCAGAGGGAGTGGCAGGACATATTTAAAGTGATGAAAGGGAAAAACTGACAACCAAGATTACTGTACCCAGCAAGGATCTCATTCAGATTCGATGGAGAAATTAAAACCTTTATAGACAAGCAAAAGTTAAGAGAATTCAGCACCACAAAACCAGCTTTATGACAAATGCTAAGGGAACATCTCTAGGCAGGAAACACAAGAGAAGGAAAAGACCTACGATAACGAACCCAGAACAATTAAGAAAATGGGAGTAGGAACATACGTATCGATAATCACCTTAAATGTAAATGGATTAAATGCTCCCACCAAAAGACACAGATTGGCTGAGTGGATACAAAAACAAGACCCATATATATGCTGTCTACAAGAGACCCACTTCAGACCTAGAGACACATACAGACTGAAAGTGAGGGGATGGAAAAAGATATTCCACGCAAATGGAAATAAAAAGAAAGCTGGAGTAGCAATTCTCATATCAGACAGAACAGACTTTAAAATAAAGACTATTACAAGAGACAAAGAAGGACACTACATAATGATCAAGGGATCAATCCAAGAAGAAGATATAACATTTGTAAATATCGACGCACCCAACATAGGAGTACCTCAATACATAAGGCAAATGCTAACAGCCATAAAAGGGGAAATCGACAGTAACACAATAATAGTAGGGGGCTTTAACACCCCACTTTCACCAATGGACAGATCATGCAAAATGAAAATAAATAAGGAAACACAAGCTTTAAATGACACATTAAACAAGATGGATTTAATTGATATTTATAGGACACTCCAGCCAAAAACAACAGAACACACTTTCTTCTCAAGTGCTCATGGAACATTCTCCAGGATAGATCACATCTTGGGTCACAAAGCAAGCCTCAGGAAATGTAAGAAAATTGAAATCATATCAAGTATCTTTTCTGACCACAATGCTATGAGACTAGATATCAATTACAAGAAAAAAATCTGTAAAATATACAAACACATGGAGGCTAAACAATACACTACTAACTAACCAAGAGATGACTGAAGAAATCAAAGAGGAAATAAAAAAATACTTAGAATCAAAGGACAATGAAAACATGACCACCCAAAACCTATGGGATGCAGCAAAAGCAGTTACAAGAGGGAAGGTTATCGCAATAAAATCCTACCTCAAGAAACAAGAAAAATCTCAAATAAACAACCTAGCCTTATACCTAAAGTAATTAGAGAAAGAAGAACAAAGAAACCCTAAAGTTAGCAGAAGGAAATGAATCATAAAGATCAGATCAGAAATAAATGAAAAAGAAATGAAGGAAACAAGAGCAGAGATCAACAAAATTAAAAGCCAGTTCTTTGAGAAGATAAACAAAATTGCTAAACCATTAGCCAAACTCATCAAGAAAAGAAGGGAGAAGACTCAAACCAACAGAATTAGAAATGTAAAGAAGTAACAACTGACACTGCAGAAACACAGAAGATCATGAGAGATTACTACAAGCACCTCTATGCCAATAAAATGGACAACCTGGAAGAAATGGACAAACTCTTAGAAAAGCACAACCTTTCAAGACTGAACCAGGAACAAACAGAAAGATGAATAGACCAATCACAAGCACTGAAATTGAAACTGTGATTAAAAATCTTCCAACAAAAGCCCAGGACTAGATGGCTTCACAGGTGAAATCGATCAAACATTCAGAAAGAGCTAACACCTATCCTTCTCAAACTCTTGTATTCACAAGCACTGAAATTGAAACTGTGATTAAAAATCTTCAAACAAAGAAAAGTCCAGGACCAGATGGCTTCACAGGCAAATTCTATCAAACATTTAGAGAAGAACTAGCACCTATCCTTCTCAAACTCTTCCAAAATACAGCAGAGGGAGGAACACTCCCAAACTCATTCTACAAAGCCACCATCACCCTGATACCAAAACCAGACACAGATGTCACAAAAAAAGAAAACCACAGGCCAATATCACTGATAAACATAGATGCAAAAATCCTCAAAAAATACTAGCAAACAGAATCCAACAGCACATTAAAAGGATCATACACCGTGATCAAGTGGGGTTTATCCCACAAATGCAAGGATTCTTCAGTAAATGCAAATCAATCAAAGTGATACACCACATTAACAAACTGAAGGATAAAAACCGTATGATCATCGCAATAGATGGAGAAAAAGCTTTTGACAAAATTCAACACCCATTTATAATAAAAACTCTCCAGAAAGTAGGCATGGAGGGAACCTACCTCAACATAATAAAGGCCATATACGACAAACCCACAGCCAACATAGTTCTCAATGGTGAAAAACTGAAACCATTTCCTCTAAGATCAGGAACAAGACAAGGTTGCCCACTCTCGCCACTGTTATTCACCATAGTTTTTGAAGTTTTAGCCATGGCAATCAGAGAAGTAAAAGTAATAAATTGAATCCAAATCAGAAAAGAAGAAGAAAAACTGTCACTGTATACCGATGACATGATACTATACATACAGAATCCTAAAGATGTTACCAGAAAACTACTAGAGCTAATCAGTGAATCTGGTAAATAGCAGGATAAAATTAATACAAAGAAATCTCTTGCATCCTTATACATTAACAATGAAAAATCTGAAAGGGAAATTAAGGAAACACTCTCCTTTACAATTGCAACAAAAAGAATAAAATACCTAGGAATAAACCTACCAAAGGAGACAAAAGACCTGTATGCATTAAACTACAAGGCACTGATGAAAGAAATTAAAGACGATACAAACAGGTGGAGAGATATACCATGTTCTTGGATTGGAAGAATCAACATTGTGAAAATGACTATACTACCCAAAGCAATCTACAGATTCAATGCAATCCCCCCATCAAACTACCAATTTTTCACAGAACTAGAACAAAAAATTTCACAATTTGTATGGAAACACAAAAGACCCCGAATAGGCAAAGCAATCTTGAGAAAGAAAAATGGAGCTGGAGGAATCAGGCTCCCTGACTTCAGACTATACTACAAAGCTACAGTAATCAAGACAGTATGGTACTGGCACAAATACAGAAATACAGATCAATGGAACAGGTTAGAAAGCCCAAAGATAAACCCATGTACATATGGTCACCTTATCTTTGATAAAGGAGGCAAGAATATATAACGGAGAAAAGACAGCCTCTTCAATAAGTGGTGCTGGGAAAACTGGACAGCTACATGTAAAAGAATGAAATTAGAGCACTCCCTAACACCATACACAAAAATAAACTCAGAATGGATTAAAGACCTAAATGTAAGACCAAACACTATAAAACTCTTAGAGGAAAACATAGGCAGAACACTCTATGAGCTAAATCATAGCAAGATCCTTTTTGAACCACCTCTTAGAGAAATGGAAATAAAAACAAAAATAAACAAATGGGACCTAATGAAACTTAAAAGCTTTTGCACAGCAAAGGAAACCATAAACAAGACGAAAAGACAACCCTCTGAATGGGAGAAAATATTTGCAAACAAAGCAACTGACAAAGGATTAATCTCCAAAATATACAAGCAGCTCATGCAGCTCAATATCAAAAAAACAAACAACCCAATCCAAAAATGGGCAGAAGACCTAAACAGACATTTCTCCAAAGTAGATATACAGATGGCCAAGAAACACATGAAAGGATGCTCAGCATCACTAACCATTAGAGAAATGCAAATCAAAACCAAAATGAGGTATCACCTCACACTGGTCAGAATGGCCGTCATCAAAAAATCTACAAATAATAAGTACTGGAGAGGGTGTGGAGAAAAGGGAATCCTCTTGCACTGTTGGTGGGAATGTAAATTAATACAGCCACTATGGAGAACAGTATGGAGGTTCCTTAAAAAATTAAGCTAGAACTAGCATATGATCAACAATACCATTGCTGCGCCTATACCCTGAGAAAACCATAAATCAAAAAGAGACATGTACCACAATGTTCACTGCAGCAGTATTTACAATAGCCAGGACATGGAAGCAACAGAAATGCCCACTGACAGATGAATCGATAAAGAAGATGTGGCACATACATACAATGGAATATTACTCAGCCATAAAAAGCCATAAAATAACCAAATTGAGTTATTTGTAGTGAGGTGGATGGACCTAGAGTCTGTCATACAGAGTGAAGTCAGAAAGAGAAAAACAAATACCATATGCTAACACGTATATATGGAATCTAAAAAAGAAAAAAATAAATATAGTTCTGATGAACCTCGGGGCAGCACAGGAATAAAGATGCAGACATAGAGAATGGACTTGAGGACATGGGGAGGGAAGGGTAAGCAGGGACGAAGTGAGAGAGTGGCATGGACATATATACACTACCAAACGTAAAACAGATAGCTAGTGGGAAGCAGCCGCATAGCACAGGGAGATCAGCTCGGTGTTTTGTGACCACCTAGAGGGGTGGGATAGGGAGGGTGGGAGGGAGACGCAAGAGGGAGGGGAATGTAGGGATATATGTATACATATAGCTGATTCACTTTGTTATACAGCAGACACTAACTCAATATGTAAAGCAATTATACTCCAATAAAGATGTTTAAAAAAAAAAAAACCTCTCTAGACTTTTGAAGCATCTCATGATTATTACTCTGGTTTTCAGTTTCCACTTTGTTTTTGCAACAAGACAATTTTCTTGTATACTTTTCAAGTTCAGAAAAAAATAAAGAAAGACAATTTTTTCAGGTTTATCCAGAATTTATGGATAATTAAAGTACAGGATATTTTAGCTTATTGTAATTTGCAATGTTACCCATAATACGTGTGATTTTTACAGCTCAACATCCTTGCCTTTAACTCTCTGGCAATAAATAAAGGTCCTTCTGGATTAAAAACTCCCTGAACCCTTTGTGAGGAGGTGTGCATGTTCTCCAAGATCATTAGGCCACATATCTGAAACAAAACCCTATGATCCGTCTAGCTGAGTGTCAGCAACCTTCCGTGGGTTTAACTACGGCCATGCCTTGAGGTAAGAGACTATCAGACCAGCGTGCTACAGCCTGTTTTCTTCTAGGTTTGAACTTTCAGAATGTTGTTAATGTTTCTCCTCCTATAAGGTCAGGCTGCGATGCTCTGCTCTTTCCCCAATGCTTTTCACACATCCTTTCCTTGGAGAAATGTGAGAGGCAGTCTGGAAAAGCATCACTGTTCCGTATGTCAGAGCCTGCTTACACAGGATGCCAACAGATGGCAACATTTTATCATTACACAATCCAGAGAGCCTTCATCTGTGGCCTCAGGGAACAAGAGGAGTCGGCTCTTTGGTGTGACGCATGTCACCGAAGCTTCGCCCCCCATTAACTGTGCTGTTGTTTGTGATTGTTAAGCTGCGTGTCTCGCAGTGTGTCACATTCTTGACTTGTACAAGGGTCCATTAGTAAGTAGCATCTGAGTACCGTGAGTCATAGAGGGCCCCATTCTTGGAAAAATAAACACTGCACATTCGGCTGAGATTAGAGCAACTGGCTGGTAGTGAACTGGATGGCGTTTCATGTAAAAGTCTGTTTCTGTGATTCATCCAGGCCTCTTCCTCCCTCTATCAATAGGCTGGAAATTCACATTACTGTCGTACGGCGCTTCCTGTTCACAAACCCAAGCTGCGCACCCACAGCATCTCTGGTGCTAAGTAAGGCTTGGTCGTGACCGTGGAAGAACAGGGCATGAGGAGAAAATGGGAGCCACATATTTCAAAACTATCTGGAGCACTTATGAAATCAACTTCGTGATTTGAAGCCAAAGATGTTTTTGATTTTCGATTATATTTTCCAGCAACTTACTGCTTATTTTTCTCCTTATCATTTTCTTACTCCCTTCAATCTTTCTATTTTTGTAAGTCACTTTTCTTTCTTTTTCTTACATCTTTCATGACTTCTGTCTTTTTCTTTTCCTTTTTTAACCCCTTTCACCTTTCTTCACCACGTTTTTAGTCTTTTCACGTCAAGTTCTCTTTCCCTTCGTAACTTGCATATCCAGAACCTGATCCGTAGGACTCCAGCCCAGGAAAGGATTCTGGTTCTTCAGACTTGGCACCAACGGGACACTACTGCCTTGCCAACACCACCTACCCAAGGAACTGAATTTAGAAAGAGAATCCCCTCCAGCTACCACCTAACCTAGCCACTGCCAGCATTTCAACTGGAAGTCATCTAATGGTTAAAAACTGGCCTGAGAATAAAGAAAGCCAGACAGATAAATGTTCCAGGTTGGATTTAGGGGAAATTTTGGGTTTTCTCTGTGTACATGCGACTTTTCTGAGGCTGTATTTCAATCCTGGATCCCCTTAGCAATCTGGCACTTTCGCTGTCTGTGTTTCTCTTTTCTAACTTTTTTTTTTTTGAAGTGAAAGGAAGTAAGGAGCAAGACGGCTTCAGGCACTGCTGGGAGGCATGAGGGCGAAGCTGCGCGGACATCTTTACAGACCATCTACCCCACCAAATACAGGGTCATGACCGGGTAGTCAAACAACAAAGGGTCAGAGGGGAGAGAACAGATGGGGACCGTAGGCTCCCGGATCCCACACCTTCTTTCAAAACCTGTTTCAGAGACCGGTTTTCTGTGAAAGCAGATTTCTGAGGGCAGTGCTTTTATAAACAATCCACTCATTTCTTTGGCCTATGAGAGGTGTTTGGTGTGGGTGCATTTGCCATCAAACAAGGTTTTATTGAATATCGCCCTCGTTGTTGTTATAATAATCCACGCTGATATAAACCATGCTCCATAAAATGCCACAATACACATCCACTGGGCAACGCCGCAGGGCAGACTCAAGCCGAAGCTCCTTGGGCAATAAAACCAAGACCGCCAGAAACACGGCTGCCATTTTTTTCCCCGTAATGTGCTTTCTCTCCTTCTCTCTCTAGGCAGATTTTCCTCGTGTTGAAAGGGAACCTCTGGTCAAAAGTCAGCAAGCAAAGTTGTAGAAAGCTTTGATAGTCAGTGAAGTGAATCATGGCTACACATGGCAGTGGCATGCACCAATGGAGCCTCTTGCTGGGCGGACCTCCCTCTAAGAGCAACTTCTGGTCATCAGTCAAAGGGGCCCCCAATGAGTTCTGCACAGCCAATGGTTTCACCAGCTCCACGGTGCCTGGGTCCCAAGTTGCCCTTTTCCACAGGTATTGCTAAAGCAAATAGCAGACAGTATTTACTGGGTGTGATGCTTTCAATCACATTAATCTAGCCAGTAAAAAAGTTTATGACCAATAAAAATTCCACCGTAACATGGCTGATCGGAGGGGAGGCTGCAGGATGGCAATTCAAGCCACGCCTCTGCCTCTAGCGAGACTGTCACAAACCTTGGAAGGAAGTAGGAGTCGGGGACGAGAAAGACAGAAAAATCTCTGGGGTTGTTAAAACTAACTCAAGGGTAGATGGATAAAACTCTTAAATCGTTTAATAAGTCCAAACTCTTAGAGTTTGGAGGGTGATTGACTGAATACCTACTTTGAAAAGCTACCTGGGGAAAGTATAGATGTGGTCCTGCGTCCACAAGAAAATTATCCTGGGTTCCTTCTAGTCTTTTGATCACATGATTATTTGCTCATAATAAGATAAATATTTTTAAATGCAGTACTTAGAAATGAGCTAGAAGGACGCCTGGGTGGGGACTCTCAACCTGGTCTGGAGCCAATGGGGAATGTAGCTTCACATAACCGTCTTTCTCTTGGTTGCTTCGTGCATGGTTTACACAGATCCAGAAGGGCAATGACTAAGCTCTATTAACATTTGTGAGTCATTCCTTCTTTTCCCAATCCATGGTGACAGTCCTCAGACGGCATGGTTTCAAACACACGCTCTCCAAAGCCTACTGTTCCATGGCTTCTCCCTTGAGTGGGCAGCTGATCCAATTATTTGTTAATGCTCCCAGACCACACATGGCAAGGAGGATGTTATTTTAATGAACGTATATTGGAAGTCCTGCCACTGGGAGCAAGTACCTGATTAGCTAATTGTGGCTAGGCTAATACTTCAAGTAGCTTATCCAATAGCCATTATCCCATTCTTTCTGAGTAACAGAACCCCAAATATAATCTGTGTGGCAAGGTGCCCAGCCAAAAGACTTTATTTGCAAAATCCCTTGTTGCTAAGAGTAGCCAATAAGACATAATTTGGAATTTGTGTTTGAGGCTTTTGAGAAAGCCCCCGAAGAGGGGGGCAGATAATTGGCATTTGCCCTTTCACCTTTCACCCTTCACAAACTTCCTTCTCTTTCCTGCCCAGAGTAAAGAACCAGTGGCTTGAACTCCAGTAGTCATCCTGGCGTGTGAGATGAACTTAATTATGGAAACCTCACACTTTAAGGAACTCAGGAGATTAAAGGAGCAGGGAGATAAAAGGAGAGAAACCTGGGTCTCTGAAGACTTGAGCATACGGTCTGATATGTAGACTGCCTACCTCCAGACTGCATTTTTCTTTAAGAGAAAAAGAATTTTTTGTTGTTTAAGCCACTATTCTTTCCAATCTCAGCACTAGATTCCTAATCAGAATCCAATTCCTAGAGATCTAAAAGTTCTCTCTGGAAGCCATTTTTAACAGCCCCCTGCCCTCAACAAATGAGCACTCAAATCTCCCAAACAGATAGACAATCTTATTTTAAATATTTTTTTTTCTGGTAATAGGCAATTTCATCCAAAAAGCAGCACTTTACATATAACTTCTTACATATAAGGCAAACTTTAAAATGTTTGCTGAAACATGGCTGGCAACATGGAGTATTAAGTAGGTCATGAGTTTTATAGTTGGAAAGATCATACTTTTGAATCCGAGATATTTCACTCGCTAAAAATGTGACATTAGGCAAGTTACTTAGACTTGACCTGCAATATTAGAGACTATATATTGAGTAAAACAATGTCAACCTGGTAAAAGCATACATTTAAAGTAGACATAACACAGAAGATCTTAAGAAATTCTGTTCTCTTCTGCCTTCCACTTCTTAGACTGAAATTCTATACTTTGAGTGTATTGGTTTAAGTTCTCTGAATTCGTCCTTGGAGACAAGTGCAAAAATCCTTCTGCCAACAAACATTTCGCCTACCATTGTCTTTACTCATCTCTACTTTGTCAATAATACGTCCCCATTTTCCTCCCAATGCCCCCCTCTCTGTATCACTATTAAGTGGAGACATCAGTATACAAAAATTAAAAACCAAGACCACATACTCAGTCTGCCTAATTCACTAAAATGGCAGGCAAAGGAATAGGGTAAGGTGAGTCGATTCATTCTAAGTCCAACAGCTGATTTTCCATTAACATGTATTTTCTTAGGTAAGACCTGGCATCCTTTAAGGCCAAGGCATATGATTGCCTCTGCTGATTTTGATGGTAGTGCCAAAATATACAGAAATTATCAGGTGCTCATGGAGATCTCTCTGAAATCATATGCCACTGATAAATTAAGCTGAACCTTATTAGTTTTATTCAAACATAAAACACATAGTGGTGAAGGGCGAAAATGTGGATTCAGATAAACCTATGTGACTACATGCCCATGGATGAATTAACTGACCTATCTTTAATTAATTAATTAATGGTAGATACTTCATAAGGTGGTTGTGAAGATTAAGTGAGACACGCATATAGAGAATACAGCACGATGCTCGACATACAGTGATTATCCCAATATTGGTCTTTGTGATTGTGATCACCCTTAGTGTGGAAACAGTTAAGGCTTATCATTGATGTGAACTTGCATCCATTCCTTCCCACTCCTCTCAAGAGTTTATTTTCAGGACTTAAAAAAAGACCATATCAAAGTCCTTTGCTTCTTGTCCCTTGAGCAAAATTATTTCTTTTAGAGTGAGATGGGACAATGAAGCAATGAATTGGGGTTTATGAAAAATGTACATGTATCTCTTTAAGTAGAATTTTTGAAATGCCATTTTCACTACTCTTAGGTATAATTTTGTAGACGGGTAGACAGTCTTAGTAAACAGACCTGGATCTGAAACCCAATCCCACTTTTTAGCCACTATGTGACTTGGACTAGTCAACTAACTTCTCTAAGTTTCAGCTAAAATGCCAGCCTCTGATGTTTTCAGGAAAATTGCATGAATTTACATATGCAAGTACCTAAAATTTGTAACAAAGTAGTCACACAGGAGACATTTGCTTTCTTTCTTCAGTTACGTGTTGTTGTTGTTTTTATTAGTTTGTTTATCTCCTTGTCTACCAACAAGGTTTCTGTCTCCACCAGGAAGAATTCAAAGGTCTTCCTGGTGGGGAAGTCAGGAATCTGGTGAATTAAGAAGGAAAGGAAGGAGAAGGACAAGGAAGGTAGCCAAGTCATTGAAAACACAAACACGAAAGTATTCTGCTTTGTTTATACTACCATGCCGGTCCTAATGCTAGTTTCAGCCTGGCACCTTAGTCCTGTCTGGAGGTAGTTCTAGAAAAACCACACCCAGGCCTGGGATTCCATCACAAACCAACATCTCTTACAATAATGGTCCCTATCCCCTTAGTCTTCGTATTTCTTCAACCTCTGACATAGGAAATCATCAGGGACAACACCCCAAAGTTAACCAACATAGTCTGTTATAGGTTTTCAACCCTGTGATTTGAGACATTTGAAATCAAGATACCCCACCCTCCATAACATCCAATGTAATTTTTCAAGTATTTACATACTGGGTTCCAAGAAAGAAAAAAAAAAAGTGTTCTACATATTTAGGAAATTTCATTTTCCCTTTGAACAGAGTATAAAGGACTGTTAGCCCAGGCTTCATGGAAGGAGATGCTTTCCTTCAGAAGAGTAATGGGTGTATACTTTTGGCTGCATTGGGTCTTTTGTTGCTGTGGGCGGGCTTCCTCTACTTGTGGCGAGCAGGGGCTACTCTTCATTGCGGTGCGCGGGCTGCTCACTGCGGTGGCTTCTCTTGTTGCGGAGCACGGGCTTTAGGCACACAGCTTCAGTAGTTGTCGCTCGTGGGCTCTAGAGCGCAGGCTCAGTAGTTGTGGCGCACGGGCTTAGTTGCTCCGCGGCGTGTGGGATCTTCCCCGACCAGGGCTCGAACCAGTGTCCCCTGCATTGGCAGGCGGATTCTTAACCACTGCGCCACCAGGGAAGCCCAAGGGTATATAATGTTTTGCTCATTGTTCATACTCAGAAGTAACAAGGAAAGAAGTGATTCTGATTGGTGCTCATACTCGCAAAGACCCTTTGGTTATCCTAACCTAGAAACCCTGAAGGCATTTCTGAGCTCTAAATTAAGTCTTTACATTGGAGGCCTGACATCACGTATTGAATGCTGCCTAGAATTGAGTAGTCCATTAAGCAACGGAGAAAACTGCTTAAACCCATTTCTGGAATAAGGACTCCAGAGTCAAATGCTCCTTTGTACTTAAGATAATTGCCTTAATATCATCATCTAAGGATGTTCAATCAGCTCTCATGATTGAGTAATGACAGAGATGGTCCATTAAATTCTCAGCAGCTTGGAGGAACACTATGGTTATTCATTTATTTTTCCTCTGAAACAGCTCTGGCCAGTACCTTAGTTTCCACATGTTCAATGTAGCCAGAAACACCATGCTAAAAATCCTTGGTCTTGGGCTTCCCTGGTGGCGCAGTGGTTGAGAGTCCACCTGCCAATGCAGGGGACAGGGGTTCGTGCCCCGGTCCGGGAAGATCCCACATGCCGCGGAGCGGCTTGGGCCTGTGAGCCATGGCCGCTGAGCCTGCGCGTCCGGAGCCTGTGCTCCGCAACGGGAGAGGCCACAACAGTGAGAGGCCCGCGTACCACAAAAAAAAAAAAAAACAACAAAAAACAAACAAACAAAAAATCCTTGGTCTTGCTAAGTCAGCAGGACATTCTCTTGGGAACTGCCATTCTCCAAAGCCAATTCTGTGCTACTGAAGAAACAATGAGATACTGATTGCAGGAGATGAGGGTCCCTTCTAGGGGGAAAAAATCTAAAATGCAAATGGCCATGCTATTTGGAAACAGACGGCAAATACCATTTTGGCTAGAAAGGCTTGGGAAGCCACTGCTGAGGTCTCCAACACACCTGAGGTTGCCCATCACCACCGTGCTTGCAGTTCATTCTCTGCATACTCCTCCAAATACAGTGCAAAACTAAACATCAGCCATGTGTCCAGGCATGGTTTGGGGGCACATGTGACCACGTATCACACTATTTTCGTCTGAAATCACAGCTTGGCCTATATATACTGAAAGGTGAGCAAACGTCAGTGAAACCCGAGACTTCCCTGGCCTTGCTGGCAGCAGAGGTTTCCCAAAGCCTGGAAGTCATACCTGGGTGAGCAAATATTTTCACACTCTAAGCAGGTTCTAGCTGGCTAGTACTTTCAGAAGCAGGGGTGGAGGAGAGAACAAAGGTACAGGAGAGAGAGACAGAGAGAAACAGAGAGAGAGACAGAGGTTGTAAGATAATAAAAAATATATTTTGATTTCTAAAAGTATGATTTTACCTTTACAGAAATACAAACTTTTGAAAATGTCAGTTAGGACTAACTCATAGCCCCAAACAACCAATACTCTAAGAGCTCTGAGATGGTCGGTAAAAAACAGCGGTTGCCTTTGCCACAGTCTGGGATTGTAACCATACACGGGCCAGAGTGCCAGGGAATTGAGCAGAGGCTTATTTGCCATGAAAAATGGGAAACGGGAAAAGATTCTGGTACTGTCTTTGCAACTGGGTGTTAGTTAATCTCTCAAAGCCCTGCCTTCTGTGTAGGCAACACGGCAGTATGTGGTAAGGAATGGATTTGATTTGCAGAAGCTTGAAAAGTCCCCCAAAGACTATAATCTCACCTTATTCTCATTAGCATTAAAAAGTAAAGATAGTGTTAATTCAAAGAAACACGGTCGGGCTTCCCTGGTGGCGTAGTGGTTGAGAGTCCGCCTGCCAATGCAGGGGACACGGGTTCGTGCCCCGGTCCGGGAGGATCCCACATGCCGCGGAGCGGCTGGGACCGTGAGCCATGGCCGCTGAGCCTGCGCGTCCGGAGCCTGTGCTCCGCAACGGGAGAGGCCACGACAGTGATAGGCCCGCGTACTGCAAAAAAAAAAAAAAAAAAAAAAAAAAAAAAAAAATATATATATATATATATATATATATATATACAGGTGTCCTGCATTTGTATTTGCTAAATCTGGCAACACGAGGTAAGAAGTAGTTATTGGATTAGGTGATATTTGGGGGAGCAACTGGAAAGAGAAGAGTTGACCCTAAAAGAGTTGGACTGAATCCCAAAGTTTTTTGTTAGTTTTAACATGTATGTCCTCCTTACGTCGTCCATATGCCTCATCACCAGCTTGGGCCCAGAGTCGACTCCCTAAAATGCTAACTGACTGATTCATTGATAGATAAAAGAAAAAGGCCAAAACTAAGCCAAAGTAAATAAGGTTTCTGGTTTAAATGTTTTATTTCATGGGTCAGATTCAGGCATGGATTTCACCACTTGGAACACATACTTTTGAAATTGCAAAATATGATGCATTTTAAAACTCAGGAAATTTTAAAGTCCCATGCTTATATCTTAATGGATTCCACAAATCAATTTCTCATTTTTCTTGGTGAATATGGCTGATATGCACAAATGAGTATCATTTACCACCCGCCCCCAATAACCTCTTACGGAGCCAAAGCCCAACCAACACTAAAAATACAGAACACCACAGTGAGGAGCCCTCCTTTCTGCCCCTCCCACCCCAGCATGCAATGGATTTCTCTTCTCACAGTGTTAAAAGGATCAGTAAATCATCAGGTCACCTATTGATATGAAAGTCTTTTCATTTGAAATCATTATTGTTTTTACAAATGGCAAAAGAAAAATACAAAAGGGCTAATAAATCAAGAAAAAAATTACAACAGGTTTTTATGAAGCATGGGTGGAGTGGAAAAAGTGATCTTGGCTTAATTAACCACACTTAGTCACACGATGCAGGAAGCAGAGGTTTTAAAATGTCCAACTGGGGCTGTTTTACACACACCACACACACACACACACACACACACACGCACACTTTAAGGTGTTAATTTCCATCACATCACTCTGTGCTGGGTTACTATGAAAAAACTGCTGAATCTTGACCTTCTTGTGAAACATTAAAATCACACTCCCTCTTGGAAGGCCCAACTGTCACAAAATATTTTTTCTGCATAGTCACAGAGGAGTATCTCTGTACATGTAACAGATGCTCAAGATCTAGGTGTATATTGCCTGAGGCCTGATTATCTGACAAGTCTGGATTTCCTTTATATCAGTAACATCTCATTTTTACCTCTATTTGTTGACTCATACCATTGCCTGTGCTTTAAATATCTTAATCCCTACAGCCTCCTATGTATCTGAATGCCAGCCATGCCATTGTTATGCCACAAGTCGATCCTCCATTCTATTGTGCTACTAGATCTCTCCTTCCATAGTTACACAGTTACAGCCCTTATAATTGATACTAAACACTTGGTTATATACTTTAACAGTTGATTATTTAATTCTTTGTATTATTTTATCTTTTCTCATTCATCTTTTTTCATTCCTCCAATTATTGTATATACCCTAAGGACTTATACCTCTCTGGGGTGTTCTGGGACCAGTAATCACTCATGCAGAGTAACAGGTACCCTATTTGCAGAATGATACCACATACATTCCTTAGTGAACCTAAGTGTTATTATTTCAATTAACTTATTCTAAGGAAACCAATCACACATTAGGATGAAGGGAGAAGAAGCCTAAGACTTAGGTTAAGGAGAGGTGGGCACTGTATCAGTGAGGGTACTCTAGAGAAATAGAACCAATAGGAGATTATATACATATTTATTTCTAAGGAGTTCATGCAATTGCAGGGGCTGGCAAGTCCAAAATCTGTAGGGCAGACTTGCTGGCTAGAAACCAAGGCAAGAGTGGATGTTGCAGACTTGAGTCTGAACTCTGAGGTCATCTCGGCAGGCTTGAAAGGCAGGCAGGATTTCTATGCTACAGTCTTGAGGCAAAATTTCTCTTCTCCAGGAAACTTCAGTTTTTGCTCTTAAGGCCTTCAACTGATTGGATGAGGCCCACCCACATTATCAAGGGTCATTTCCTCTCCTTAAAGTCAACTGATTATAAATGTTAATCATTAATAAAATACCTTCACAGCAACATCTAGACTATTGTTTGACCAAACAACTGGGCACCATAGCCTAGCCAAATTGACATATATAACTAACCATCACAAGCATTTTATCATTAAATAAGATGCAGATACTGGTGCTCTATATCCATCCTCAACCCCCAGAGCAAAGTCTCTGTTTTCTTGCAAAAGACTTCTCTTCAATAGCTCCCTTTTGATGTCCATGATCACCATGACGACTAGATTTTCTTTTCCTTTAAATATTCTTGTTAGGTTAATCTTGAATAATTTCTCAACTCTGTAGCCTTGTTTGGAGGAAATGTTGGCATCCAGTTGGTCCAGTATATGTGGCCCCAGTTTGCACAAAATTCACTCCTTATATATATAAAGAGAGAGAGTCAGCCTCCAATGTACAGTTAGGCTCGAGGAGCCATGCAGGAATAAAAACAGTGTCTTCATTCCATATTGACCGACAAAATTTAGCTGGAATTACTTGGCTGTACGCACAAAGCTTTATCCTGACTTGAGTACCTAATGGCAATGACCAGGTATTATTATCCTTGAATCCCCAAACACCAGCACATTGCTATTGGCTCTCATGCAAGCTAAAGATATATATACATGCTGAGGTTGGCAGAATCAAGAATAAATTTGTGGGCAGAGAGGGTTGGCTCAGCTGCCCAGTAGCAGCAGCATCTCCTGAGAGCTTGATAGAAATACAGAGTCTCAGAAGCCACCCCTGACCTCCTCTGTCAAAATCTACATTTTAATTTGACACATGAATTTCCTCTGTATTTTATTTAATGTTCAGAAATAAATTTATCATAAAGGTATATGTCACCCACCTGCAAAATGAATGAAGTTGGCTTCAGAGTGTCAGCAAAATTAATCTGTGCTTGTAAAGCTCCTTGGATAAAAGGTAGTATTTGACTGATGTGTAAAATGTACATTTATTGTCATGAGTATTACAGTCTGAAAAGTTAGTCCAGCATTTTCTGGTAACATAAAAAATTGATTATGCAATTTGGTATCTCTGTTTTCTATTTAACGGAATTCCTAAATTTAGACTCCACTGATTGATTGTTTCATTAATGATGAGGAAAGAGATTATACATGGAGTTCGCTGCCACAGACAGTGGTAAAATAATCATAATAAAATAGCAAGGGAGTTAACACTTCACATCTATATTCAAAACTATAAAGAGTTCTAGACATCACTGTAACACTGGGGAGGCCTAGCACAAGACACACAGGTTATGTTTTCAAATAGCATCATCAAAATCCAACCATGATTTAGGATACCATGTAAGTGATGTTGACCAGGGACACGGATAGAACTGAGAAACACTTAGCAAATTGCCGTCCTCAGGGACAGTCTTCCAAGGAAAGGACGCTGGGATAAAGGGTATTTTAAAGCAGAAAAAAAGAGGAAAGAATAATTTCAGTGATTGGGAAATTGGGAATATTATCTTTTAAGGCTATCGGAGTGCAGATCAGGGTGTGATTTTGGAGGGTCATGTCAGAATGAGAAGGGTGGTACGGAGACAAGCCTCGCCTCCTGTAGGACGTGCCCTGTGCCGCTCGAGTGGGGTTTGCTGTCGTCTATCTCTGCAGCGCCCAGAAAAACACCATGTCTGTTAACCTGGCTGCATGTGGGGCTTTCAGGAGGAAGATTGTCTTTTTCAAAATAGAATCCTTGTTAATTGAAGGATGTATTCCAAGGTAAATGGTCAAACTGCATAAAAATGGTCAGCGTTCAAGAACAGATGATGAGGAATAACCGAGCCTTGACTTGGGATAACTGGGATGACATAATAAACAAACATATAAAAGTTTAACTTTTATAGTCTGATGGAGTGTCTTTTCTCCCAGGGGTTTCTGGGCAAATCTCAAACAACTCGAGCAAATTACTAAGAGCTGTTTCTTTGTCCATGCTTTGAAAGTCGTTGTTTTTAAAAATTTTATATTAAAAAAAACTTCCTAGTTCAAGTACTTATGGCCCTCTTAGATAAATACATTTCATCATCTTTTGTGATATGTAAGTTTCTCTACAAAGGGCAAAAAAGGAGGAAAACTGTGAAGAGCCACTGCATCATCTCACTAAATTTAAATAAAAATCTAATACTGAAAATGAGTTCCAAGGGTCAGACAAAACAAAGTTAATAATTCAGACAGTTTACAAGGCTTGTAGTCAACTGATGAACAAACATCTTTCTACCCAAATCCTATAGAAGTTAACATCATAGGTAGAGGCCACGCCAAAATATTATTTTTTCAGTTCTTTCAATTAAAAAAATATGGTTTTAGTCACACATTTCAAGTTTTCTTATGTTCAACTAATTTTAAAACCAGAATCTATGAGATATGGGTTCTGAACTACCCATAGTTAAAAGTACCAATTATATAGAGAGTTTGGGTAGTTTTACCATGTGTGCCTAATACAAATGTATTATACACTGTATACAAATCTACTGTTAAAACAAAACTGTAAAGTATTTTGAAGATGAGAAAAGTTGAAAGAAAAGTTAAGTTTTAGATAAACAATAAGACAAAATTTGACCAGCTTCATTTGTTAAAGGAAATTATATTTCCAAAGAACAGAAGAAGATCTGAAGTATAAAATAATTAAAAATGAAAAAGTGACAAAGGATAATAAGACCCAAAAGTCTGACTAAGTACTGACATTTGAAAAGAAAAAAGCACTATAATAATAGTAGGAGAGACTGAACTGAAAATTTTCAACTAGAAATACAAGATTTCATCAACCAACAGAGTCTTTTTGATGTTAATTATGTGTTGGTATTTTTAATTAATCATTTATTTAATCTGTTTTGTTTTAAACAGAGGAAACCACATAAGGGTAGCACTTTTTCAAAAGTAAAAGTAAAAAATAATCTGTTTAAGTATCATAGTCTCATTACAGCAGAAAGACAAACAGAAAATTCAAATAATGGGGAAATTTAATTTTCTGAAAAATCAGTATCAAATAGAAGGTTGTAAAAGGCAAGGCCATTTAGAACTAAAAGCAAAACAACTTTTCAACTGAAATTTCAATTTCAATTGAAAATATAGGTTTCATTCTTTTGTGTATTCAGAGTCTAGGGAAAACTAGCCTGAACATGTTTTTTCTTTCTATACCCACAGAAATAAAGTATTAAACCCAAGTGAATTATTCTTTTTTCTTTCTTTCAATGTATTTCAATATAATTTTTTTCAAGATTTAATGAAAGAGCTGTACAATCCATACCCCACCCCTTTTCAAGAATGTCTGGCCAAATGCAGCTGCAAATTATAAAATAATGCCCTGCATTCATAAAACCATTCACACATAAATATAAAAAATATAACCACTGATCAAATGAGTCTTCCAGATAGGTTGCTTAAACCATCAAATATATATTCATATATATATCCTTAAGACGCATCCTCTAACTTTTAAAAACTGTAGATTTTTTCCAAAAGAAAGTATTTCTTTTTATGAAATGAGTACTTTTAAGCCAGTACTCATTTAGTACTACTAAATTCAAAGCACAAACTGCTAAATGCAGGAGACTTTTTCCCCCTATCAAGCCTTTTTATTGTTTCCTAAAAAGCAGTTTTGCCTACAGAAAGCCCCAATACCCCTACTTTGTGACAAAATTCATTCCTTAGGACAGTAAGGAAAAACAGTAAGATTCAGAACTCCCCCACCAGCATCATTTTCCTGAAATATAGACAGAAGTTTATCAAATATAATCAGAAAAAATATAATGTTTTAGGAACTTAATTCTAAAAGCTAAAAGAGCAGAGAATATTTTTATTTAGTATTTTTTGGCCTTTCCGTTAGATGGCCTTATGTCCTGGTTTCCCCAGAATGGTCCCCATTTATGCCTCTTATCCTGGACTAACTATTAATAGTGCTGCTTTCCACGCTCAGGGATCTCAGGCTGGATAGTAAATTATATGGCTGCCCACCTTTAAGCTATATATGAGGTGTGGGTTAAGAATTCCTGAAGTTTAGTCTTTTATTTGTATAAACCAGTAATATATAGAATGAACTATTAAATATCATTAAATTTGGTATAAGACGTTATGTGTGTGTGTGCAGACACACATGCATCCAAATCCACAGCTTGTGAGATAAATACATTCAAATACGAAACAGTGGAGTTACTCCTGCCACAATTACACGGCTACTCATGGTTAGATTTCTTTAAAGAAGTTATTTTGGGCCATTATATACATATTCCATAAGCCATTCCTAACACACTCTAAGTGCATGCTGACCCAGTTATTAGATATTCAAGAAAAAATTTCATTACTTGATAGCCACGTTTATTTTCAATCAGAAACTGTATTACCAGACTTGATACCGAGTTTAAGTGGCTTTTATTTGGTTTCAGAAAACATATACACTCACAGCACACACATTTTTATTTATTATGTTCAAACATAATTATTTGTTTGCTACTTGTCTCCTCTCTGAGCACTTAAGGACATCAGCTTTCCCATGTTCATCAGTACAGCACTTAGGACTTTTTAGGGACTTCTTAGCTATTCGTTGAATCATAATGTGAGTGAATGAATGAGTGTATCCTCATCTTTGAGTCTTTGTGGACAATTCTAAAAGCAGAGTTTACACACTGGAAAAACAGTTGGTCATTGTTTTGAAGGGAGCAACACTAATATTCATATGTGAATATCCTGATAGAATTATTTTTAAGTCATATTAACACCCAAACTTAATAAATCCAAATCTTATCCCAAACAATTACACGCCCTTTCATGAATGATTTCATTTTCATGGTAGAAATGGACCTGAGCTAATCAAGGAGCCCAGAGTGGGGGACGCTGTAGACCTTTGCTCCTGAAAACACAGCTAAGCAGCATCAGCGTGACCTGCTTGTTTGTTAGGAATGGACCCTGTCCCAAACCTCTGGAGTCCAGATCTTCGCAGAACCAAGATTTCCAGGTACTCTGCGTGCACAGAAAGTTTGAGAAGCACCACTCACAGTGATTCAAGTTTGAATGTTTACAATACGCAAGTCAAGGCTGTGAAGGACAGAGAAGGAGGGTGTGAAGGGATAAAATAAGGGATGTAAATATCCCAAAGTGACACTTTCACCTCCTAGTAGAGTGTAGTCTAGTGATATAGACAGATCTATTTAGATCAAACCCGGTAGATAAAATAAGAATAAAATCATCTTATACTTTTAGACAGATTAAAGTTAGTGCTAGAATAGGGTAAAACCAACACAGAACTTTCTGTCTTAGAGAAAGATCAACAAATCAAAAAGTAAAGTATAGATCTTTGGTTTTGTGTTCACGAATACATACACAAGAGTTTCTCTCTCCTCTCTCTCTCTGTCTCTCTCTGTCTCTCTGTCTCTCTGTCTCTCTCTCTCTCTCTCACACACACACACACACACACACACTCATACACTTATGCTTCCTGCCTTCCTAAAAGGGTATTGATGTGGCTGAAATATGTATCACGGCTATTCTCCAGGTAGTTATGTTTCTCCTAATAATATACTTAAGCTCTAACTTCAATGCCCTCATTAGTAACTTGAATATCTTAAGGCTATCCATAGGGAAATAAATCTCAAATGAAAATAACTGCTTTTGACATGCACTGACCTTGTTAACCTTGCAGGTAAAAGCTCACCAAGCAAATAAATGTCATGTCACTAATGCAAGAATCGACACACAAAACACAGGGTTATGATGAGGTTCAGCTGTTGCTCTTTCTTGGGGAGGTATAATAGAGCTGCTGCAAACCCAGTGCACAGAAAAATAAGCACATCAGGACGAACCCAGGATACCAAAATGAGAATGTATAATGTCCCAGGTTTAGAGTTTAGGATTAATCAACAGAGAGCACTTCATTGACAAAATAATCACATGTCCTTTGACTGCATTTTTAAAACACTATCTTAAATTTCTATCTTCAGTCTGCCACTCTTGTTATTCCAAAACCAATACACTTTTAACAATAAAATTTGGCCATATCCTTATTTAAAATCATGTTATGCTGAGAAAACCCCACTGAACCATTTGCAAAGCTATTGATCTTAAAATACATCTTTAAAATGTTGAACCAGGCAAATCTTGCATATGGACTTGGTTATAACATGTAACTTATACATTTTATATTATTCTAGAAGAAAATCAATTTAACAAATACTTAGCGCTTCTGTACGATACAAAAGGTGCTGTACTGTATATTTGAAATCAGCTATGCCATCTCTCTGGGAAGATTTTCTTGGACTCCCCTTTCCAGGTCGAGTCAAAATCCTGTCTTGTGTTAACCATTTGTTTCTATAACGATTAATACAACTGAATGAAGCCCACAGTGTCATAATAATTTCCTTATATGCTTCTGGTAACCACTACAATATGAGTGCTTTTATCAGGAACAATGTTTTATTTTGCCTCCTTAGATCCTAATACAGTTTTCTGCATCAAAAGTGCTCAAAAATGTTAAACGAATGAATGATTAATATGTTGATGGAGATAATTCACATGTAAGGTAATTGGCTACTTTGATAGTTCATGTGAACAATACTGGGCTATTCTTAATAATGCTTCTCAGGAATAAGGAAGACGTTGTCAAAATTAGCAATAAAAGTCCACAAATATGAAAATATTATCTACGTGTTTCTCACTGGGAGAGGTCTGTTTCATAGGAAGCATCACCTAAGATTCCACGCAAGTATGTTTCCTTTCTCACATTGCAAAAATTGGTCTTCCCCCCAAAGTGAACCTGATCCTCGGGGTAACACTGAAATAGCAGATTCTCCAAATGTCCAGTTGTCGATGTTTCCTAAGTATTAGAATCCATACTCTGCTAGAATAGTCCATTAGAATTTTATCGTAAGCATTTGCCAGGGTACTAAATGCCTTGAAAAACATGTGCACACAATACTGAAATATTTACAAGTAACATGATGGCTGGAATTAGCTTCAAAATCTTTCATCAAAAATAAGTTTGAAAAATCATTGAAACATGCTTCTTTTTAAAATCCTTAAATGTTTGCCCAAGGCTTTCCTAGAGCTTCTGAGAAGATAAACACAAGGCTCCCCACCCCACCTTCACAGCAGTAAGTATCTAGATGAATCCATTCATGAGACATTGTTGGATTATGCATAAATTTTTCAGTTCTCATCTAGACTTACTCTCAGTCCATTGGTCAAATGTGAATATTCACACGTTAACCAGGAATCACACACATGCATGATCACAAATAGGAGATACACGCCTGGTCTGCAACGCAGAATAAAAGTGATGCAGTTTCCTATTCTCGTTTGCTTGTCCTCATCTACAGAAAGCCTTGTTTAAATAATGCTATAAGTATATTACTTTGCTAAAAAATTGGCCCATGTGCTTTGAACATTTGTGTCAGATTTGCCAAGGAATAAATGTACTTCGAACAGGGTTTCTTAATACAGTAAATTATTCTGATTTGATTCAGAAGTTGAATTTGCTGTGGAAGGCTGGCTCTCACTTTCTGCCTGAACATAATGAAGTAATTACAAGAAATTAAAAATTCTTCATTTTTCCTCCTACTCATGACATTGAATTTAGTTTTTCTTGTTTTAAAATAGTATATATATATAATGTATGTATATTTACCTATTAATACAAATATAGGCATAGATTAGACAGACTTGGACATAGATAGATCACCCAGCAATGAGAGAGCAAAGTTATGGTTAGGAAAAAATATATATGTTCATGTGGCCATTCCTCAAATAAAGTGTCTGTTTTCTCCTAATTAATTGCTCTTAGAGAATTTCATATGCATAATTCATACCCGATTTATTTCATAATGAGAGATGCAGAGTTTTAATACAGACATAAATGTATTAGTCTAAAAATAGAGCCAGCAAACTTGTTTAAACATTCTTGTTTTAAAATGTGGGCTCCCTCTCCGTGAATGCCAATTCCAAAAGGGCTTTATTACCCAGGAACTAATACTAGCGTTATTGCTCAATCTTACTTCAGATCCAGTTATCATATGAAGTGATACAACTTATAAAATGCAGACTTTTAGGGACATGTGCTAAAGGCAATATAACACCTTCTACCATAAGAGTAGTAATAGGAGCAGCTGTTGTTTGAGGGAATTTGTTTCCTGCAAGAGTGGATGTTTCTTTGGACCCAGTGGACGAGCAGACACAATGCACTCACAAATTACTGCAGTAGGAGGTTATCAGGATGTTTCAGTTAAAACAGGCCAAAGTTATGATTGATACTGACTTTTTATATCAAGACCAGGTCTCTATGTGATACAGTTCTGTGCTTTCAGAAATGTATGTCTTATTGACATTCTTGTCCTACATCTAAGAGACGGAGATTATCCAGCAGCAAGTCATTTTCCAAATGTTAACTGCATTCTTTCAAGAAGGAGAAATGCTCATGACAGTAACGTAATTGTACTTTTTCAGCCACTCCAAGCAAAGCAATAGCTTACTTGGGTTGGCACCTGTGAGACCAAATATTGTTTTTACTTAAGTGAATTAGCAATTATGGATCAGGAAAGAAACATTAGGACCAACTGAGACTTGATGCCTAGCTTCTATTTTCCCAGGTTGGGCCTTACATGCGCCAATGGAAAGAAACTAAATTATATCTACCCTTAGGTTTCCCGCCCCGAACCCCAACTAGTTTATGAAGGTAATTAGTACTTTCAGTAATTGGACCTCACACTCTCCATGGCTTAAGTCCCAAGTTAAAGGTATTGCTGCAGAATACCTTTGAGCCTTGTTGGGGATATGGTCACCTTACAAGAATTATCAAATTTAATAGGATACTTGAGTTTCTGACTTAATATACTTTTCCGGAGGACAATGGTGCTCCAGGTGTTTAAGTTCACTATAAGGGCTGCCTTCTGGGGTGTGAAAGCATGGAGGAGCAGGCTAACAAGTTCCTAGGGAGGGGGAATCAGAGAACGTCCATCACATGCCATGCTTCCCATTCCTAACGGGCATGGACTGCACCGCCTGGCTGGGAGTTTGGACTTTCCTAAATTACAGTCAGTCCTAAACTCTTGTACAGGAATCACCCTAGCCTTGCCTTGGCTTGTCCTACAGAAAAGTATCCCCACAGACAGAACAAGTGCAGAGATTCAACAGCGGCTTTTACAGACTTTCAGTCCCAGCCAAAAACTGACAGTCATCACATTAGATGGATAAACATGGCTGGTCTGAGTTAAATTTTTTTTTAACAATACTTCCTTGGTTGTTTCTCTTATTTGGTTATTTATTTTAACTATCTAGAAAATCACGCAACAATCACATTTTACTGACTACCAAGAGTTTAAAAGCTTCTGCCATTTTTGGTTCAGATATCTCAAAAATATTCTTTAAAAAAGTATCTGAAAGAAATGTGGAGAAAGTATGATTCTTGGAAATACCTCCTCTCAGTAGGACAGAGCCTCACTTCTAGTCAACCGTGCTTAGATTGTACACACATAGTATATATTATACATGTTATATAGTATATATGTACATCATATAACATCATTATATAACAAGTTATATAATATTATATATAAGACTGTACATTTAAAGTCAGTTTTGTACTTTATATATAACGGTTGCTTAACTGTTGATAGAAAAAAAAAATAAAAATAGAATAGCTTATGAACTACCTTGTGTTATTATTATTTAATTCCTAATTCTCTGTTTTTACACTGAACCATTTTGTTGGTTTGACATCAACTCAGTTCTTTGCATTCTTTTCCTTCAAACCACTGACTGAGAAAGGGTCATTTAAACCTCCCATAAGCTCTCAAGAGCTGAGTGATGTGATAGGCAGTTGTTCTTTTAAGAACACAACATCCTGAATCAAAAGAGTGACAAAGGAAAACAATACAAATGGAAGTGGTAGATTAATTTATAGTATATCATCTTTGGATATTCTCTACATTACTGCTTCTGAGGGGTTTTATTTCCCAACAGCAGCAAAATCCTTTCTTCAAAGAAATCTTTCACAGAAATCGAATACATCAAGCCTTAAAATTGATGCTGTTCAAGTTAAGAGTGGGGGAGAGGGGAGAGGGGAGAGGGGTCCAGAGCCAATCAGCCTCCTCCTGAACCCACCCTGTGAGATGCACAGGCTCTGAGACACAAGCCATGAAACCCCTCAAACTCTGAGATGCATGGTCAGAAACTACTGTCCAAGCTTATTTTAATTATAATAGTTTAACTCCTACTAATCTTTTCGGTGAGTGATTCCCCCGCAAAAGTGCTTTAGAATCACCTAGAGAGATTTTAAAAATGCCTGTTTGGGCCTCATCTATAGAGATTCCATTTTAATTGTTCTGGAGTGGGTCCTAGAAATCAGTGTTTTTTAAAAGCTCCACAAATAATTTCAATATATAGCGAGCTAGCTTTGAGAAACCCTGCCAAAACTCTAAAAAAATAATAAATTTGGAGCCTAACTCTATGAGTTTTTAATTTCCTTGAGGACAGAGGCTATACTTTATACATCTTTTCCTGCAGTCAACATTTGAATCCATGAAAGAAGGAAAGAAAATATTACAGCCAATCAAAACATCCAAGAACACTAATTTGTCTGTGGAACGTGCAGCATCCCAGGATTGGGATCAAAGGGCCTTCTTCCTTCCTTCACCCACCCTACAATCGTTGATATGCCAGGTGCCATGCTAATCATTGTGTTTCCTAAGTCTAATGAGGAAGGCAGACATTTAAATAAGTGTTTATAGTATCTAGTAAGTGCTATCAATGGAATAGAAAAAAACGTGGCACTGAACCAGCCTGAAAGACTTGGAGATGCTTCCTAGAAGAAGGAACCCCTGAATTCAGTACAGAAGCCTAAGAAAGAGGGTACAGACACAGGAAAGTAATGGAGAAAAAGAGGGGGAGATACCAAATCGATTTCTTTGAAATATGGCCTCAGGTTTAAATAAAAAAGAGATAAGAAAGAAAGTTGCAGAGTGGTGGCAGAAGATGAGGAAAGGAAAAGAACAATCAACAAGAGCCGTGAGGAACCAGGACAGCTCTGCAGTCTTGTGAGACACCCAATGCTGAGCTGACTAGTAGCTAAGGCAGTGCTTCTCAAACTTGAATGTGTGTAAGAAGCACCTGGGGCCCTTCATGAAGTGCTGGTTTTCACTCAGTAGGTTTGGGGTGGGACCTGAGGTTCTGGATTTCTAACAAACTCCAGGTGATGACAGATGAAGCTGGTCCATGGATTATACTTTCAGTAGCCAGTTTGTAATGTTTAGCACAAAAATATCATGTGCTTTCATTCTTTCAGGGACTGTAGTTTATTACCTAACTTTTTGCTTTTTCCTAACTTCCTTTATTCTTAATCTGCGTTTTTTGAGGCGCAGTCACTGATGTGTTCTGTGTAGAGACTTCCATACAAGCCTGGGTAGATTCTTGCCATTATTTGACAAACCGTGGTTCTTTCCATCTAGTTGGTTACACCTCACGCGTTACTGGGCTCCCCTGAAGTGGCCAGCATGGTGCTAACCATCTCTGGGGACATAACAGAATTCTAAGACATGTTGTCTACCTTCAAGGAACTGACTGCAAACTTGAGAAAGGATGGACATGCATAGCACATACCTTAGGACAAAAGCATTTAGAACAAGGTGTCCCATCTGCAGCATTAGAGAGTTTTAGGAGAAAAAAAAGTCAATAAATCTGGGACATGCAGGGAAAATATCCCTGATGGTGCCCTCTAGCTGCAGCTCTGCTAAAATATTGTGGAAAACCTTTGCCAGCTCCACCAACTTTCTTTGAGAAGCATGCATGGATTTTTTCTTTTTTTCCTAACTGTTCTAAGGACGTAAAGGGGATAAAATAAAGCAAAATAAAGCCATTTTATATCTTTTTGGACAACCGGAGTTTCTGATGAGAGACAGGGTGGAGGGTAGCCACCGGACCTCCTTCCCCCAACTGTACTGAAAGTGTGGACACAGGAGATTCTATTCAGCGGCCCCTGGGATTGGGCTCCAGACACATAAGTAGCGCCTTGGCGTGTTCCTCTGGCCTGCCTTACAATTGATTAGGGCACAGTTGTTTATTTTGAGACATTCAACTGGAGACCTTGAGAGAGGCCTACCCTCTGGTTTGTCCTGATCCTTCTCTAAGTGTGGGAACCTTTGTCCAATTGGATTGACTGTAAGTGTAATGATCATGGCGTGAGTTCTCTAAGCAGCGCCCAACCGTGGACATTCACATGGAAATGAGGTTAATTACACAGCATAGATGTGTCTAATGACTGCACCTGCAGCGCCACAGCGACCTCCCTTTAACTCAGTTTCACAAACAACTGCAAAGAGCAGCTGCATTCGTTTCCACAGTTAGAGTTTAAAAATCTGTAACGATCCCCAACAGAATAGAGGTGCAGAGGGTGAGAGTGAGGAAGGAGAGGATTCTTCCGGATCAGATGTCTGTCCCCAGCCACCTGCGGATCGTGCTAATCCCGGGAGCCTCAGGCACAGACACGCAGCCACCAGAAGCTGCTGCCGGTCTCCCCACTCCCCGCACCCACTGCTGACTGAGATCAGAGCTTCTCATCTGTCAGGATTCGTTAATATGGTGATGGAGGTTTATGAAGGGCAAGGTCTGCAGAACTCCAGAATACAAGGTCATTATAAGTAGCCAAACTGTGTTAGTCAGTTCTTCAGAGAATCAGAACCATTAGGATATCTATATCTGTATCTATATCTATAATATATCTCTAGCTATAGCTATAATATATCTCTATCTATATTTATATCTATACCTGAGTTTTGTTATAAGGAATTGGCTCACATGATTATGGAAGCTGACAAGTTCCAAGATCTGCAATCTGCAAGCTTGAGACCCAGGAGAGTTGACGGGGTAGTACCAGTCTGACGTCCAGCAAGCTTGAAACTCAGAAAGAGCTCATGTTCCAGTTTGAATCTTAAGGCAGGAAAAAAAACAAAAACAAAAACGATGCCCCTGCTTAAGGGCAGTCAGGTAAGAGGAGTTCCCTCTTATTCAGGGGAAGGTCAACCCTTTTTGTTCTGTTCAGGCTTTTAACTGATTGGATGAGGCCCACCCACAATAGGGAGGGCAATCTGCTTTAAATGTTAAACTCATCCAAAAACACGCTCACGGAAACACCCAGAATAATGTTTTACCAAACATCTGGAACCCTGTGGCCCGGTCATACTGACACATAAAATTAACCATCACACAAACCATTCCCCTAATCCTGGGAGGACGGCTTGGAAGCAGTGCTACTGAGTAAGACCCAAAGGCTTGTTGCTGATCCGTTTATCCACCCCTTCCCACTGCCATGTTATCAAAGCCCCTGCCTTCTCTCTCTCCATTTTCTCTTCTTTGTGTCCTATTTCTCTTGCCCTGTGTCTATCATTATCCCCATAGGCACTTAGGAGTATCAGGAAGACATTATCCCACCACAGGTGCTGACCCCACCCCTAAACACAGCTGAACCTTCACAGAGCTGACTTGACCTGACATGTACCCATCCAATGCATGTTTAGGTCCCAGACTAATCACGCAGAGAATCTCTGCATTTATGTCAGTGATGCCAGTTGAAAAAAACATAGACATTCACACGTCCACATTCACAATCCTCTTGGATTTTAAGAAACATTTTATTATACACGTAAAACTACTAGTCCCATGACTTTCTGTAGTTGCAGCTACAATTCTGAGATCCAAATGGGATTCCCCAGCTGTGGCTGGGAAAGATAATTGACTGCAGCCAAAGTCAAATATGCCCTCAAATATTTAAATATTTAAGGAATGTGCTTTGGGCTCTAGGAGCAATTCTGAAAAGGGGAGGTCCAAAATGTTTATGAATAATTGTATAATTACTGAACTGAAGGTGAGGACACCCATGGGGCTGTGTAACTGGTGACGTCTGTTAAAATAACTAGATTTATTTACCTTTTAGTCTTGCCCCATGTCTCTTTTCATACCATTTGGTCCACAAAGGACAAGTATGGGGGCAAGCTAACTAGACACACTCACTAGTAGTCACGTACAAGGCAGCCAGAAATTATGTTCTTGCGCTCTGACCTTGCTCAACATTAAACCAGCTTCAGATTGTGGGGGTGGGGGTGGGGGCAGGATTAGCCAGAACTAAATTTATCTCAGAGAAACGTCATCCAAATTCCATTTGCCACCTCGGTAGGTCTCCAAATAGCAAGCTCTGCTTAGAAGCACTGGGCTAAGCCCTCTGTGTTTGCTGTGTATGTGGGGATGGGCGGGGGTGGAAGAGTGGGGGCCACGGAGGAAAGGAAAGGGATAGTTTCCTACTCACACTTCATTCTGAGGATCAATCTCGTGTGTAGTAGGCAAGTAAATTTGTTTTCCAAGTGTGAAGTAGACAAGCAGAGACAGACCAATGGACTTTTGCAAAAGAGACTAATTTTCTATTCCTTTGACTCTCAAGACACAAGCTGATTTGATAAAATGCTGGAAAAAGAACACCCTATCTCCATTTTCGGTCAATCCAGAAAAGACAACTGGGCTTCTCTGGAATATGTTCACGCCTGGACTCACAGCTTGTTACTCACAGCTTACCTTCTCAGAGGTTAACAACAAGTAATGTTCAGCCCAGGAACCTAAACTCAAAATGTGTCGCTATCACCAATAATGGTTTGCAAAGCAGGGAAAAGTCACGTGTGTGAAGGAAGGCATGATACAGGCACTTAAGTAAATTGTACTCACGGTAGGAAAACACAGACTTGATCTAATTACTGGGCAACAGATGCTAGGAACTCGCCCATCTTTACTCACAGTGGCACCCAACTGGTTTCCACCAAGCTGTGTGTTACCAAGGTCAGTTCCCGGGGTGCTGAAACACCCAGATGCCTTCTGTTATCACTGATCACTCTAGAATCATGTTTGCTGAATGTATGAAAACATTTATAGTCAGGACACTTAAAAAACCACAGCCTAACTGGAAAATTTGGGATGAAAAAGAATTGCAGGAACATAATACAGTTTTAGCACTTAAGAGGGGCACACATGCACTTTAAAAGGACGCCACTGGTTTAATTTGGATTCTTAAAAACAGTTCATCCAAACAAGATTTCTGTTTACACTTGGGGAGGCTCATTTGACTTGTTCTGTTTTGCAAAGCTCAATATTTCTGTAATATGTTTTGGTGGCATCATTTCAAATCAAAACAAGGAAAGTGGTTCTCAAAAATAAAATCAGAGGCCAGCTAAATAAGGATTTGCTAAGTCAATTGGTTGTTTGCTTATTTATACTACACTTCTTTTCCTCCCTCCTTTGGGAGTTTGTATTCAAACACACAGGCGTGCGTGTGCAGGACAGTCTTGGTAGGGATTATAAAGGAAGGGCGCACCACGTCCTCTGGTCCTGTGACAATTTGAAGAAGCATATATATACATGAGTGTATACATGTAGGGACCATACATACATATCAGATTATGTATCGTATATCAGACATATATCTCATATTACATATACGAGAACTATACATGTTTGTGTGTGTGTGTGTGTATATATATATATATATATATATATATAGAGAGAGAGAGAGAGAGAGAGAGAGAGAGAGAGAGAGGGAGAGAGTTTTACTTATTCGAAGAAAAGAGAAAAGCTAAAAGCTGAGAGAACAGTTTAAGATGTAAAACAAAGAGACTTTCACCAGGCCTAGCCTGTTCAAACATGCTATCTCTTCTTTTTTTCCTTTTTCTTTAAGGGAAAACCTCTGAAGCTGATTTGCAATTGTTAAGCTAATCTGTGGCCTAGGGGGAGAAAAAGCCACCAAAACCTTATAGAAATGAAGGAAATTACACAGACATGCCCACCCCCAGATTTAACGTTCCACTTCCATGTGGTTTGGAACACATGAGAAGTTTGAGTTGTACTTGGAAAGGAAAAGCAGGCATCAACAACATCTGGGAGAAGAGTCGCTGTAAATAGAGAGGTCCTTACAGTAGTTGGGATGCCACTAATTCAGGCTGGCAGCAGCTGAGTTTTATTATTAAAAACATTTTTATTCCCTCTACCAGATTCTGCAAAGAAAAGAAGAACGTATATATCTGTAGGCCGAGGATATCCGTAGCTGAGGATTTATTAAATGTGTTCAAGTTCATTCATTCACCCCCATGGGCAATTATTTGTGGAGCACCTACTATGTGCCAGGTCTTGAGTAACAGCCATGACCGAAGACGATGAGGCACCTCTGTTCTCAAAGTCACACTCTGGAAGGTACTGGCAGACCATAAATACATTAACACAGAAGCATGGCAATTAGATTGTAATTTTTATTAACAGATCAAAATAGAGCAATGTTAATACATACTGAAGGTAACCGAGGAGAAATACAAGTGGCTGCTTTAATCTAAGTAGGTCTTGCTGAGGAGGTAGCACTGACCTAAGACCTGAAGGCCAGATGGAACCAGCCACGCTAATACCTGCAAAGACTCTGCTGGACCTATTTTTAATTCCCCCGTGCCTACCAGATACATTTCCAATCTCTGTCCTGTCATCCAAACCCTCCATGGTCTGATTATCACATATCCCTCCAGCCTTAGCCCCCATGATGCTTCTGTAAAAATTCTTGACTCTAGCCCTAACTAGGGTTCTCTGTTCATGACTGTAGGGTTTCTCACATAGTTCAAACTTCATAGACTGCTTCTTCAACCTACTTTTTTGTGTCCAAATTCTCCCATCCTTCAAGAGCCTTGGTAAATGCCATCCTCTCCACAAACTCTTTCTAAAACCACTTATGTAATTTCCCCTTCCTTGAATTCCTATCTCAGTATGACTATATCTTTTTTCATATCACTTTGCAATCTCTCTTCTTTACCTTTTACTCTAGTTAGTTACGTATGTCGCCTAGTTCTCCTTATGGAGAGTAAGCTCTCTGAATGGCTCTCTGCTCTTCTTGTCTTAACTATCAGTATCTCTTCCGGTTTCTTACTCAAAGTTTTGCCAAGGGCTCAATAAATATCTACTGCATGAACAACTGAATGAAAGCTAATCTCTAAACACAAAAGTGAGGTGTGTGTGTGTGTGTGTGTGTGTGTGTGTGTGTGTGTGTGTGTAGTTAGTGGAGGGCTAGAGCAATGAATTGGGGTAACAGTAGAGTGAGGAACAGCACGGAGACTAAGATCACTAAATAATCATAATTTTTAAAAATTGTTTTCTGCTTCTTTTTCATTATATTTGTCATCACCACTCAACGTTTGAGTCAATCCAATGGAATTCAGCATTAATGTGGCCAAGTTCTCTGTTTGGTGCTGATAAAAGTAAGCAAATTTGCTTACGAGAGTGGAAATCATTTCCAGCCATAACTCCAGCCAATGGTCTACCTCTATTAACGGAAAAGTTTGAAAAGCACACCCCACATACCACAGATCAGATGCAGCATCTTTACAGGGAAAGGGCAATGCATGCCTTAGCTGTCTTGGCTTCTCCCCATTGATAACCTTGCTAAGAGGATGCTGAACTTGCAGTGCCACTCAACAATCTATATTTCTCATCATAGAATACAAAAACTAAAAGGGACTTCAGGGAATCCTTTTGAGAAAGATGAATTTGAAGCTTTGAGAGGTAAAGTGATTGGCCCGGGATCTCACTGGTAGATTCAGCAGTCTCAACTCTAAGCACAGTATATTTTGACACCACACTGTTTTAATCTCCATCATATCATAATTTGAAATGAGGAGAGACCCTCCCCCCATCGTGCTGTTTTAAAGGATTTAGACAAATTGCTTCTGGGGGAAAAACAATCCCTTAATTACTAAGATACGCAAATACAAAAAAAAACCCTCAAAAAACACTCTTGATGAAGCTTCACACCAGTTGCATCACTTCTGGCTCTAGGCCATCCAAGACAGAGGAGGTAGGTGGTGTTTATCTCTTTATGTCTCTTTATGTTTCAAAATAACTGACTTTCAGGAAGAATTACAACTGAAATTGTCCCCAACATCACTCAAAGGGAACTGGGTGCAACGAGGCGCTATGGGAAAGTGAAAAGAAAAGAAAGAGGGGAAAAAAATGCATTGATGCATAGTAAAGCGAGGAATAGGACAGAGATCTGGAGGGCTTGTCCGTTCCAGCAATAACAAGAGTTGACATTTGTTACATGTTAATTACACGGTATTGTCTTTTAGAGGTTAAATCAATCAGAAATTTCCTGTACAGCTAATAAAATTGGAACCCATCTGTGGTTTGCCAAGTCACGTTAGACACTGTCTCAGGACAGAGTTAGAATGCTCAGGCTTTAATTTGTTCTGGGCAGAAGAAATGAGAAACAACTTCTTTAACTGAGTTAGATTCATAGGTGCTGTCCAATAGTAGGGTGCTAATTGTAATAAAAAGTATTATTATAGCTGTCACTTACTGAAAGTGTATTGTGTACCAGGCACTTTTCTAAAGCACTTCACAATAGAATCTTATTTGTTTGAAACTAAACCTGATTCAGTCAAGTGTTATTGTCTCCTTTTTAAAGAAACAGAAACTGGATCCCAGAGAGGTGAAGTAAGGTTCCAAGATCACACAGATGGTAAATATTGCACTTAGAACTTGAACCCGTTTGTCTAATACCAAAATCTCAGGTTGTATCTAATATATTCCAGTGCACACATTAAGTATTCAGCTAATTCTTGATGATTTCAATTGAACACTAACGAGACATTTTAAGAGCGAAATCTTATAGTATCTACTAAAATATGTTGATTTATATGGCTATTTTCTATAATACAATCCTTCACAAGAGCAAAGTTGTTTTGAATATTTAAACTGTAAGTGCCTCCTAAGACATCTGGTTGTTTTCTTTATTGAAATAATTTACAGACAATCGATACCATGCAACAGATTAGATGAGCCTTAAATGGTTTTTGAGTTTTCTCTTTACTAAGGCTGGTTTAAGTAAGATAATCAGAAAATGAGTGACTGGGCTCATTGAACAACTCACTTTAGGTTGATTCTTCCATACATCGGCTTTTGAGGTCTATCTCATGAAAACCAAGACACAGATCCCTAGATTCATGGGGGTTTTTTTGAACTATTTTAAAATTTAACTCTTCCAAGAAAGAGTTTCCGTTGGATTCCCTGCACCAAAGGCTCCATGCTTCCTCACCCTGTGATACTCCAAACTTCATGACATATCATTAATTTATTTAGGGCTAAACAATTAAAAAATACCAACAATTAATTTATTGTACTATGCTTTATGACCACATCAATTGTTAGATCTGTCCCAGATTCAGAAATGTTCAAATGTAAGAAAAAATTCTATCCTGGAATCCATGAAATACATTTACATGGTTTTTTTTTTCCCTGACATGTCTAGATACTGAATCAATGTTGTAGATTAGTAAATTGGCTAAAGTGGGGCTAGAAAGTGTTTAATCTTTGGATTTAAAATTTTATTATAGGGAACTTTCACCAGCCCAGGTGATCATGAGGGTGGAAATCTGTGACTTGGCAGGGTTTTGAGAACATAGAGTTGGTTCCATTTTCCAAAAGTGGGATTATGAAGGTCCCTGTCAACTCTTGTTCATTCTGCTGACGACTTTCATTAAGGAGAGGGTCAAAGATGCCCAATAAACGCATGGAATTTTTGTACTTACTTAATTTTCATTTATTTATTTTCCTTTCATGTTTTCAAGACTTCTAATGCTAAATAGGTCTTAGAGATCAAAGGAAATACTCTATGAAAACTATCTTGTAGCTACAAAAATTAGAGCCCCATTTTGGTAAGATCACCTGAGGTTATTCGTTGCCTTTTTGCACGTTGATGTCCTAAATAAATTCTTGTCAAGAAGAAATAATTGACATGTTACCAACTCCTTCTAATATTTTATGAATCTGGTCCCTCTATGAGTCAGCCACAACTTACTTTCTTGAATTCCCTCAAGGCCCATGCTGATTTGGCCCCATCCTGCTTCCTTTGTGAGAGCCCGCTTCCAACTATCCTACTACTGCAAAGGCCTTTTAATTGGCTGCCTGATAAATGACACACTGTATTCTTTTTATTGGGATAATTCCCAGGCAACTGATTGGATACATGGAAATGACAGAGGATTACTGGCTGGGCTGGAGTCTTGCTTATTAACCAACACAGGTGGGACTGGTATTTGTCAACCTAAATTTCCTTCTGCATTCATCTTTGTTGTTGTTAGGCAGACCTCTGGCTCACATCAAGATGTTGAAAGTGAATTCTTAAATATGCACTAAGCCCGAAACTTGATTTTTCTCTGAGGCAATGTCATTATGGACAACACAAAGGGGAGAATTCACAACATTATCCGAAAGAATCAAGGCTCCAAAACTGATAATGAAGGAAAAGTAAGTTTTGAAGACAGGGGAGAGGGAATTTAATTATATAAGCTTTCAGATAACTAGATACGTAAATTCCAAGGTCAAAGTGACTGTGTCACTATCGTGACAGTTCCAAAGGATCAACCCAATCTTTACGTTTCCTTTTAGGTCATGTGCTCGGAAAGGACATTTTTCTTCTTCCTATTGGACAAGTAGAAATTTGCTTATTGGGAGTTAGAGTTTTTGCCCATCTGCTTACACAGATCGAAGCCTGTTTTCCTCCCATTTCTAAGGGTGAAATAGTTTGACGCATCTTACTGTTGTATATTATGCACCATTCTTATACTTCCTTTCCAAACCTATCATATGTACTTTGCCTCCAGCAACTGACAATATCGGTTTTACATGCATGCATGAAGGGCAGCTAAAAGTTGGCAAGAAGTGACAAGTAAGATTTTTTTATTTTTTCCATTTGGAGGAGGGATAACTTTGAACTATTTCCATAGTTCCCTTTAAACCATGCATGTGTGTGGCTTGGCCATGACATAAACTAAACAAGTCTGACGCACACTTTCTATTAATGGGCATGGCTAGTCTTGGGTCTGCCTTGCGTTCCTGAGTTTGTCATCAAGACACACTACGCCACCAACACCTTGTAAAATGTTCTTCCCTACTTTATAATTGTTTCATCATTCCAGGGAGGCAAAACATTATTGTGAGGATAAATGTTAAATTATACATTTAAGCAAACACATTCTTAAGTAAAACTGGGGAAAGGGCCGAATTTGACTGAAGCCCACTCAATAATATTTTTGTGCTTCAGCTACTCTTGCTTCTGACACTTAATTTCTTCCATTTCACAGAATCCCCGTGACTTTTTAAACTAGTCGGGGTTCCTAATTGCAGTGCCTTGTCTCGGCTGCTCTCTTTCAATATTACTCAAGTTCAAAAATCTTTCTTGCCACGTTTTTTGTTCATCTGATCCCTTCCTTCTAATCAGATTTGAAACTACCATACAGCATAGAGGTAGAGCAGCAATCTGATTAAACACATCTGCAATATTACATGAAAAATGATAAATCATGAGTTAGCTCATGCTGTTTCATTCCCTCTGTTTTCTTAAGATTTTCTTTGATGCAGACCATTTTTAAAGTCTTTATTGAATTTGTTACAATATTGCTTCTGTTTTATGTTTTGGCTTTTTTTTGGCCGAGAGGCGCGTGCGATTGTAGCTCCCCAACCAGGGATCGAACCTGTACCCCCTGCAGTGGAAGGTGAAATATTAACCACTGGACGCCAGGGAAGTCCTGCACTTCCTCTCCTTCCTGAAGTCTCCCTACTTCCTCTGTTCCTACCTAGTTTCTCTAAAGACGTGTAATGTTAATTCTGATTCTCTCTCTTCCCTGAAGCCTCTGACTCCCCAGCAAACTGAGAGCTCTCACGTCCTTCTATATATCATTCTTTTACAGCTTTAATTAGATGGTGCTATAAACGTTATCATTAGCTCTCTTCTCCTTTACATTATTCTGTTCTCCCCAAACACAACAAAGTTATAAGTTGTAAGGCGGAGGTTATGGTAATCAGAGACAGCACAGGAAATGGAGTTAGGAAGATCAAAGATCAAATTTTTCTCTGCCATTTTCTAATTGTGTGACCCTAAATAGGTTATCGTTTTAGAATTGCCTTTATATTCTGTAAAAAAAAAAAAAAATAGTGATAACAAAAACCACCTTTTAGGAGTATAGTCAGTAACTAAAAAATCTACTGTATATAATTTGCTTAGTGTACTGCCTGACAGTTATTCTGTGCTGTAAGTGTTAACTCCCCATGCATGCTTTTATCCCCAGTACAGGGCAGGCTCTGTGTTTTACTTTCAGCCATCAACAACTATTTTTGAATTGATGTTGCTGCAATCATGAGTCTCTCCTACCCTTTATCTCTCCCTAGGAACTTGTTTATGTTCAAAAGAGAGCCTGATTCTCAGAAAGTCAAGCTCTTTATAAGGAAACACGTGTTGTTATCTTGAGGGGTTGCTTCAGGCATTGCCCAGTATTCAGCAGCAGACTGGGTGTGTGTGGGGGCCCCCATATGGATCCTGCCCTCCTAGGTGGAAATCCAGCCACTAACAGTCATTTTAGAACATGAAGGCTAAAGAAATAACATAACATGCAGCTGAACACTGACAGCAGGCTGTAAACTTCCCCTTTCAATAACAAAATAATTGAGGGTCTGGTACAGTTAGGATCCTTGTAAGATATGATGGAACAGTTCCAAGAACGAGCCCGTGGAGGCACACCCCAGAGGCAGGAGGACTCCACGGCCTCTCTCCAGCCCAGGTGTCCCCTCCCACCCTTTCGTGCTGTGCTAGGATTGAGCAGAGTGTCTTGTTTGGGGTAGCTGTGCTTCGGGACGTTTTTCTCCAAGGCACCCCTAGAGGGCAGGATAACTCTCTTCCTCATGTTCTCAGCTACAGGCCAGGGACACATGCAAAGTTGGAAAGTTAATCTGTTCTATGCAACAGCAGGACTCAAGTGATTCAAAATTTAGTTGCAAGTAAATAAAAATTTAAAAAAATTTTAGTTGCAAATAATTTAGACCCAATTATCAACTGATTAACCCCAGCGCCTAATACTCATAAAGTGCCTACTGTGACTGTGTGTTTTTCTGTTGGCATGATTGTGCAATTAGACATGATGAACGTCATGTGGACCTACATTCTTCAACAGTCAAAAGCTGACCTCTGTATTCTTAGGTCAACTGTAAGAGTAATTTAAGAATATGTTGTTTTATTTAAAAGAAATGTGCTTTGTCTCATTCTTAAATGAATGTTAAAACTTGTATCCTTATTTGATAACTACACTTTTAAAATTTTAATTTTAATGCAGAGTGCCCTAATTCTCTGGGACAAATTCAGTTTTTATATCATTGCTTTGCATATAGATTTAAAACTGCATCTTTTTTTTTTACTCATATCTCCATTAGAAGCATAGTGTAACTTTAGTCACTGAATATTTATACTTACTAAAACTAATGTCATGCTAAACTGAGAAATGTCTGCTCTAAGCCTGTTCTATCAGTTATAAAAAAAATAACATTGGTACATTTCTCATGTGGTTGTTTTAGGAATAAAATGAGACACTGTATGTGAAGCACTTAACACAATGCCTGTCGTAAGCAAGCACCCAGTAAACACCAGCGATGACTACGAAAGACACAAAATTCTGTGGCGCCACATCCTCTAAAACCTTTTAACAAGGCATTGCTTGATTACAGAGAGGCGTCTCATTCTCATCATTCTAATATTCTGGGTGTTTTGGTGTGTCATTTCTTGATTACAAACATATACAGGTGTAGTATTCACATAAGGAATGATGTGAGAAATAGATAAGAGCGGCTTCCATTAGGAATACACACACTCACCAATTCACAAAAATCTCACCTGACCAATCTGAATCGTGTAGTGACTTGGAAATGGGCAACTGTATAGAATTTTTTATTACATTTTAGTAATACCAGTGCCAATTTATTGATATACAGCTTTCTAAATTTTTGAACAAAATATATATTTTTTGTCTTGGTAATTTTATCAAATACAGAGTACTTGCTCATAAAAGAAAGATCAAATCTTTAAGAATAAAGATTTGACGGATAAAGGAGACTGATATCCTCCACGTGTCCTCTCTCAATCCCACCTTCCTTTTATGAAATCAAATTTGTCCCTGAGACGTTGTCAATATCATACAAATATTGTAGTCAACACCTTATTCTCATCTCCTCCACCTAAAAAATAAAGAGCATCTGACTCAAGCTAAAAGGGAGACTCTCCAAAGCCCTTCAACACGCTTGCTCAGATGCAGCCCCTTCACCCTCAGAACTGGCGGCGGATGGACTAGCCACTTAGGGACTCGCTTTTTGGTGCCGGGGAATCTCCAGGACCGAATAAACCCTGTCTCATCTCCTCATTAATGTTTGAAACTCCACTTTCCTAAACTCTTTCCTTTTCTCACAGGTTTTGATATATATGAGGAACATAATTTTATAGTGTCCTTAGTCATTTGAAACTTAACACAAATGAAGAGCTTGATGACTTATTAGTTAAAAGAGTAAGGTAGGGCAATCGAAGGCGCTGACGTTCTGATAAAAGGACAAGAGTGAAAGAGCACATTTAAAAAGACGCACAACTCAAAGCTCATAGTATAAGGACATAATACCAATATCTTTCAGGATTTGTCAAAAATTCCTAGGTGAATGGCTGCGACTGCATTTCTGATTTCTAATTGCGTCTGTCCAATTTTACCTCCAGGATGACAAGTATCTGGGGTCTTCTTTACTGTCTTGATCTCCCCCTAACTTCAGTCCAGGCCATTCTTTCAGCTTTTGATACAAATATACGCACACAGGCGCACACGCATGCTGCACTGTTTTCTGTGGGTGTTCGGTGCAGGCTTACGTGATTTGTGGCTTTGGCGGCCTGACTTGGGTTTTGCCCTTGAGAAAAACTCTGGTTCTGATGTGTGTATCTAGTAAATGAAGCATATTAACGGCATAATTGGTACACGGTGGATCATGCCGTAACCCCAGATTGCACGGATACCTCAACAGTGAGCTGACTTAGAAACGGCACGTTGCACTTTGCCTCTGGTGACCTGCCCACCCCCCCCCCCGACCGCAAACTGAGTCTTCCCTCCCAAGTGAGATGCCTAGAGTTGGGGTTGTCCGGTTCTTGATGGTAGCTTTTGTTCCAAGCAAACATAATACGCTTACATAATAAAAACTGTGTGCTACTCCTGAAATAAAAATTATTGTCCTGGGGATTATCTTTGCTAGTCTCCTCCCCCTCCCGTGGGTACCACTGTATCAAAGCAAAGAGAGGCTTTGAAAGGTGTGAGGATATCCATTTCATCCACTGAATACAAAAGTGCCCTTTGTCAGTTGGGAGGGTAGATAACATATGACCTTGTCCCACTTAAGCTGAACCTAGAAAGTAACTTATGGAGGATACTTCAAATGTCTAGGTCAAAACCTTAACTTGAGCTGAGATGAGCAGATATTCTTTAGGACCAAGGAATGAATATTTGAACGGCAAAGAAACTCCTTGTGGAGCAATACTAATAAAAATAACTAATTTCAGGTACCAAAGGAATTCTGGTATCCTGAAAGTGAGAAGCACATTTTTCATATCTCGGCTTCAGAGAGCGTCTAATGCAGAAAGGCATGTGTTCTTCTAAGGCGTTTTGCTTCCAAAGAAGCTAGCTGTTTTCCCCAGGGTTAGAGTGAAGAAAGATCTGGTTTGCCCAGGATTGTGGGGTTCTTGAGTCACAAGACTTCCAGTCTGAAAACTGGGGAAGTCCTGGGCAAACTAAGAAGAGGCCTGACAGCTTGCCTAGATCAAACTGAGCTCTAGAAATAATATGGCAAAAAAGTCATCCTAATGGTCTGGTGTCACAATCATCACCTCTCAGCTGTTAACTCCATGGCTCCAGTCCTTCCAATAATGATTTTCTATCCCAGGAATATGTTATTCCATTTCCCATGGTCCCTATATTTTTCATTGTCACCTGGAAATCCACGTTCTAAAAATTGCTTAAATCCTAAAGTAAAACTAGTATTGAACTAGATGGCTTTCATTCTCTCAATGTATTTACTTTTTGGTTGCTGACTACAGACGTTTTGAGTTAAAGTGAACGTGGCCAGAAAAAAGAAGTTTGCAGCTGTCATATCTTTGCAGGTTTTATAATATTATACAGGAACTGTTTCATAGCCCTTTATAATAAAATGAGTTGGGTTTATTACATGCTAACAACAACAAAAAAATCACAAGTTGGACAGTAATTAGCTTGAATAGACATTTATTTTATCCTTTTACTAGAAAAACAATTGTAATTTTATGCTCCAGAAAATCTCATTCTTAAGTGCTATGTCTGAGGTTGCTTTTCCAAACTGATGCTAATATTGTTATTAAGCAGATGGTCAGTGTGCTCTTGAGGCCTCCTTCCTATAAAGGACTTGGGGTTTACAGCTAATATGAATCTAGAACTCATGTTTGCTCTTGTGTATGTTCGTAAGCTACAGAACAAACTGGCCATTTCCTTCATGATGAGCCCATCTTCTAATCTCTCCGTCTGTCCATCCTTTCTCAAAATTCTCTTCCTGAGACAGGTTTTATGATATACACTGCAAGGTAGATAACAGATAAGCTGTCGCACCTTAATAGCTAGCATTTGAAAGAGCAGTATAGAGGTCAAGCTTCTAGACCGTATCCGGAGCCCAACCAGGAGGCACAAAATTCCCTTGAGGTCTGATCACTCTTCTGAAAGGCCTGTGATACCACGTCCTCCCAATAAGAGCAGCTGGCCCATTCTTTGGTCCCTGCCTCTACTCAGTGTTAGCATTAGAATGCCATACTTCCCTTTACAGATCAAGTATCCCAGCAGCCAGCCCTAGATGGCTCATCAATTACTCTTTCCATAGACAACAGAATGCCTCCTTCAAGTCCCTACCCTCGGTTACAGTGACACCTCCACAAACTCTACCACCACTGAAAGACTGAATACAGAGTCAAACTTTAGCACTTGGTACATTTCATCAAACACCCCTTACCTTCATGTATCGGGGAATGTCTTTCCTTGAACAATAGCAAGAAGAAAGAAAAATGCAAGGGCTCCACTAAACTATTTTGTTAACCAGTCCAACTGTGGTTAAATCCAAGATATATGTGTCTTAGAAGGAGGTGTTAAAAGCACCCCTCAATCGTACAAACACACACACACGCGCTGTGTGCACACAAACACACATACAGCGACACAGGGTGAATTTTCTCCAGTATTTTCCATTTCATCATACTTATCAAGTTTGCCTTACTGGGAGTGGTAAGCTTTCCAGAAAAAACAGAAACACTGTTATAGCACTCCACTATAAATTTTCAAAATTTTACCTGCAAATATTTTAACCTCATCCATTTCTAATGTGTTGTCTGCAGGTGTGTGTCAGCAGGCTTGGTATCTCAGAGTAACTGTCTTGTCCCTGAAAGAATCCAGCCAATGGCACTGAGAGATGGCATAAAGGCTTGTTTCCTGAGCTCGTGGTGTCATATCAGGTATTTTCTGTTTACATTTTTTAAAATAAATAAATGTATTTATTTATTTATTTTTGGCTGCGTTGGGTCTTCGCTGCTGCATGAGGGCTTTCTCTAGTTGCGGCAAGCGGGGGCTACTCTTCGTTGTAGTGCGTGGGCTTCTCACTGCGGTGGCATCTCTTGTTGCGGAGCAAGGGCTCTAGGCACACGGGCTTCAGTAGTTGTGGTGCAAGGGCTCAGTAGTTGTGGCTCGTGGGCTCTAGAGTGCAGGCTCAGTAGTTGTGGCGCATGGGCTTAGTTGCTCCGTGGCATGTGGGATCTTCCCGGATCAGGGCTCAAACCTGTGCCCCCTGCGTTGGCAGGCGGATTCTTAACCACTGCGCCACCAGGGAAGTCCCTGTTTACATTTTTTATAGTGCAAGGTAGATTATAATTTGCCCAGATTTTATCCATGTATGTACACTTTCAACTGCCTCTTCAGTTATAAAGTTATCTTTTACCAAAGTACTTAATAATTCTAGTAAATATACTTTAGCCAAGAAGCCACCATTTATCATAAGCAAGCCCCCCATTCACCCCTTCATCTTGTTGTCCTCTAACATCCCCTTGGAACGGGGTATAAATATGCAACATTGATCATTTGCTACTGGGTCCTTGAGAGTATATGAGGTTCAGGGGAGCAGTCAGTATTGAAAGGGGACAAAAAACCTGGAGTCAAGGTATTTGGACCAAAAGGACAAGTAGCTCTCTCTTCTCCCAGAAACAAGTTGGAAATAAAAGTAAATTAGTTCTGAAAAGAATATACACATATCATATGTACATAGCCTATTTAACCAAGCACTGAGAGTCGGTATCAGGCCCAACCACAGGCAGTTGGTAAAACTCAGTGATATAACTAATGTCGAAATAACTTTTGGTATCAAAAGAGTGAGACATGTGACCCAAAGCACATATATATCAATACCTCTTTGGATGAAGGATATTGAAATCAAAAAGAGAAAAACCTAAGGACATTAATACCACGATTATCTTCTACTCTCTTTAGCTTTATTAAAGCCAAAAGATCAAGCAATTGTTTCTGCTGGCAATATATAAGCATCTTATAAATTTAATAAATTCAGGTAACCAGTTTGTTATACAAATCTATGTCATGTATATAAATTGAGTACACAGTAATGTTCAAAAAGCTGATCTTGTAGCCTCATCATTAAGACAAGAAAAAGGCTGACTGGCTCATAAGATTGTGTAGTCCAGTCTTGAAACATTGGTTGCCTGCTTCCTGTGTGCAGGCTCTACTCTCTGAGACAGAGTATATTCTCAATGTTAAAATAATAATCAGAATGATTAACAGCTTCTAGGTAGTGGTGTGGACTTCTTCCCACATACACACCCAGTGCATTAACCCTCACCCTTCAAACCAGTCAAGCAAACACAGGAATACATTGAGGGAAGGAGAGATAATCACTGGGAAAATAGATCCGCATAGGAGGTTGGAATCTGCCTCCAGGGAAACGGCTTATTGTAAATACCAAGTCTTGAATGCCACCATTTCTGTACCATCATGCTCTATTTCTGGTGGCTTAACCATAGACCTGAAACAATACTGGCAACAGTGGTTGTTCACAGGGCACAAGTAACATGGTGCTAAGAGGTAGAAATGATCAACAATATCATTTGTGCTATTCTGGGGATTTCTCAAGAAGTTTGCACCCTGGCCGGAAGTCTTTTGGTCTCTTTGGTTATTGTAGGGCTACGCAGAAAATGAAATTATACCCTTTAAGGTAAACCAACCCTTCTGAAAAGCCAACCCCCAAACACATTCATATAATAAACATTATGCTATTCCTGACATTTTATGTTCAAAATTGATTTATTTACTGAAAACAAGCAATGGAAAAGAATCCAATTAACAAGACCTGGGAAAGTACATTTCAAGTTGATGACTCTTCCCTTCTCTCCCTCTTTCTCTCATGATGACAGTTACACGTGAGCCGCAAGACAGACCAATGTTATAAGAACTTTTTGTTTATTTATTTGTTTGCTTTGTTTTCAAATGACAAAACTAGGAAAATATTTGAACTTAGGTATTAGAGATATTTGTGATTCATCCTGTAGATTTCAACAGTTGATCTGGTTTCCCTGCCATCAACCATAAAGGTTATAAATACCTTTTAATGCAAGATTACTGATGGAAATACGGCATCACATATATTTGCGTGAGTATGAGTGTGTGTTTACACACAACTTAGTTCTAATTAGAACACCAATAGCGTCTTTAAATCTTTCAAACATATTCAGACTAGCCTTCTTCATTAACTTGGCAAAGGGTTTTTAGCAGGCTTGGAGTAAACACCATGATTTTTATTACATAACAAAATTATATCACTGGAAATGCAACCTGCAATACTGTAGAGTGATTTAAGTATGAAAGTATTATATTTAAAATCTTTAACAGATTGTTAACAAATTATTTAACAAATTTTCAGTATTTCAGGATAATGACAAATTCTACACTAAAGCTTTGTGACTACTGATCAGTAAAAGACACATCGGTTGTGAGATTCCTAAGGATGAGTCTCCTTCAAGGTTTCCATCCTGGGCACTAATAGCACTCTCTGTTGTAGAGGGTTGCCCTGTGCACTGTGAACAGTAGCAGTCACCCTAGTCTCTACCCAGAAGATGCCAGCAATGCCCCCTCCTCCACCCCAAGCAGTGGCAACAAAAATGTCTCTAGTTGCCACACATCCCCTAGGGAGCAAGATCACTTACAGTTGAGGACCACTAGTTGAATGAAATACAAAATAGAAGTGTTTTTCATCTGTTTTTTCTCAAAGTCTTTAGAGATGGAGTTTACAAATGCATCTAAAAAAGTTTACGGGCACCGTGTTTCCAGGAGTATAGAGGTAAGCATAAATGGCATTGGGTTTTTTTTCAACTTGAGGCATTAGATTAAAATTCAGAGAGAAAATACTGGATGAGGGCAGATACATAGTAGGACAACCTACTTAAAGTAGGCTCAACACATTTGAAAAAGACTTGAGCTGAAGGTCTCTTTACATTTCACAAGAAGTGTGAACTGCAAATTCTAAGCGCTGGTTTTGACAGTAGACCTCATGGTACCCAAGGACAAGCTGCTGCCTTCTTATCCAAACAAGTTTTAAGAGTGAAGAGGCAGAATTCAGGTGAGACTAAAACAGAACAAACCAGATGAAGAAAAATACCATCTTGGTTATTCACAGATTCTGAGAGATGGCTTGTAGGGATACGGAGCTTGGAGAGGATTGTAGAAGAAAGCTGAGAAGGCGCTCGCTAAGAGTGAAGTGAATTGAAGGCTGAAGGGAAGGGTACTCGTGCTCTCCTTGTGTGCTTGACATCTCAGCTATATTTTAGGAATGCAATGCTGTTGCAGATGAACGCCCAATGCCCAGAAGTGCTCCACAAAGAATACAGTGCTCAATAAATGTTTGCTGATTTTGGTAAACAGAAGAACCTAGCTAGGAACCCCATGATTTTCCATCTGAAGAGTCCTATTGACTATTGACCAATAGCTACCAGGAACCCAAGCGAGACACCGAGAATTGAGGAGAAGCAGCATGACTCCTAATCAGCAGATACAATATAAAGCTGGTGTTACTGCTGTATTCAGTCAACTAGAGAAGATAATTTATAAGCAAAATATTGAGGACTTCATCGAGAGAAATTTCACAGGATTTCATACATGCTTCAAGGATCGGTGGTTTCCCACTGCAGCTGCCAAAGTATCCCAATCCTTGCTAGGGTCCAGGAGATCCATTTTCCCTCTCCTGCCTCTTTTCCCCAAAGTTTTCCAGTTTGTTCACTACCGTTCAGCCACTTTGGTCTTCTGCCACTTCTCGTCTAGCTTCAAGATTTTGTATCTGCCATCGTTCTCCCTAGAATGCTCCCCCCACAAATTTTCCACATCTGGCGCCCACCTGTCATCTGATATGCTTTTAGCTCAAAGGTCCCCCCTCAGAGAAGGTTCCTCATCTTGTCCTCCCAGCTAAAGTTTTCACCCACCCACACCCATATTCCCTATGGCTCACCCTCAACCCCATTATCTGGCTTTATTTTTCTCCTAAAATTTATCGTCATCTGAAATTACCTTAACATTTATTTGATTACATGTTTATTGCTGGCCTCTGCTGGAATATAATCACCGACCATTCAGGAATGTTGGTATATGTGTTCTCAACCCTTAACAGGGTAAAAACCATATCTTTCAGAAAGTCGAGCTGAAATCTAGTGATATCTAGTGTAGAGAGGAGTGAAGATCTCTTTATTGTTATATTAAACTCTTATCTGGAGTAACATGCAACAAATAGTATATAAAGAGAAAAATATTCCAGATCAAGCAATACTAGGCTTGACTAATATAGAGATGGCTTTAGGATTGTCCCCTGTGAGCCTCACCCAGAGGCAACGTGAACATTACCCACGGCCTTGATGAACTATAAGAACAGTTTTCAATTTCCTATAAAGGAAGGGGGCGGTAGGGCCCAAGCTTCAGTGAACTCTGACCCACTATCCTGAGCATTTGTGTAAAACCTACATCAAGAGGTTTCCCCCTTCTGCCTTAGTCCCTGAAAAATATGATTTAACAAGTAACTTCTCTTTATTTTCATCACCATAACAGTTAGGCAAAATCTGGTGAGTTTGACCCATTTATGAGATGAAAGGGAATAAAAGAGCAGCGGTTAAATGGAAACAGACACTAAATACGAAAAAGCTGGAGCTAGAGGTACTCGAATTCATAGAAATAATCTGCTTTACTGATAACGTTTCAGAAGTGCTACTAGTTAAAAGATAAGACTCCAAGCTGAACCTTTAACTGGGCCTCTACAACTCAAAAAACCCAATAGCAAAGTTTGTTGCAACTGCAGGCAGATAGCTGAGGAATTAGAAGGCCATCTTGGCTTGTGAAAACAGGCCACAACAATAAGGACTTTGTGATAAAAACTCGGAAAGAATCTTTATACTTCAAACTATATGCTCTGAAATCATGCACATCGCCTTTATGCCCAGACAAGCATATCTTCGAACAAAAGGGATTCTGGGGCTTGTGGGAGAGTAAGATAGTCAGTGAAAAAGAAATGTATCAGAATGATGGTGCAGAACTGAAAGGGGAAGCCCCTGTGAACAGCTGTAGGATCCCGTTTACAACAAGCAGCTGGAAGGGAGTGTAAGGATGTCTGAGAAGTTCCAATGGTTCTAATCAGCCATGAGAGAGAGGGAGGCTGAAACAGTGTGCTTTCTCACTGTGAATAACTGCTTAGGTCTTGATGAAAGCTGTACCTTGGGGAGGGGCTTTGGGCAGAAGACGAAGAAAAGCTAAGCAAACTGTCTGAAGAATCAAAGTAGAAACTTAAGTTGAATAATTTACTTCCCAACAACATTTCATATCCAGCGACTTTGGCTTTGGTTAAATGATTGGGTTTAGGCTATTATTCTTGTAATTAAAACTTACTTAAAACATTTGCCCTGTTATCTTTATTTTTCAGCCAAATAACTTATGCCTGGAATATACTGAATTAGTCAAATCAAATTAGCAAGCATTTACAGAATGATTCTAGATCCTAAACTCTTGAATAGCTGAGGTCATCTCTGGTTTTGTTCATGATGTATCCTCTCAATAAGGACGATGTAGTACACGCTTACTATAGAACCGTTGATTGAATGAATAAATGGATTAATTAGTTTTCATTGCCAGTCCATGTGTTTTCCAGATTTACATCTCCTTTAATTAGATGAATTTCCCTATGAGGTTCTGGAACTATGACCACAAATGCACACTAAAATTGAGGCAAGTCCATTTGGTAACTTCTCACTCTATTTAAGTAGCATTTTTTTTTCTTTTCGCAGCTAAGAAAAGAAATTTAAAGGCATCTGTCAAGAGCAGAGGCAATTACTAGAGTATTTAGATGTAGCAGTATATAAAAACGCATCTCTAAGAAAGCTCTGACCTTAAAATATGGAGGGACTCACTTACTTGGCATTAAATTAACTAATGAGAAGTTCACAGACATCTGGGTCCATGAGATGTATCAGGAGGAGGAGCATGATTGCTCATTTAATTAATTACCTAAGTAACATTTCAAGACTAGAGCTTTTGAGGGGACTGTCATGAAATTTGAAGAACTTCACTATTATTTTTGGGTGTTTTTGAAATGAAACTGGCTCTGAGTATGTGGTTACTCATAAAGAAAGGGAAAATTTTTAGGATAGCCATGGGTATTTTTAAAAATGGTGCCCATTAAAGGACATAATATTGATGCAATTTTCCAGGGCTGGTTTCAGTTTTCCCACCGAGTGGTAATTAGGTCATTGGGGCAGTCCTTCTCTTGCCTGACCATTATGATTTCACCAGGTTTGCTTCTAAAAACAGTCTTTCGTAGGAATTGTTAGTCACTATCAGCTTTTCCCTGAGTTAATTTGGCTTTCACTTAAGGGGCCAAAAGCACCTCCCTGGAGACCGAAGTTTCCCATGTGTTCACAGAACAAGTCTATGCTAATTCACCCTACCACAGTCTGGATTTTCTACAGTTCTGATTTGGCTGAACTAGCAGTGGAGGATAACTTATTTTGTAGTCCTCTGGCTTCCCTCTGGGGACAACCGTTGGCAAGCATCGCTTTGTCTTCATGTGGACAGTACCTCCTGGGAATAGGGAAAGCACCCCTGTGATACTTAAGAGTATTTGTCCTAAGCCAATTTGACTTGAATCTGCCCCCTGGCCTGCTGTCTCATCCCTGCCCCCTGCTTTCTTTAAGGAGTTACACTTCAAGTTCTAAGAGCTCCTTTCTCAGGAGAGGTGCCTGTGTTTTCACAGGAGATTAGTGGGAGGCCAGCTGGGAACAAAGAAACTGGTATCACAGAGCATGGTCTACTTAGATTGAAGCCAATTGAACTGAAATCACCCCGGGAAGTTCTGCATGTAACAAGTCAAGGTAACTACTGCCACACAAGTTGATTCAGAGTGTGGTACAGTGTGAGGGTTAGAGATTTAGGTATTCCTGCTTCACTCCTGACTTCAGTTAGGTGTCTCCTATTCCTTGTATCCCCCCAAATCTAAAAGAAGTTAAATCTTCAGTCGAAGGAACACAGAGCCAGAAGTCAGGAGACCTGTCTTTTAAGTATGCCTAGTTTATTCACTCTTATCACAAAGATTCTTAAGCTCCTAATATGTACTAAGTGCTAAAATACCCCTTAACTCTGCCAGTCCTCCATCCTCATCTACAAAATGACCAGACGTAAAGAAGGAATAATACAGTTTTGTGAAATGGCTTTAAAAGTTAAAACAGCAGTTCTTAAATTAGGGTGCCCAGTGTCCTAGGGGGCCCTGAGACCATTTGGAGTTGTCTGAAAAAGCAAAAGTATTTTTTATGATAACGTAAAGAAATGACTGGCCTTTCCGCCCTGTGTTGCCATTTGTTTTGATAGTGCAGAAGCAGTGCTGGCACCTAAATGTTAACTGTCCAGACAGTGGCCTCAAACCACACTTATCATATTTTGCCCTGCCATGGGTTCATAATAAAAAAAGAAAGAGAAAAGGCCAGGATCATTTAAGAAATCCTTCATGAAGCAATAAAAATTATTAATTTTATTAAATCTAGAATTTTGCAAACATGTCTTTTTAATAATGTGTATGATGAAATAGGAGGTAGTCATAAAGCCTTCTGTCTACAGAGGAAAGGAAATACCCTTGTATGATTCTCTGAGTTATGAGCCGAACTAGTCACTATGTTTTATAAACACCATGTTTACTTGAAAAAAGGCTTTAAAATATGACTATTCGGACTTGAGTATTTGGCAGACAATTTGTCAAAAATGAATGAAGCAATATCTCATGATTTTGATTTGCATTTCCCTAATGACTAGTGAATTGGGCATCTTTTTATGTGCCCATTGGTTATTTGTATGTCTTCTTTGGAGAGGTGTCTATTCACGCCTTTAGCCCACTGTTAACTCAAGTTTTCAGTTTGTTTTTGTTGGTCTGTTTGTTTGCTTTGCTACTGAGTTGCAGGAGTTCCTTATATATTTTGGAAACTAATCCCTTATCAGATATTCTACCTCATTCGGAAGGTTGCCTTTGTTTCCTTTGTTGTGTAGAAACTTTGCAGTTTGATGTAGTCCCACATCTATTTTGCTTTTGCTCTCTCTGCTTTTGGTGTCATATCCATGAAATCATTGTCAAGACCAGTGTTATGAAGATTTTCTGTTGTGTTTTCAACTAGAAGTTTTAAAGTTTGAGGTCTTTTGTTTGAGACTTTACTCCATTTTGAGTTGATTTTTGTGTTAAGGTGTAAGAAAAGGGTCTAATTTTATCCCAAGTCTGTAGAATGGCTATTATCAAACCACCACAACAACAGCAAAACAAACAAACAAACACAAGACAACAAGTGTTGGCAAGGATGTGGAGACATTGGAACCCTTATACACTCTTGTTGAGGATACAAAATGGTGCAGCCACAAGGGAAAATAGGATGGTGGTTTCTCAAAAAATTAAAAATAGAACAACCATATGACCCAGCAGTCCTACTTCTGGGTCTTTATCCAAAATAATTGAAATTGGGATCTCAAAGAGATATTAGCAATCCCATGTGCACTGCAGTGCTATTCACAATGGCCAAGATGTGGTAACAACCTAATTGTCCATTGATGCATGACAGGATAAAGAAAATGTGGTATATACATACAATGGAATATTATTCAGCTTTAAAAAAAAGAAATCCTGCAATATGGATAAATCTTAGGAACATTATGCTAAGTGAAATAAACCAGTCACAGAAGGAGAAATACTGCATCATTCCATGTTCTAAAAACAGTCAAAATCATAAAAGCAAAGAATAGAATGCTGGTTGCCAGGGGCTAGGAAGAGGTGAAAATATGGGGTTGCTAATCAAATTTCAGTTAAATGAGACGAATAACTTCTACAGATTTGCTGTACAACGTTGTACCTATATATAACAATACTGTATTGTATACTTAAAAACCTATTAAGCGTGTAGAGTTCTTACCATTGTTCTTACAATCAAAAATATAAATAAATGAAGTGAACCTGTCACTTCAAGAAAAACAAAAGGTAGTATTTTTTGTCAATGATAAAATGTAAAAGCTCTCAAACAAGAAGCAGAATTTTGAAATACTTATTGCCATCATCATGAGCATGTCAGTTTCCCAATATTTCAATACTCTTTTGATGTGATCAGAGGTAATAGTAACAGATGTGATTATTTAATATAATGAAATATGTCATGTCATTGTTTAGAGGATCCACATAACTTGGTGAACCAATATTCTCCTTATGACCAATCTACAATGTTAGAAAATCCTGCAGGGCTAGAAGGTCCATTCAATGATTTTCTTATATAACACTGTACAAAAATTTTATTGATACTATTTCACACTCTATGTTGCAATCAAATTTTAAGACGCTACCTCTTCTAGAGTCTTGGTATATAGTATCAAAGAAGAAATACCCATAATTATCTGACAAGGCTATTAAATTATTCCTCCCTTTCTAGATACCATCTTTATATGGCCAGATTTTCTTCCTATAATTCAACCAAAAGAAAATGTAGAAACAGAATGATTGCAGAAGCAGATGTGAGAATTCAGCTGTCTTCTTTTAAGCCAGACATTAAAGAGATTTCCAAACATGTAAAACAATACCATCTTCTTATTTGGGGAGGAAAATATAGTCATTTTTCATTAAAAATATGTTACAGGGCTTCCCTGGTGGCGCAGTGGTTGAGAGTCTGCCTGCCAATGCAGGGGACATGGGTTCGTGCCCCAGTCTGGGAAGATCCCACATGCCGCAGAGCAGCTAGGCCGGTGAGCCATGGCCGCTGAGCCTGTGCGTCCGGAGCCTGTACTCCGCAACGGGAGAGGCCACAACAGTGAGAGGCCCACGTACAGCAAAAAAAAAATATATATATATATTACATAGTCTGGCATATAAATATTTATTATTGCTATTGTAAATACATTAACAAATATTTATAAAAATTCTCTTTTAATTTCTAACACGATGAATATTAATTGATATTGCCCAAACAAACAAAAAGCTCTTTGGTCTCAAAGGTTTTTAAGAGTGTAAAGGGGTCCTAGGACCAAGAAGTTTGAGAAACACTACTTTAAAGCGAATGGTTTCTACTTCTCTCTGTTGGTAATACTAACAGAGAGCTTAGAAGAAGACACTGGGAATTCAAAGACATACTGGAGGATGGACGTCCAAGTACTCAGTCTTTGCACTAGCTCAAGGTTCACCAGGTTCATTACCGAATCAGGTTGGATCTAGTAGTGAACCATTATAATTACTGGTAATCAGCTTTCAATATCTTATTTGTACTAATTTCTCCAGTTCCCAAGGGTACATAATCCCCTTTTCTTTTCCCATTTGGCTTCTTAATGACAATTACATATTGTTTTGTAAAAGGCAGGGGATATTCCCACAATCCATCAAAAACAAAGCCAGTTTGCCTTGACAGCTACTGAGGGCATCACTTGTTTGAAGTGCTTTCTTCTACTTCTGAAGAGCTCTGGCTCTCCTTTTTGGAAGCAGCTGAATTTTCCACAAGTACACATGTGTTAACATTAAGGCTTAGAGCTTCAGGACGTCCTGAAAATATTTCTATTCATGATGTTCCACATCCAACAAGTTGAGGATTTTTACAATCCAGCTATTAGAAATGAAATTGTTTTCATGCCTGGATCTATCTTATTTTGTGCAATTAGCTCAGAACCATAAATAATAAGCTTAGTTGAAAAGTTAAACATTCACTACATTCACTGAAGTATGCCATTGTTAAACTTAATAAATAGGTATTGGAGACCTACTAAGCACAAGACCCTACATCTAAGTTTCCATTTAATCCTTTCAGCACCTCTCATTCTTCTGAAATGGGCATTGTTATTTCAGTCTTACAGATAGCAGAGCAGAGCCACAGAGTAAGAAACCTGCAGAGCCAAGATTAAAAAAGGTTTGTGTGCCTTCAAATTGATAAGATCTGTAGGAAACACAGTGTGGATACCGTAGAATAGGAAAAGATTTAAAGTAGCAAACCAGTTAGGAAGACACACATTGTCCCAATGAAAGGCATTATGATGAAATTCTATTACTGTTTTTCTTTTTTCTCTTGAAGAAAGATTCAGAAAGTTTTCATGTATTTTCCTGATACAATCTCTCAACATTTGGTCAACAGAGTTGGCAGTATTAGTTCAGAAGGACTCTCAAGTTTGGTGTTTCCCATTTATTATTGATTTGTAAATAACCCTTGAACAACTGCTAGGAAAAAAATAAACAATTTATGCTAGATCAGGTGCTGTGGTTTTTGCATTTTAAAAAAGTCAACAATCAATGTCTTTTCACTCGATACTAATATAACAATCAACCTACACCTTCCTGACTAAAAATCTCAATCTGTATGTTTTTGTTTTCTTCTTCCTCAGATTCATAAACTTAAGTCTGAGAAGCAAAAGCCAAGCCTTTGTTTTGAACTCCATTAACAGGACATCCTGAATACTGAATCACTATCTCTCTAGGGGTAAAAAGTAGAATTTAGTAATTTAGTATAGGTCTAATCTCAAGTATGGAAAGGAGATGTCGATAGAATGAAAGATCCCATTCCCTTTTTCATGTTTAAAGTGTGATCTCATTTGAGTATTAAATTCCCATTTGTTGAAAAAATAATAATTTAGCAAAAATGCTTGCAGAAGAGACCCCAAATGTTTCTGAGTTGCCAAATTTGGATTTTGAAATGTAGTAAATATTTTAAATCACATTTAAGTGTCTAGCAGTTTTTGAAAAATGATCAAGTTGCTCTATTGCATAAGACCTTCCTGGATTTCCCTCCAGGTTCAGGATAAAGTTGCTATTCTTGCATCTTAGCCAAGAGGTGACATGCTGCTGCCCATGCTGACTCCACGGCCTCAGGTCTCCTTGAAACCCAGCTTGTCCCTTTCTCTCTCACCATACTGGTGTATTTCTAGTTGGCTAAATATGATGTATTATTTCACATTTATCTGCTCATGCTAACCCTGCTTCTCTTTTTTGGAAAGTTCTCCCTCTCCCCAGTTTTATCTGACTGCAGGAACACACGTATTTCCTGAGATTCACCTCATGCGCCGTCTGCTGACATGAAGCACCAAGCCTAGAAGCCAGGAGAGTCTAAGAAACCTTTTTCTGACAAGCCTCCTATCTCCATCCTGCCCTCAGCCACACCTGAGCACATTTCTTCCTGTTGGCTGTAAATGTACCTGAATACTCCATCAGAGTCCTTCTTCTATCACTGACAAGTTTACATCCATGTTTCTCCCCATAAATCTATCAACCTCTCAAAGACAGAGACCTATTTTGTTGATCTTCTTATCCTGGGTATATGTGACAAGAGTAGGCACATATTAGGGATTCAGTAAATATCTGTTGAACAAACGCAGAGATTTCTTTCAGTCCAAAAACTTTCCCCATTTGCTTAAATTTATGTAATACACGTTAATCAGTATTCTGACTGATTTAAAAAGGTAAAAAAAACACTGAGATGGAACCCAGAAATTCTGATCTGTGATCACTGGGGGAACTGATTTTTTTTAATTAGTTGATAAAAATAGTACAATTTGAGGAATAAATTTGATTCAGAAGCTAACTGTTGTTATCTTAGTTTGAATTACATTCAAAACTGAGTTGAGAGGGCAGACAGCAGAAGCAAGAAGAACTACAATTCTGCAGCCTGTGGAAGAAAAAGCACATTCACAGAAAGACAGACAAAATGAAAAGGCAGAGGACTTTGTACCAGATGAAGGAACAAGATAAAATCCCAGAAAACAACTAAATGAAGTGGAGATAGGCAACCTTCCAGAAAAAGAATTCAGAAGAATGATAGTGAAGATAATCCAGGACCTCAGAAAAAGAATGGAGGAAAAGATCCAGAAGATGTAAGAAATGTTTAACAAAGACCTAGAAGAATTAAAGAACAAAAACCTAGAAGAATTAAAGAACAAACAAACAGAGATGAACAATACAATAACTGAAATGAAAAACACACTAGAAGGAATCAATAGCAGAACACCTGAGGCAGGAGAACGGATAAGTGACCTGGAAGACAGAATGGTGGAATTCACTGACACAGAACAGCATAAATAAAAAAGAATGAAAGGAAATGAAGACAGCCTAAGAGACCTCTGGGACAACATTAAACACAACAACATTCGCATTATAGGGGTCTCAGAAGGAGAAGAGAGAGAGAGAAAGGACCCAAGAAAATATTTGAAGAGATTATAGTCGAAAACTTCCCTAACATGAGAAAGGAAATAGCCACCCAAGTCCAGGAAGCGCAGAGAGTCCCAGGAAGGAGAAACCCAAGGAGAAACACGCCAAGACACATAGAAATCAAATTGACAAAAATTAGAGACAAAGAAAAATTATTGAAAGCAACAAGGGAAAAATGACAACATACAAGGGAACTCCCGTAAGGTTAACAGCTGATTTCTCAGAAGAAACTCTACAAGCCAGAAGGGAGTGGCATGATGTATTTAAAGTGATGAAAGGGAAGAACCTACAACCAAGATTACTGCACCCGGCAAGGATCTCATTCATATTTGATGGAGAAATCAAAAGCTTTACAGACAAGCAAAACCTAAGAGAATTCACACCACCAAACCAGGTCTACAACAAATGCTAAAGGAACTTCTCTAAGTGGGAAACACAAGAGAAGCAAAGGACCTACAAAAACAAACCCATAGCAATTAAGAAAATGGTAAGAGGAACATACATATCAGTAATTACCTTAAACGTGAATGGATTAAATGCTCCAACCAAAAGACACAGGCTTGCTGAATGGATACAAAAACATGACCCATATGTATTCTGTCTTCAAGAGACCCACTTCAGACCTAGGGACACATACAGACTGAAAGGGAGGGGATAGAAAAAGATATTCCACGCAAATGGAAATCAAAAGAAAGCTGGAGTAGCAGTACTCCAGCTTTATTTTAAAATAGACTTTAAAATAAAGAATGTAATAAGAGACAAGGAAGGACACTACATAATGATCAAGGGATCAATCCAAGAAGAAGATATAACAATTATAAATATATATGCACCCAACATATGAGCACCTCAATACATAAGGCAACTGCTAACAGCTCTAAAAGAGGAAATTGACAGTAACAAAATAATAGTGGGGGACTTTAACACCTCACTTACACCAATGGACCAATCATCCAGACAGAAAATTAGTGAGGAAAGACAAGCTTTGAAGGACACAATAGACCAAACAGATTTAATTGATATTTATAGGACATTCCATCCAGAAACAGCAGATTACACTTCTCAAGTGCACACGGAACATTCTCCAGGCTAGATCACATCCTGGGTCACAATCAAGCCTTGGTAAATTTAAGGAAATTGAAATCATATCAAGCATCTTTTCCGACCACAATGCTATGAGATTAGAAATCAATTACAGGGAAAAAAATGTAAAATATGCCAACACATGGAGGCTAAACAATACGTTACTAATAACCAAGACAGCACTGAAGAAAGCAAAGAGGAAATCAAAAAATACCTAGAGACAAATGACAACGAAAACACGATGATCCAAAACCTATGGGATGCAGCAAAAGCAGTTCTAACAGGGAAGTTTATAGCAATACAAACCTACCTGAAGAAACAAGAAAAATCTCAAATAAACAATCTAACATTACACCTAAAGGAAGTAGAGAAAGAAGAACAAAACAAAACCCAAAGTAAGTAGAAGGAAAGAATTCATAAAGATCAGAGCAGAAATAAATAGAAACTAAGAAAACAACAGCAGAGATCAATAAAACTAAAAGCTGGTTCTTTGAGACAATAAACAAAATTGATAAACCTTTAGCCAGACTCATCAAGAAAAAGAGGGAGAGGATTCAAATCAATAAAATTAGAAATGAAAAAGGAGAAGTTACAACGGACACCACAGAAATACAAAGCATTATAAGAGACTACTACAAGCACCTCTGTGCCAATAAAATGGACAACCTGGAAGAAATGGACAAATTCTTAGAAAGGTATAACCTTCCAAGACTAAATCAGAAAGAAACAGAAAATATGAACAGACCAATCACAAGGAATGAAATTGAAACTGTGATTAAAAATCTTCCAACAGGGGCTTCCCTGGTGGTGCAGTGCTTGAGAGTCCACCTGCCGATGCAGGGGACACGGGTTCGTGCCCCGGTCCGGGAAGATCCCACGTGCCACGGAGCGGCTAGGTCCGTGATCCATGGCCACTGAGCCTGCGCATCCAGAGCCTGTGCTCCACCACATGAGAGGCCACAACAGTGAGAGGCCCCCATACCACAAAAAAAAAAAAAAAAAAAAAAAAATCTTCCAACAAACAAAAGTCCAGGACCAGATGGCTTCACAGGTGAATTCTATCAAACACTTAGAGAAAAGCTAACACCCATCCTTCTCAAACTATTCCGAAAAATTGCAGAGGAAGGAATACTCCCCGACTCATTCCACAAGGCCACCATCACCCTGATTCCAAAACCAGACAAAGATACTACAAAAAAAGAAAATTACAGACCAATGTCACTGATGAATATAGATGCAAAAATCCTCAACAAAATACTAGCAAACAGAATCCAACAACACATTAAGAGGATCATACACCGTGATCAAGTGGGATTTATCATAGGGTTGCAAGGATTCTTCAATATACACAAATCAATCAATGTGATATACCATATTAACAAACTAAAGAATAAAAAACATATGATCATCTCAATAGATGCAGAAAAAGCTTTTGACAAAATTCAACACCCATTTATGATAAAAAAACTCTCCAGAAAGTGGGCACAGATCTACCTCAACATAATAAAGGCCATATACGACAAACCCACAGCAAACATCGTTCTCAATGGTAAAAAACAAAGCATTTCCTCTAAGATCAGGAACAAGACAAGGATGTCCATCTTGCCACTATTATTAAACGTAGTTTTGGAAGTCCTAGCCACGGCAATCAGAGAAGAAAAAGAAATAAAAGGAATACAAATTGGAAAAGAAGAAGTAAAACTGTCACTGTTTGCAGATGACATGGTAGTATACATTGAGAATCCTAAAGATGCCACCAGAAAACTACTAGAGCTAATCAGTGAATCTGGTAATGTTGCAGGATACAAAATTAATGCACAGAAATCTCTTGCATTCCTATACACTAACAATGAAAGATCAGAAAGAGAAATTAAGGAAACAATCCCATTCACCATTGCAATGAAAAGAATAAAATACCTAGGAATAAACCTACATAAGGAGGTAAAAGAGCTGTACTCAGAAAACTATGACACTGATGAAAGAAATCAAAGATGATGCAAACAGATGGAGAGATATACCAGGTTCTTCGACTGGAAGAATCAATATTGTGAAAATGACCATACTACCCAAAGCAATCTATAGATTCAATGCAATCCCTATCAAATTACCAGTGGCATTTTTTACAGAACTAGAACAAAAAATTATGTATGGAGACACAAAAGACCCCGAATACCCAAAGCAATCTTGAGGGAAAAAAACGGAGCTGAAGGAATCAGTCTCCCTGACTTCAGACTATACAACAAAGCTACAATAATCAAGACAATATGGTACAGGCACAAAAAACAGAAATATAGATCAATGGAACAGGATAGAATGCCCAGAGATAAATCTACACACTTATGGTCAACTAATCTATGACAAAGGAGGCAAGAATATACAGTGGAGAAAAGACAGTCTCTTCAATAAGTGGTGCTGGGAAACCTGGACAGCTACATGTAAAAGAATGAAATTAGAGCACTCCCTAACACCATACACAAAAATAAACTCAAAATGGATTAGAGAACTAAATGTAAGATCAGACACCAGAAAACTCTTAGAGGAAAACATAGGCAGGACACTCTTTGACATAAATCACAGCAAGATCTTTTTTGACCCACCTCCTAGAGTAATGGAAATAAAAACAAAAATAAACAAATGGGACCTAATGAAACTTAAAATCTTTTGCACAGCAAAGGAAACTATAAACAAGATAAAAAGACAACCCTCAGAATGGGAGCAAATATTTGCAAATGAATCAATGGACAAAGGATTAATCTCCAAAATATATAAACAGGTCATGCAGCTCAATATTAAAAAAGCAAAGAACCCAATCCAAAAATGGGCAGAAGACCTAAATAGACATTTCTCCAAAGAAGACATACAGATGGCCACAAAGCACATGAAAAGCTGCTCAACGTCACTAATTATTAGAGAAATGCAAATCAAAACTACAATGAGGTATCACCTCACACCAGTTAGTATGGGCATCATCAGAATATCTATAAACAATGTATGCTGGAGAGAGTGTGGAGAAAAGGAAACCCTCTTGCACTGTTGGTGGGAATGTAAATTGATACAGCCACTATGGAGAATAGTACGGAGGTTCTTTAAAAAAAAAAAAAAATAGAATTACCATATGACCCAGCAATCCCACTACTGGGCATATACCCAAAGAAAACCATAATTCAAAAAGACACATGCACCCCAATGTTCACTGCAGCACTATTTACAATAGCCAGGTCATGGAAGCAACCTAAATGCTCATCAACAGACAAATGAATAAAGAAGATGTGGTACATATATACAATGGAATATTACTCAGCCATAAAAAGGAATGAAATTGGGTCATTTGTAGAGACGTGGATGGATCTACAGAGTGAAGTAAGTCAGAAAGAGAAAAACAAATATCATATATTAACGCATATATGTGGAACCTAGAAAAATGGTACAGATGAACTGGTTTGCAGGGCAGAAAAAGAGACACAGATGTAGAGAACAAACATATGGACACCAAGCGGGGAAAGTGGCGGGGTTGGGTGGCGGTGGTGTGATGAATTGGGAGATTGGGATTGACATATATACACTAATATGTATAAAATGGATAACTAATTAAGAAAAATAAAGTAGCATTGTGAAATTAACTCTACTGGCTATACAAACTTTATTGTTTTTTTAAATTAAAGTATTTAGTGCTTTAACTAAAAAATATGGGATTTTATACTTAAAAAGTCCAGTGTCTGGGGCAAGGAAAGTACTTGATAGATATATCTTGAATGAATTAATACATGAGCTGATGAATGAATGAAAGCAAATAAGTCTAAACTATTCCTCTGAATTTACAGATAATAAAATTGATATCCAAGTTGTTGCAGAACAATGACAAATAATCCAACATCATGGCTCTTGGGTCAGTATCTACTGTGTGGTATGTATACTATAAATACTATAATGATTTTTGGGAGATGAAGCACAGAGTCAGGGACATAGAACCTCGGTGCAGGACAAGAAACATTTACCATAAACTTAATATGGACCTGGCATTTTGCTTTGTGCTGCAGATACAAAGAAGGAATGAATAAGCCAGAGTCTCTCATGAATATAGTCTCACAGAGGATAAATACCAAACACATATTTATAGTGCAATACGATACATAAAGTGTTAGCAAAACATGAATGAGCAAGCAATTCCACCTGCGGGTAAGAGAGGGATGAAGGGAACGCTACAGGGAATAGAAGACAATGGAGCTGCCTCTTGAAGGGTGAGTAGGTATTCTCCAAGTAGACGAGATGGGTAACTGCATTCCAGGCAGAAGACACAAATGCTAGCTCTTCTGATGCCATTGAGATAATGGAGCCACATAACAAAGTGCTGCAAGAACAGAACCAAAGCTGACCTTGGCCAGGGCACTACTACCGCACAGTGGAGGGAAGCACTGTTTCCCTCTCTAGCCACTCCAGAGTGGAAAGCCAACATGCCAGGAGCTCTGAAGAATCTCAGGAGAGTACAAACAAAGGAAAGCCACCTGTGTGAAGGGGATGGGCCCTTCCCTGTGGCTAACATGTCAACGCACCTAGGTTGGAAATACCTCACCTGAGCTGAGAACAGGAGACAGCCAGTAATGCACTATAAACTCTAGGTCGACGCCATATTATTGCTTCCTTGCTAATTCACTTATTTTATTTATTTTGCTTGATTCATTTTTGCATAGGTTCTTTTTGTAATTTTTTGGACATTAATATTTTAATTCACAGAAAGCATTCTTTATTCCAAGGGGTAAAAAAATGCTGGGATTTTAATGATATCAGTACATGCTGGATATCAAAATTCGTGTTTCACCACAGCCTTAGATAGAAAAACATTATAGTGATGTGGGTTGCTCTCTAAACTTGATCATATCCACCATTAGATGTTTAGGAATCCTGAGTTGAGAGAGGCTGCAGAGAACCACTACTGTACACTGACTACAGGTAAGTCGTCTCAGTGATGCACTCATCCCTTCACTGGAAGTGGGGGCCTGTAGTCAATCACCTCACCCAACTCAGTTCCCGAATAACCACAGGAAGTATGAGATCACGGCGTGTGAGAGGCAGGAGGAGAAAACAGTAGATTAGGATAAAAACATTTCAAAATGGACATTGGGATAAAGGAATTAGATATCTGAGACAGCAAAGAAAATGACCCAGAGAGCTAGAGGAAAGAAAGTTACATAACAAACCATACAGGAGATTAACAAGAAGTTTGCCCAGGTCTATTACTGCCTTTGTCATCTTTATCACCACCACTACCGGCACCATCATCACCATCATCAGGTAGTACTGCCTAGTGGTTAAAGCCTCAAGAGTAGTTTTCCAAAGCACTTACTACTGTTAGCCTTGAAACCCTCTAATTATTAGACCCTCCAAGCCTCAATTTTCTCATCTATAAAATGGCGAAAATAATAGCATTCTTATTTTCAAGAGCTAACTCAAGAGCTATTTCGGAGAATTAAATAAGATCATTCACATCAAGTTTCAGCACAGTACCTGGCCACAGAATAGACTCAATAAATTCCATTGTCATCACCACCATTAAAAAAAATCCCTGATTGCCAGTTTTGTGTAGTACTAGGCAATTCAAGGAGAGAGTCATATATCTCAGACCAGACATCTTGTGATGTTCACCCAAGAGATACACGGATATGAATTATCGATTGGACTGCTTTTTCACAACGTGGAAATTGGTTTAAATAAACAGGGATATTTATATTCTCCAAAGCATTTCTTGGATTTTCTACAAAATAGCAATGAAAGCCATTTTTTTCTTCATAAAACATTATAACTCTGGGCAGTTTGAGAAATTAAAGAAGTTGGAGTTTTCTGTTGTTTGGTTTTTTTTTGTCCACTCTGCCTTGCTTGATTTTTTTTTTTTTTAACTCTAATACACACTTCTCCTTGGGCAAACTCCAACCAGACAGATATTTGCCATTCCATTATTGTTTTAAAGTGTTAGCCCCAGACACATAAGCATTGTTGGAATGCAATGGAAAAAAATCTTTTAAATCTCAAATGGGGTAATAAACTGAAGCCAGAAGCTAATTGTCCTGAAACTTGAGCTTTTCTAACATGTTACTACTGTAGTGGGACCACTCAGCACTCCTTTGGCGGGGCTGTTGTGTAATTGGTAGTAGATTACGTTGCAGACATATTAAAAAAAAAAAGATGTCAAATCAGACATTTCTGCTTATTACTGTAGACCTCAGCATAATTCTCAAAGCAATCAATGCATTTCATCCATTAAGCTATTGATCGGGGGTATTAATTCATATAATGTTTAACTACTCACTGTGGACCTTCTCTCTGCCAACTTTCTTCCCCCCAAGAAGTCCTGAAGTGTGGCCGCTCCTGTCAAAAGAAATGAATCATTAATAAGAACCAGCAAGGCCAGAGGTGAGCTAGAAGCAGGGCCATGGTGTATAAGGGGTTCACATTCTTTTAATTCGGTGCTGAATTATATGTGCAAAAGGAACAAATCACCCAGTAGGATTTTACCAAGAGTCTGAAAGAAACACAAAGAAGGGTATATCCATCAAACCTTTGTACCGAATGTTTGGATGTGAGAATCCTGTTTATTTTCAGATTATATATTTGGTAGTCACTTTAGAGTCAATAGTAACAGGGACTTTCAGTAATACCCCAACCAAACTGTAAACTCACAGGAGGCCAGGGAAACGATCACACTCACCTGCCAAAGTCTGAATAAAATTAGGTCAAGACCGGGGAAGAGTACGCCTGAGTCCAAAGAAAATTCTGTGATAAGAATGTAATACCGCTTCCTCCAAGCCTTAATCTTTCTGCTGTGTTCAGTTCTATTGTTTTGTCCTTTTGTTTCCTCCTCCACTTTTTTTGAGGCTCCCCCGCTTTTAGGGGAAATCCATATCAAAATGGAGGAGAAGACTGACTATTACAAAAAAGAATTGCACGATCACCAAAGTTTTGAAGTCAGATTTGAATCTAAAGGCTGATTCTGTACCTCCTTATTGGAAAATAATTTTACTCCCCCTTGAGTTCCAATGTCCTCCTCTGTAAAATAAAGATAATAATACCTACCTCATAGAGACAAGATAAAGTATAAAGGGAATAGCATACATAAATGGCCAAGTAGAATTCTTAGCACTAAGGTGATAATCAGTAATGGGTAAGTGATGCTGACTACGGTAATAAAGAAGGAAATAAAGCCCCCTTGATCAGTCTGCATAGTCATTTTAGTTATAACTAAAGTCCCAAAGCACATTTGAGGCCTAGATATCCCCCAAGTTTCATTCGATCCCGTATGTGTTTTGCTTTGGTCACCTGCTGGGCATTTGCCAGACTAATTTTTAAAGGTAATGGCAGAATAAGCCTGGCCAGAGGAGGAAGAGAGGAGCCTTGATGTGACTCGTAGCTGAAAAGCCAATGCAGCTTAGAGAATTTGGGAATAAAGTTTGGAACCTGAATATTATTGAAATATTGTCAGGCTGCCTAAAGGATTCTCTCAAACAGATTCGAACAATTCCCTTAATCGGATTTTGAATGACTCTGATAGTAAAGAAAAATATGGTGGTAAGAGAATCGTAGAATTGAAGTTGTTAACTTTTATGTTTTCTCACAGCCTGAGAACACAGTCCTTATCCTTATATTTGTAGCGTTTTGTTTTTAGATTTCTTATATTTATGGCATGTTTGGGATTTTATAAAACATGTCCAAGATGTCAGCTGGTCCTCTCACCACAGTCTTGTGAGTACTTTTCATTATTATTATCACCAATTTACAGATTAAGCTCAACGTGGATGAAGCAACCTGCCCAGTTATCTCATCACTGGTGTGTTGCAAAAACTCAATTACAACCCAGAACTACAGATACCAAGTCAGGGATATTTCACCAGAGGATTAGAGGTGGGTTTATAATCATACTGCTGAAGGCCACGGATCATCTTGAGCAGGCATCCTTTAATCCAAACCTCTTTGGGAGGTACCTTTTGACTCTGAAAATGTTTCCTATATAAAAGTCTCTGGGTTTTTGAGAATCTTCCAGCTCTAAAATATTTTTAAATATACAAAATGTGTATTTTTTTTTTAGTAACCATGCTAATTTAACTTTAGGTGAGTATTATTCATCACAAAGAAGACTCTGCAAGTATTCCAGACATATTGCCATTCATTCATACATACAAAAATATTTTAAATAAGCCTCTATTCTGTACTGGGCAGTATTCTGGGCTCTGTAGATACAACAGTGAAAAACAGACAATAATCTCTGACCTTTTGAAGCTTACATTCTAAGTAGGAGAGATGAAATATCCAAAAAGTACACTATAGTATTTGTCTAATGATGTAAAGTATACAGAAGAAAACAAAGGGGGGATGGTATCAGGGATGCTGAGATGCTATTTTAAATAGGTTTGTTTGGATATATGGAGATTTCTCAGAAAACTGAAAATAGAGCTACCATATGACCCAACAATTCCACTTCTGGGTATATATCCAAAAAAAATAAAATAAAACAAGAGCACTAATTTGAAAGGATACATGCACCGCAATGTTCAACACAGCATTATTTAAGATTGCCAAGATTTGGAAGCAACCTAAGTGTCCATCAGTAAGATGAATAAAGATAAAGGAATACTACCCCACCATAAAAACGAATGGAATTTTGCTATCTGCAACAACATGGATGGACTTGGAAGGTATTTTGCTAAGTAAAATAAGTCAGAGAAAGACAAATACTGTACAGTATCACTCACTTATGGAATCTGAAAAATACAACAAACTAGTGAATATAACGAAAAATAAACAGATTCATAGATATAGAGAACAAATCAGTAGTTACCAGTGGTGAGAGGGAACGGGGCAGGGGCAAGGTAGGGGTAGGGGATCACACGATACAAACTGTTATGTATAAAATGAGCTACACGGATATATTGTACAACACAGGGAATATAGCCAGTATTTTATGATAACTATAAATGGAGTATAACCTCTAAAATTGTGAGTTATGTTGTACACTTGTAACTTATATAATATTGTACATCAACTATACTTCAATAAACTAATAAAGAAGTGAGAAATCTCAAACAGTCAATCAGGCAATAGGTCGTTTGGGAAGACCTCACTGATAAGATTATATGTGATCAGAAAACTGAAAAAATAACCAAGCAGGATGACCTGCTAGAAGGCTACTGAAATATTCCGGGTAAGAGATGATGGTGGCTTGGACAGAGGCAGGGATGGTGCATACAATGAGAAATGTTAGAATCTGAATGTATTTGGAAGACAGAGCCAATGGATTTGCTAACAGATCAAATGTACGTATGAGAAGAAGACATAATACTTGGCCTAGACTCTGATAGGCAAGCGTCCCCAGTTGAGACAGTGAAGACAGAGGTGGAAGCAGGTTTGGGAAGGAAAAACAGGTGTTCACAGTGTTAGACATAATTAAGTTTTAGGTGTCAATTGGATACTCAAGTAAGAGTCTTGATGTAGGCAGATATTTCTGGAGTTTAGAGGAGAAATCCTGTTGGATATAAAAAATTAAGCATTGTCTGTGTATGGGATGTACCTAAAAGCCATGAAACTTAATGACTTCTAGAGACTGTGAGTAGATACAGGCAAGCCTCAGAGATGAATCCTTGGACACCCCTATGATTAGAAGTTGGGGAGATGCAATGTGACCAGCAAAACAGACTGAAATGAAGATCGAGAAGGCCATTGCTCAAACAGGTAGGACATACTTCTGAATCTCCTCAGGGATGCGACATTTACCTTCTGTTTTGTTGGGGGTCAGGAGTGGAAGATGGGATGGGCCGGGGAGAGGGTGGGTGTGGAGAGAGCTGCCAAACACCATTTGGAGCCAACTCTAAAGCAAGAGCAAATGGCCCACACAGAAACATGTGAAGTGCGATTAACATGGAAATCTACCGATTTCCTTATGGGGCTGTAAAATGATTTAGAAAGCAAGCACGTGCAACTCTGAGAGTTTGTATTATGTACAGACCCTCATACTTCACTTCTGATCACTCATTTTCTTTGTTCTTCTCTATTGTGTCCTTTAAAAACAATGATGTAATTCTATGTTCCCTTATCTCCACCTCTTTTTAAGTAAATTCTCATGTTTTCCCAAATCTCTTGATACTGAAATAAGAATTTATTGGGGGTTTGGCACAGGTCTCAGTGGACTCCGTCTACTCTTTCCAGGTCCTGCTCATGGTGTTTGTGTGAGATGTTCCCCTCAACAATTACTGAACATACAAATCAACTGCTTAAATTCAGAGAACATCTCTGCAGTATGAGTTCATGTGATCTGCCCCTAACATTAAATAGGAATAAGATTTGGCAGTTCCTCAAAAAGTTAAACATAGAATTTCCATATGACCCGGCAATTCCACTCCTTGGCATATACACCAAAGAATTAAAAAGCGGTTCTCAAACAAATACTCGTACGTTCATAGCAGCATAATTCACAATAACCGAAGGTGGAAACAACCCAGATATCTACCAGTGGATGAACGGAAAAACAAAATATGGTATATACATACAATAGAATATTATCCAGCCATAAAAAGGAACGAAGCACTGATGCATGTTACAACATGGATCAACTTCAAAAACATTTCACTCAAAATAAGTGAAAGAAGCCAGATGCAAAAGGCCACCGAGTATATGAGTCTAGTTTTATGAACTACCCAGAGGAGGTAAACACAGAGATAGAGAGCCGATGGGTGGTGTCAGCGGCTGACAAGTGACTGTTCAATGGGAATAGGTTTTGTTTTAGGGAAGCGGAAGGGGTAATAAAAATGTTTAGAACTTGGTACGTGTGGTTGTTGTATAACATTGAGACTACACTACACACCACTGTATTGTACAATTTAAAATGGTTCATTCTGTTATATGAATTTTACCTCAGTTAAAAAAGAAGTGGACCCACTCTAGAGCAGAATTATAAATGTGTGTATAATATGTTTATACGAATAAATAAATACGTGTTTGTATTTATATGTCTCAAAACCACAATCTTCCTCAGCACAAAGCTAAGCCTTCATATGCTGATTCAATCTTCCACATATGATTTCAGCACACTTGGTAGAATGCAGCACTTTTCAGGATGTTTTAAAATGTTTTGATTTTTAAATTTTAAACTGATTATAGACATATCGGAAGGTTTCAAATCACTGCAAAAAGTCCTTGTACATTATTCACTCAGATTCCCCAAATGTAAACATTTTTTTATAAAACATAAAAAATCTAAAACATGTTTTAGTGATAACAAGTGGGTGAAATATAAGTACATATGTACCCTTATATGTACATGCATGTGTACTATCTATATATACATGAAATATATATTTTCACATGTTTATATTATGTTTTACAATGCATGTATGTATGCATGCATATAGGTGTGCACATATCTATTTATATACATGTATATAGATGTGTACATAATCATGAACACATGTATATGTGTACATGCACATGCATACATAAGCATATGCACATGTATATGTATGCATATGTATGTCTGTATATATACACGGTCTTTTTTCTTAGCCATTTGAAAGGACATGCTGCCCCTTGACTCATATACTCAGTTTATTTCCTAAAACCAAGGATATTCAACTGTACTACCATAACACAAGTATTAAAATCAGGATGTTAGTATTTACAGTAGTAAAATCTGATCTATAGTTCTTTTCAAATGTCACTACTTGTACTAATAATGTACTTTTTAGCAAAAGAAAAAACATACAGTTGTAACGGATTGGAATGGAGTTGGTAACTAGCAGTTTTTGAAGACCTTCTCTTACATTTAGCTCATTGCACTTTTAATCACCAAGATAATATATTATGCAGCATGCCTGGGGTGCATGAAGATTGGATTCAGGAATTAATTTCATTCAATTACTTAATCCCAAATGTGCGTGCTTTTACATTGTGAAACTATTAATCACTCTTTGAAATAATAGAAGGAGGGCCAAAAACAAAAAAAAAATCATAAGGGTCTGAATATCTTTCAGCCTAAAAGTGTTCTCTGTTTACTTTTTCTTTGATCATGAAAATCCACAGGCAGCCATAAAAATCTAACTGGAGCTATAATTATTTGAAACTTTCAGAGTGTCTCTAAAGCACTTTATAACAACCTCAAGTATCATAACGATATTATTTCTACTTTTCTACTTATAATGAAAACAAGAGTTGTGAGTCCTATTCATCATTTCCACATGAAAAAACAGTGGAAAAACCGGTGTGTTTATTCACCTAGAAAATGCCCAGATGGGGTTTATTAACCACATTTTAGTTACTCATCTTTATGACTCTCAAATAGAGATAAGATAAAATCACAAGGACCTCCCAGATGACAGGTCCAGCAAAGCCACAGGATTAGAGGGAAGCTGGGTATTCCATGACTGCTTCCATAGTCAACAACAAAGTATGTTCAAGGTGTCAGTTCTCTGGAATTTTTCACTAAATTAAAACCTAGAGCCAGTTTCACACCACTACCCATGATCTAACTGGCATATCCTCTCAGTATTGAACTGTTGAGGGTACCAGTCCTGCAAATTCATATTAACGTAAGCTATGTATATTTACATTATATATATGTAATATATGTATATGTATTTCCTAAATAAGGTTTGCTCATTCTGTCTATCTATCTATCTATCTATCATTTGTCTGTCTTTAAAAACAGTCTGCTATAAGCAACTAAAATCAACCATACCCTCTGTTAAGACAGAGACCCAAAAGAGTATAATGCATCTTTGAGCATAAGAGGCTTACAGTCTAGTTGGTATCACTGACCTGTAAAAAGATAAACCACAGGCAGCATCGGTAGTTCTCTAACATATGTCTGAACTGAGGGCTGTAAGATCATGAAGAAGAGTCTGGTTGAGACTTCTTGGATTAATCTGGGAAGGTTTCATAGAGGAGGGGATATCTGAGCTGTGAAATGTTTATAGCTGAACAGTAATTTGTCAGGGGAAAGAAGGGTGAGAAGGACATTTACATATATAATAAAGAAATATCTCTCTCTACATAAAAGACATCTATCTCTCTATATATCTATAAACATGCATAAACATAGATATATACATATACACATACATACAAATATGTGTATACATATGGAATACATACATATACATACTAAGTGAGAGGTGAATGGTGGTTAGTCATGAAAAAAACATACATATACTTAATATTTATAATTTGCAGTTAAACTACTTAAAAGATCAAGAAGACCTAAAGGCCCAGGGTACAGGATAAGTGAAGTCAATGCTCTCTGATTTCATGGCTTCTTCTGGTAACCCGTGAGTAACACCACAGTCCCTTCTAAAGAGTATCCTGCACCTTGGTCATCACGCTCTATCACGTGCCCTAAGAGGCCGGCCAAGGTTGACTTTAACAGGAATACACACCACACCCAACGAAAATCAATCCATAAACAGGAAGGCATTCTATTAATTAGCCTAGCACGAGGGGATCGGCCCTTACTGGATGGTGCTGCATGAGTCACGTTGCATCTTTCAGCTTCCTTTCCTTTGCTATCAGCATCTTACCTCCTCTTTATGGCATCTGGTCACAGACAAAACAAAGGAGAGGCCGTGAGATGGAGAAGGAAGTCGTGAGTCAAGCTCTGACTTCACCTCTCACAACTCTCCCCTCACGGACTCCTCTCCAGACACACTCCCCACATCTGGCTTCCGACTCCCTCGGGGACTCCGCACCTGCTGTTCCCACTGCGATATCCCTTCCCCAGCCTGGCTCATTCCCTCCTCTTACAGGTCTTTCCAACAATGCCGCCTTTCAGGGAAACTTCCTCAGGGAAGGGTGGCACTTGTGGCCACTCTCCCTAAAACCCTGCCCCCACCACACTTCAAAATCCCCTTCCTGGCTTCGCTATCTTCTTCCTATAGTGCCTATCAGGGTGGAGCGTACTGTGTCTCTCCTCATCATCCGTATTTTTTCTATTTTGTCTCTATCCTGCATTAGAATGTCAGCTCTCTGAGGGCAGACAGTGTGTCTTTTGCGTTCATTCCTCTACCCCCAGTGCACAGACAAGAGCCAGGCACCTGGTGGGCACTTGGACAAGTAATCCTTCATCTCCAACTCACCCCAGATCCATTTTCAGCCCTTCTGTGCCCTGCTCTGTGCCCTAGGAGGTGAGCTCCTGGGGACTGCGTCCACTGTTAGACGGCTTCTGGGTTCTTCCAGCCAATGGGAGGCACCGTGAAGATGTGTAGGGGTGGAGGAGATCAGAGCTGCCAATGCTCTGATCCTCTGGTAAAGCAATCCCTCTTCTCATTCCTTCTGCTGTGGGGGCGTAATGGCTTCCAGCTTCTCCTAATCTCTGGGTACTGCATCTTCTCTGGGTTTCTACTGGTAACCCTGTCCACATAGCATTAAGTAGATCCTTCATCAAAATCTTTTCATTTGTACCATCTGTGATGAGCTCTCTTTCCTGCCAGGACTCTGCCTGACAACTCAATAAACACTCTTTGAAAGATGGTTTGAATGACTATAAAAATCTTGGAGTCCTTTGAAACTTGATTGATTGGCTTTGGCACTGGAACTGCCACTGGAGTGACAATGAAGGAGGGAAGGCTAGAAGTGAGCAACGGGAAGGTGACTCTGGAATGTCCAACCAAGCCTTAAATGTGAGTACGTGACACTACAGCCACCGGTCGAGGAGTAAAGAAAACTCAGTTCACAAGCAAGCTGTTCTTACTTCAACACGTCAATCATTTTTCTTGTTATTTTGTATGTCAGCTGAATACTTTTGTGCTGGTAAAATGCGGTGTTTGAAACAGATCATAACACTCATAGAGTGCGGTGGCACAGTGTGAGGGGCAATTAAATCACTGTTGAATTCCAGTTTGCTATTCGACTAGCTCGCTTAACTTTTCTGAGCTTTGCTTACTCATTGACAAAACGGACAGAAACTTCATGGGGGAGTTAAAAGTATGAAGATATGACTTATGGAAAGTGCTTTTCACAGAATCTGCTCAATAAACGGTAGTTTCTTCCCTCCTTTTCTTCCTTGTTTCCTTTTCCCTTCTGTCTGCCTCTCTTCCTTCTTACTGAACTGCCTCAAATAAAATGGGATCAGAGATTTTTCTTCTGCTAAAACTTTTAAATTCTTGATTTGAAAAAAAAAAAATCCGTGCAATAATATTTCTGGTCAGGAAAGAGAAGGAATCTATTTCTTGGTGGACATTCCGACATTGAGGTACAAGAGGAGGTTACAAGAAAAAGAACGGGAGTCAGAGAAGAGACTCTGAATAGTCACCCTCCCGACATAAGGCCTCCAAAAAGAGGTCTGCCCCGCGCCACACAATCAACTCGCTATGCTTGACTGCTTGGCAAGTTAAGCAATATTCCACAAGCATTGGAGTTACATACACCGGATCAAACTTGAGCCCATTTCAAGATACTGAACAAGAGAAACTTGGCTGCGTTTCTTTGCCATGGGGGAAGATGGAGGGGCCTTCTTGGAAAATGATTGGTGTGAAATCGTTAGTTACAGCTTTAAAATTTACCACTTTATGTGCATGTTAGGAAATATACACGTTTCCACTCCAACATACACCTTCCCCCTTGTCTTATTCTGTTTATAAAGCAAAGGGCAGGCTACAGAGGTAGGAGAGCATTAGAGGTTTTGCTTCCAAAAAATTGGACACACCACAGGATGCAGTAACAGGACTGAACACACTTAGAAACCAAGAGCTGTGTTCAGGAATATACACGTCCTGCAAGCCCACTCGCAGGCAACAGCACCCCAACGACCACGGGTGTGTGTTCTCTGCATCCGCCTTCTTGCGCTCCTGTGTCCTTTCTGTGACAGAGCAAAGGAAATCAGCCAACAAATCCTAAGACTGCAATGACTGCTATATCTACGTAGCTGCTAAATGAAGCTATGTGATTGTAGAGAGAAAACCAGCTCTGAACTTCGAAGGCCAAGAGGACAGCGGTGAAATATTTCGATCACTTGCAAAACGACACAAAACAAAACAAAACTGGAAAAAGAGCACATCCCAGATCACGACGATGGCTTGGGTCCTGCGGAAATGTTTGCCCACTAACTTAATCTCTCTGTCTTTAATCACGGCCCCCACTGCCTTCAGTTATCAAATACTCACCTTGCAAGACTCAGCACAATATTACCTGCTGCGTGATACTAACCACCAACTCCAGGGAGAATGAACACCCATCAGAGATATTTGCAGTCCCTTGTAACTTTATCGTATCCATCAATTTATATTTCTCTAGTTAACCAAACTATCAGCCACATGAAGGCAGGAACCACTCTGTCTTATCACTAAGCCTGCCACCCCCAACTCAAGTCTCACACATAGCAGATGTTCAATAAAAGCCTGTTAAAATAAGTTCTGTGCTTTGACTCCCCCTATAATAATGTTCAGTGGCCCGTTGCCTGTTGTCCCTGTGTGCTGACTTACGGCAGAAGTCCATCTACTGTGACCCTGCAGGGCTTTTGTCTTTTTGCTTTTGTTTTTGTTTTCTCCAGTAGCAGGACTGCATTTGCTCTGCTTAACCGCATTTTTATTACTTACTCAACTCCTGACCCATGTTCAGATTTACTGAGTAACTGGCTGGATTTAAGGTTGTAATCTGTGAAACTGATCTCAGGAGCACACTTCAGGGTTCCAGGCAAACTTCAAGTGAATGTTTATGCCCTTCTCTGGAGGGCCTCACTCCTGTGCAAAAGGGCTCCAGTAAGACTTGATAAACTGATGTCTCATATTTTTGGAGAAACTCTTGAGCTAATTAATATACATTCTTTATCTGAGGGGAGAGTTTCTACCCACTGGAAAGGTTACGGAAGAGTCACAACAATAACTGGCTCACTGGCTTTATTTTCACTGTAGGTATTCCAGAAGGGTGAGCGCTATTTACTAATTTCTTGACATCCATACAGTCCTATTAATGAAACAACTATTCTATAAATTCACAAAGAAATTTGAAGGTATAAACTCCATGATAATAATAAAGGAGTTATATTTTCACTGAGCCAAATTTTTGAATCTTCTGAATTTTATTTCCTAAATGTCTCTGAAGATACCTCTCCGCTTTTGTCTGTATTGCCTCTTGGCCCAGTTACCAACATTTCTCACCCAGACAACTGGAGAGACTTAGCCGGCCTCACCACGTCCTTCACTGCCTCAGCCAGAATGATCTTCTGAAATGCAGGCTGAATCAAATAATTTCACCTCACTTCTGCTCCTGCACTCACCTCAACCCATTTCTTTAAAAACAGTTAATGGCTTCCTATTCCATTCAGCACATAGACCCAAGCCCCTGATGTGGCCTCACAGGCTCTGTCTATTTAACCTGCCTCCCCGGCCTTTTTTCCTGTGGTCCAGCCACACTGCCTAGGCAACTCCTGCTTGACCTTTATATCTGTGCTTCTCAAGCTTTCACACGCAAAATCGTCGTCTGGGGAACTTGTTGAAACAGAGATTCCTGGGCCTCACTCTCAAGGGAGTCTCATTCAGTAAGTATGGGGTGGGGCCTGAGAATTTGCATTTCTAGAAAGCTCAGGGGATGTTGATACAGCTCCAGGGACCACACTTGGGGTAGTATGGCTCCAATCTCTACTCCCTCATTTTCCCAGGAAAGCTTTTCCAACTTCTCTTACAAAGATCCAGCTACATGTCATCACAGTACAACCTGTATGTCATACAAGGCTTTCACCACCATTGTCATCTTGCCTTAGCGTGACATTTGACTGTTTCTGCCACCAGTAGGAAGCTTTATGACAGCATTTGTGGACATTTGCTTCCTTGATATCTAAAAAGAAGTATTTTTAAATGCATAAGTACATAAATCCTGAATTGTCCATATTATTTAATTGTCTACTACTTCTGTTGGAAAAATTAGTTTGTTGTACTAATTGTGATATCTTAATAAATTGTAAAATGTCTTTACTATGTTCCCTACTTCTCTGAAAAGTAGCGATTACTAAAATATACATATGCATAACATTCCAGAACAAAAAATGGTACCATAAAACAAGAAAAGAAAATTGAGGTTTGCCATTTCTCATTTCTTATAAGCACAAATATATATCAATGTCAATATCTATATACAGGTTTAGGAGACAAGTCATATGAATTGACATATGCTCTGTCGTCTAGCATTGTTGACAAATGAAGGAGATGAGATGGAAAAATTCGCTTATTTTGACAGGTGTCAACATTGCTTTGAAAGAAAGTGCCAGTGTGTTTTACACAAACACGTTCCTCATGTGTTTCTACTATGTTTAGGGTTAGATTTATACAGTATATTGTGGAATAAAAATCATCTACTCTAGAGATTAAAAATAAGCGCTCTTTAGGCAAAAGTCATATAAGATTATTATTAAAACTGTACTCATTATACAACAAACATTTGGCATCTATTACGTGTTCTTTTTAATATGACTGATAAAATGATGTCTAAGGTACATTCCTATCCTCAAGCAGTTTACAATGGGGACATGGTCAAAATCAACTACAAAAGAGCTTCATATGTAATACGTGCAAAATAAAGTTTGCAAAGTGAAGAGAAGGGAATGATCACTTCCTGTAAGGGAATGGGGGAGAGCAGAATGTTTCACAGAAGAATAAAACCTAAAGAGGAATTTGGTTGTTGAGTAGAATTTTGATGGGTGAAATGGAAATAGGGGGAAGAAAAGGGATAGCTGTTCCCAAAAAGAATACTGATATCGTAATTAAAAACCTAAAGGCCTGCATGGACTGTGACATATTAAGAAATGCACTGTCTGAAAGGCTGGAATTTGGGGGTTCATTCACGACTACAGCACAGCCTAGTCTGTCCTGATTTCCACAGGGGTGCCTTGTATGTGAAGAGCCTGGAGCCTGAGCCAGGGCCCTGAACTCGGGCCTCCCTGGTCCTACAGGGACGCAGCCAAGGGGTGTCCTGAGCTGCATCCACACTTGTTTTCGCCTTATTTTCCCTTGACAGCCACTCAACCACCTCAGCCAACAGTGTATCACTTCTTTAAGTTCTTTTTCCGTAGTATCACGAGTAATTCACTGTGTTTAAATAAGGTTCCTTGATCGGGATCTTCTGTCGAGTTTTCATATGAAACAAAATCATTTCAAATATCCGGTCATTACTGAGAAGCCAGTCTACAAACATTTTTTGTAAAACTCCTTGTCGCCAGTCTCTAACGTCTATTTATCTGTTCCTTTAGCAAAACATCACCCAGTGTCTCTCTGTGGCTGTGGAGCAGATGCTGTCCATGTCCGTATTATTTCAGTGCACGTTGCCAGCTTCCAGCTGCCAAACCTGCCTTTTTCTCCCTTATGGGCTTTCTCTTGCAGCTGAAGCATGTTTTGCCACCCAACTGGTAGGAGTAATTGACCCTAATTATCATAAAGAAATAATGTTACAAAATGGGGCCAAAAGTATGTGTAGAGCTCAGGGAATTCACTGAATGTGTCTTGGCGCTTCCATGCCTGGAGATAAGACTGAACGTGTGATTGCAGAGTTGGATCAGCCACAGCTGGACGAGGGCGTAGTAAACAAGACAAACAGCTGAAGGCTCCCCTGGGCAGGCAACCAGCAGAAACGTAGGGCAAGAGTGAGGAATGTCTAGGACGTGGAGAAGACAGGGAGGAAAATCAATATCGACTGCAGCCTTGAGGCCAACTGAAGCAGAATGTAGCTTATCCCTCTGTTGTAAAGATTACATTATATAATAAATTGCCTCTGGCCCCCACCTTGAGGAATCAGCACACGGGCACAATGAAATTAACGTGGGGCACGAGGGTCCTGGGTGGTGCGAGGATCGGACGGTAGCAGATGACACGTGAGCCCGCAGCGCCCGTCACCTTCACTGCTTCAGTGCCACTGCCAGCACCCACGTGTCCTGGCCGAGTGCACTTTGTTGCTTCTGGGGGGCATTTTGCTCCCAGCAAAGTGGAGTTGTCAGAGTATTAAAAAACCTACAATCAATACTATTGATTGGAGTTTGTCTGTAATTTCCCCAATGACCTCACCCTTCTTGTAGGATGGCGCTAAGCCATGTGCTTTGCACAGACTCCTAGAGTTTCCCCAGGGGGATTAAACTCCATTAACCCACCATTGTAACTGGCTTGGTAACACATTCTTTATTGGCTGCCTTCCCTTCCTTGTCTGGTCTGTCTTCCTCATGCTCCTATGGGTGTCTTCTGTCGTTCCCCAAATAAAATACTTTCACTCAAATCCTTCTGCTTCTGGGGAACCCAAACTAAGGCAGTCTGGTACTTGTCATCTGGTCATACTGTTGGCTGTTGCCGAGGAGATGGAGTAGATCTTGACTTTAGGTCAACAACCCTCCTGGGAAATGTGGACGGGAGGACAGAAGGCAAATCACGTCACTGGCAGGAATTCCGTCTCTACTCTACATCAAGGGCACCTGTGAGCTGGGCTGGCTGCAGCCGATTTCAGGCTACTCCTGGCATATTACCCAGATCCTCATGAGAAATAACAGATTATAGAAAGCAGTCATGCTACTATCAAGAGACTGCATCACAGTTCATGTGGCAGAGGAATGCGAGCCATAATTATTTTTCCTTTCATAGGTTTTTATCAGATACTGACTAGTTCACTTCAAAATCTCACAAAACAGCTGTATGACATCCCCTACCTGTAGCCTCACCCTTGTGGTACTTTAAATGTATTGATATAGGAATTAGATCAATCAAATGTATCAGTGAACTCAGCTTACCTCATATGCTTGGAATTAAGCTAAATATTTCAGACCTTGACTCTCGTAACGAGCAGCAGCCACTAAAGGTATACACCTGACCCAAGCTGGACCAGTCCAACTCTCTCCGTAAATTCTGAGCTGAGACCTACAAAAGCTAGTAATCGAAATGGGAAGTTCCACTGGGCAACTGAAATGGAAAATTCGCCTGACAAGGCCCTATTTAAATCCATGCACAGTTAAGAAAAGACAGCTAAGTCCTAGAAAGCGGAGAGCAAGAAGAATAAAGCCCATCTGTAAGAGGAAGAAGAGCTGGGGCAGCTACAGATTCCCAGAAAGTACTCCTGTTTCTAAAAGCTTTTTGGTGCCGCCTTCCAGACTGTTATGTGGTCCTGCTGTATTTCTTTCTCCTGGATCTACAGATACCCCTGTACCTTAGAACAATTTTCTCCCATTGGCCTTAAGTTAACTTGAGGGATTTTTCAGTTATTTGAAACTAAAAGAACCTTGGTTAAAATAAGCACACTTGACTCTGAGCTCAGGGAGAATGGAGACCGTCACTTTCTTGGTTTTCAGTGTCTCTAACTCAGTCCTTGGCACATAGTGGATCCTCAATATGTACTAGTCAGGAGAAAAATGAATTAAAAATATTAATAAACTTCAGGAGAAGCACTGAGAAGCATGTATACGTTTCACAATGTGAAAAGCCTTTCCACCAACGGAAAGTGGCTAACCAGTATTCATCCACGTACAGGGCTGGAATGCTCATGCCTTAGGTTTTGTTTTAATCAGTAATTGCCCACTCATTTAATCCATTTGAAAAACAGTCTTAACCACTGCTCAAATTATTGGCGTGTGTTTCTCCAGGATATGTAGTAAGGTATTAATTCACCTTGAAACATTTAGGCGTCTTTATCACTCTCAGATGTTCAAAGCGTCTGAGCAGAGGAGAGGGATGAAGTGGAGTTTAAAACGGGTAAAACCAAAGAAATGAGGTCTCAATCTTTGGCAAATTCAACACTTCATCAAACCCGATGGGAAGAGTGGGGTGTTGCGGGCTGTTGTTTCTTGAGATGTGCATTAAGGAAAGACTAAATTTAGCAAATGCGAGAAAGTCCCTCTTGTAATGTTTCATGATTGTTACAGCATTTGGTAACTTCTGTTCCCCGCTGGCTGTGATGTGAGAGGCTCTCCCCCCACCATGTCCCCCCCATGACAGCAATCTCTAGTTGTAAAACGGTAAGACCGTCAGCCAGCAATAATTTGCAATCCAAACAGACTTGACGCTCCCTGACATTTATTGAAACCTCAGACCCCGTGCACTGGTTTCAGTTTTCCTCCCCTTGCTCTGTTTTTACAGACAGACAAGTGCTTAGGTTTAGGTTTAATAATGAGGAGAAATTTCTTCTTGGCCTACTCTTGCTTGTGTTGGCTGCACCGGGGCTTGCAACAGACGGGTGGTTGGAGTTAATTACACTAAATGGTGAGAACATTATTTGACCCTACTGGTTCAGCCCCAGAGGCTGTATGCCTCCTTACAGACACGGGCAGATGGAATGCTTCACGGCTGGGCAGAGGGCAGAAGCCATGCAAAGAGAGAACTCAGCTCAAGACCAGACACGGGTTTCACTCCTTAGCAAAGCTTGGAACTCTGCACTGTTTTATAAATATAAACCAGTGAAGCACACAAAAACATAGGGTGACAGCAAAAGGACTAGGAAAACACCCTTTTACCAATGGAGCTGCTCTCAAAGGGAGAGATCAACTTCATGTATGATACATCACATCCTTTTTCAAGAAAGAACAATAGGAAGACTTCATAACGAACTTGACTCTGATAAGCCAAAAGGGGAACTCTTATCACAAATGTCATTGTAGGAGACCTGGTGACATACTACAATTGTATTACAATTATATTTGAGAGCCGGTGATAACTGCATATTTAGCTTAGTACATAAAACTTAGTACCTGCAAACGTTCTTATTGCTGCCATTTCTAATGATGATGCTAACAGTGATAACACTATACCCAAGTTCTTGTCCTAGGGATAATCTGTCATTCATGATTCTCAAAAGAAAAACTGACAGATACACCTAGGTGTAGTGGTGACTCATATATAAATAGTTTGTTGAGCCATTACAACACAGCTTCAGATGTACTAAAAGTGTAACAAGGCCAGAGACAACATTAAGTTGATGACTTAATACTGATAAGATTTTTGTTCCTAGATTTGTGTTTTTCTGTTGCATGTCAATTCTGTGCAGATCATTCAGAAGCTCTTGGAAATTTCTAAGTAGTAATGGCCTACGTGATCTGTCTGGCAATATTGATTCCATAAAACAGCATTACACAATACCATGCTTTTAAAGGCCTGCTGGTATAACTGCTTAAAGCTGCACTGTCAAATAATTTCTGGTCTATGACACAGTTTATAAAACCCACCAGGATAACAGCTTGGAGGGAAGGGGTGAGTGGGATCCTCAAAGATATTTCCCACTCTTATCTAACAGGAAGTGGTTCAGACAATTCTTGATCCTTATTCTATACTCTAGATATCTTCCTTTTCTTTTTTTTTTTTTTTTGCAGTACGCGGGCCTCTCACTGTTGTGGCCTCTCCCGTTGCGGAGCACAGGCTCCGAACGCGCAGGCTCAGCGGCCATGGCTCACGGGCCCAGCCGCTCCGTGGCATGTGGGATCTTCCCGGACCGGGGCACGAACCCGCGTCCCCTGCATCAGCAGGTGGACTCTCAACCACTGCACCATCAGGGAAGCCCTAGGATTGAATTTTAATTTAGGTAAGGGCCCTGACTGCATCTCTTTCAAAGCAGCATGATTCACTCTGTTCAATGACCACACTCCACTGCCCTAGTCCTACTCAACTAACATCAGCTTGGTTGTCACTACATTGTGTGAGCCAGCACGGGTAGTTAGTGCAACCCATCTCCGCCCATGCAGAAACTACTCAATGCATATGTACTTGGTGAACTGGCAGCACCTTTCTCAGAGGCAGCGTATGGTCACAAGTATAATGTCTGTATCTGGAATGGGATGGGATACAGAATTACCCTGTGGTGCTTAAACCTCATAAAATGATTCCTACAATTCATATAAGGAGTTTTCTTCACAAAATGTTTATATGAGACAAGTGTACAATGCATATTTTCCCCAGTAAAAGATAATTAGAAGTGGTAGGGTGTGCTGTTAAAATACAGATACAATGAAATTTGAGAGTTTAAATATTGTTGTGTCACTATCAACTATAGATAAGTAAGGAACAAATGCAGGCATAAGCGATACTTAATAAAAGAGTTGGGGCTTCCCTGGTGGCGCAATGGTTAAGAATCTGCTGCCAATGC